>NW_005841889.1:2407909-2430574 GCF_000455745.1 Alligator sinensis
AGCACAAAAAACCCCAAAAGGGGGGGGGGGGGGGGGGGGGGGGGGAGAGGAGTGGGAATTAATGGTATGTGTATTTTGGGAATGCAACTTTGCATGGGAGGTTTGGAGGGCACAGATTTTTATAAATTTCAGAAGTGAATGATAGTTTGAGACAGTGATGTATAGGTTGGTTAAGAAAGGATAGGAAGAAGGGAAGTTATGGGCATGGGTGATCTGTGTTAATGAAACACTGTGGAAAGTGAAGAACTTGCTGATCTTAAAGAGAACTGATTTTACTACAAAGGAATGTTTACAACTAGTCCTGTTTGAGCTCAAATATTACATGCAAAAGGATGATGAGAAGGAAGATGAGTGTAAAAGGGAGGAGATGTGGAGGAAAGATAAATGAAAATATGTATTCACTTGAGGAGTGCCTGAGACAGTGGGGTGAGAGAGGGGGTAGAAAGGGGGATACTTGTGGAACGAGATAATGTTGCTATAGTAAACTGCTAAGAGATGAGGAGGAGGAGTTAATATGTTATGAGGCTTTGTTGGATGATATACTGTTTGATATTGGTAAACACGTATAAGAGGTTTTAGAGATTTTAAATAAAATGTTGAGTTTAATTTTAAAAGATTCCCATCGGCATGTTAGCCTTTTAGCTAAGTTCAAGCATTTTCTGGCACCCAGGGGAGGGTGTCAGGGCTGGCTCTGGCTGGCCTGGTACTGCAGTACCTCCAGACCCAGTGCCAGTTCCCTGTGTAGAGAACACCCACCTGGAGGGTTGTTTGTTTGTTTGTTGGTTTTTAAGGGCCAAAACAAAAAAAAAATAGTTCCTATCAGCATATTTGCCCAATGTAGGCCATGTGTTTTATGGTCAAGCTCAGTTTTGGCTGTATTTTAAATCAACTTTATAGTTGGTTTCCATTGCTGAGCACATGCTGATTTGGCAGCAGTTTAATGATAGACACTGTTTTACTGAGATTTCCTTGTACTGTATTTTCGTGCATATAGCCTGCATGCGGATATAACCCGCACCTATGTATAACCCGTGGAAAATTGCATTTTCGAAAAATAGTCCATGTATAGACCGCACCCATGTATAGACCGCACCCCCCCAGCCGCGGCCGCGGACTATACATGAACTATTTTTCAAAAATGCAATTTTCCGCAGTGATAATAGGCTGCGGATGATGCAGCCAGCATCGTTAAGTCTCCCGGGAGCCCTGCTCTGATAAGTCAGCCTTCATTCCACTGCGGCATTCCAGAGAATAAAGCCCGCCCATGCCTCCGCCCCTGGCCCTGGCCCCCACAGCGGCAGCTGCGCAGCCCAGCCCGCCCCTGCCCAGCAGGGAGGTGCCGCTGGGCATCCATGACATGCCCCAGCAGGCAGCAGCTGCGGCACTGGCGCCCCCAGGTGAGAAGGAGAGAGCGCAAGGCCCCGCCGTGGCTCCTCAGCCCACCCACGCTGCCGCCGGTGGTGCAGCCCAACCCGCCCGGGCCCAGCGGGGAGGCACCACTTGGCTTGGAGTCGCCAGCATAGCCCGCACCCTTGCATTGCCCACACCCTTCCTTTTTTTTTGTAAAATCATGCATAACCCGTGGGATATATGTGCAAAAATATGGTAATTATGCAGTCATAAGATGATGGGCTTCTTTCCCCATGTCAAATGAGTAAAAAACCTCTTGTTTTGTATTTAAATAAATACAATACTTGTGGTACCCTGCCTATTTACCACTACTGACACCTCCTGGCAGTTGACAGCTCAACAGCTAGAGGTTTATAAACTGGTCAAAATTGCACACAAATCGGTCAAAAGTCAGTACAGAGGAGAGCATATGGGGTGAAATCTCCCTAGTACAATTTCCAGAATGTAAGCTGTCACTACACAATTACTGTATTCAATCTCTAAGCAAGTACATGGACCTTGCCACAGTTAAAGTAAAAGATGCAACTTCCTAGAAAAGCACAGATTACAGGAAGAGTTCTCAGAAATCACTGCAACCTGAGTATTTTTAGAAGCAGTTGACAGATCTAAAAGAATCTTTAACGCCTCCTATCTAAGAGTCTAAAAAGCACCTTACAAATATTAATGTATCAACCTGACAATACTTCTGTAAAGTAGGTAAGTATTTTCTAGGTAAAGTAGGTAAGTATCACATTTTACAGATATGTAAAGTAAGCTTCAAACATAAGAAATGAGTTGTCCAAAATAGGGACGGGGATACACAAATTCAAACATGTCCAGGGACCAACATACAAGTAAGCCCTGTAGACAGGGACACTGGAAGAGCAATTCTTGCAGGAGCTGAGGGAATAGTTCTCCATCAATGGGACAGGAAGACAAGGGCCTCAGTAGGAGGACTCAGGTTCCTATGTACTAATGCCAGGAGCATACAGAACAAGAAGGAGCTAGCCCTCCAACCCTCCAGTGTGCATTATGATCTAGGAGGGCTTATGGAGACCTGGTGGGAGTCCTCACATGACTGGAACATAGTTATAGAGGACTACACCCTGCATAAAAGGGACCAGGTGGGAAAGAAACGTGGAGGCTCTCTATGTGAAAGAGCAGTACACCTCCTTGGAGGCCGATATTGGCTACAAAAGTAGATAGCTTGAAACTCTCTGGGTCAAGTTGCAAGGGGTGGGGGCACAGCGAGAGAGACCTAACTGTAGGTGTATACTACAGACCACCATACCAGGGGGAGGAACTGGATCTGGAGCTCACCCGAGAACTGACTGAGGGCACACGTGCACGTGACATGGTTGTCATGTGTGATTTTAATTATCCAGTCATCTTCAGAGTGGAACACTTGGCCAAGCTGGATCAGTCGCAATTCTTCCTGACCTTTCTGACTCAGGAAGTGCATGGGCCAACCAGAAATGATGCTCTGCTAGACTTGGTCCTGGCCAAAGGAGATGACCTGGTGACCAACTTAAATCTAGGAGGAAGGCTGGGCAACAGCAACCATGAAACCATCATGTTCACTGTCTGACTTAAGGCAGACAAATCGGATAGCAGGATTGAAGTCTTGCACTTCAAAAATGCAAATTTCAACAAACTTAAGTCACTAGTAGGGCAAGTGCTGCAGGACCAGGGACCAAAGGCAAAAGGTGTGCATGAAGAGTGGTTGTTTCTTAAGGACACAATTCTTGAAGCACAAAGGAAGTCTATTTGCATTTGTAGGAAAGGTAACAGAAGGGCTGGGAAGCCTTCTTGGCTAAACAAGAAAATCAGGGTCCTCTTAAGAAGAGGCTTATAAACAATGGAAGCTTGGGGCGGGCCCCAAGAAGAACTACTCCACAACAGCCCACATTTGCAGGGAATAGATAAGACAGGCTAAAGCAGCGACTGAACTTAGATTAGCCACAGGGATCAAGGACAACAAGAAGTCCTTCTTTAGGTAGACAGGGAACAGGAGGAAAACAAATGGGAGTGTGGAGCCATTGCTCAACAACTCAGGAGAGCTGGTTACCGGCACCCAGGAGAAAGCTGAACTCCTGAATGACTACTTCGCCTCGGTCTTTCACCGGACCAAGGGGAAAACCACACCAGGTAGAGTAGAGGATGAGTATGGTAGAAATAATCGCCTTCCTACTATTGCCGTAGTATTGGTGTATGGCCAATTAAAAAAATTAGAGATATACGAGTCAGCGGGACCAGATGATCTTCATCCAAGAGTGCTGAAGGAGCTGGCCAAAGTCATTGCAGAACCCCTGATGAAACTCTTCCACAACTCGTGACAACTGGAGAAGTCCCTGAGGACTGGAAGAGGGCCAATGTTATGCCCATCCACAAGAAGGGCAGGAGGGAAGACCCGGGTAACTATCAGCCTAGCTTCCATCCTAGGGAAAATGCTAGAAAAGTTCATCAAGGAATCTATCTGCGATAAGCTTGCAGAAGTTAAGATTCTGAACAACAGCCAGAATGGCTTTGTTGTGGGCAGGTTATGTCTTACCAACCTCATCTCCTTCTATGACCAGGCAACTCGCCACCTGGACACAAGAGAGCAGGTTGACATTGTATACTTTGACTTCCAAAAGACCTTTGATCTAGTATCCCATGATGTCCTTGTGAGAAAATTGAAGGATTGTGGGCTTAACTCTTAGACAGTCAGGTGGGAGAGTCATAGTGAATGAATCTGTGTCATCCTGGCAGGAAGTGGGCAGTGGTGTCCTGCAGGGGTTGGTGCTCGGTCCAGTACTTTTCAACATCTTTATTAACGATTCTGATGTGGGGGTGAAGAGCTCACTGGCCAAGTTGGCAGACAACACCAAGTTATGAGGGAACGTGGTCACTCTTGAAGATAAGCTACAGATACAGGCAGACCTAGACAGGCTAGCAAGTTGGGTGGATTGGAATCTGATGAAGTTCAATGTTGAGAAATGTAAAGTGCTCCACCTTGGGACGAGCAACCCCCAACACACCTACAGGCTTTGTGGGACCAAACTGACTAGCACCACAAATGAAAGGGACCTGGGGGTAATAATAGATCACAGTATGAATATGAGCTGGCAGCGCGATGCTGTAGCCAGTAGGGCAAATAATACTCTGGCATGCATCAATCAATGCATCTCCAAGAAGACCAAGGAGGTGATTCTTCTGCTCTACTGAGCACTGGTGAGACTGCAGCTGGAGTACTGCATCCAGTTCTGGACACCACACTTTAACAAGGACGTGGACAAGCTTCAGAGAGTCCAAAGAAGAGCCACCCGTATGATCAGACACTTACACGGCAAAACATACAAGGGAAGGCTGAGGGATCTGGGACTCTTCAGCCTGAGGAAAAGAAGGCTGAGAAGAGACTTGGTAGCAGCTTACCGTTACACTTGGGAAGTACATCAAGGGCTCAGTAAGCAACCGTTCACCAGGGCACCCAAGGGGAAAACCAGGAGAAATGGCCACAAACTCCTGGAAGATAGATTCAGGCTCAACATTAGGAAAAACTTCTTAAAAGTGTGTGTGTCCAGACTGTGGAATAAGTTCCCTCCAGAGGTGGTGCAATCACCTACACTGGAAATCTTCAACAGACTGGATAGTCACCTTGCTGGGGTCACCGGATCTCCAGTTATCTTTCCTGCTCGGTGCTGGGGACTAGACCTGGTGATCTTCCAAGGTCCTTTCCGGGCTTACAATCTACGAATCTATGAAAATTACACATTACAACTGTACCACAGCCATAAACAAAGCAAGCATCACCTGGTCAGAGATGCTTCTATGAGGAGCTTTTTGTCTGCAGGCAATCTCAGCTTTCTAAAAAAATATAGAAAGTATACCCAGTGTATCCAAATCTGGGACAAATTGCTTGCTGATATAAATGAATCTCTACTAAGATTCTTGTCAGCCTAAACATATAAGTTAGGGGCATGTTTTTCATAAATTAAATATTCAATTAATTTTATTTTATTTCATGAAATAAAATTTAAAGAAAATTTCAAAATGAAATACAGAAATGTTGGAGGGACATTCCAAAATTTTTTTCCTGTTGAAATTCATTGAAATTGACAATTCTAACACACAGGCATTTCAACAAAACCTGTATTATATGTTTTAAAAAAAATGAATGAAAAACTTCCGACTATTCCTGCTCCCAGCTCTCAGTCTTGTCTCAACAATAAGCTTACTCTTCCTTCAGGGTGTGAGCAAAATTTTCTTTACCAAATTTTAATTCAATTTAGCCATTTGTCAAGATGATTAGAAATAAGCTAATAAGCATCTATTTAAGAATCCTTTTTCTATTTACACAACTAAGGAATTACTACTGTATGAGTTGTATAATCACTCTTTTGGGTTGCAGTCTTTCTGGTTTTGTTTTCTTGTTGCTGACATTGAAATGTTAGGCAAGGATGACCTCTCAAGAACGCCTAAAGAAAGCAGCAGCAGCATGGTTCATTGGCCTGAGCACAGGGACTAGAATCAAGGAGCTCATTTAATTTCGAAAATAACAAATAGTGATTTAAGTTTAGAATTTTTAAGCTGTCCTGAATGCTCAAAGTATTATTATAAATAAGATGTTCTCAGGAGAGGAGACTACATTGATTGTCTTTTTGGACTAAAAGTGTTTATAATTGTACAGTATTATGCTACTATAGCCATGATAATGAAGGGTTCAGCCTTTTAAGGTCAGTCTTTGCAAGCCTGTTGTATTTTCTTTCCAATGTACCCAAAGTTTCCCTTTTTCATGTATAAAGAAGAACACTATGACCTTTTCAGGCTGTCAGAAGAAAGAAAATTATTGCTGTAGTATGACAGTACTGGCATAAAGCTCTAGGCACAAAAATGTGAAACTTTACCTAACTCCAATAACTTGTTCTGCATTTATCTAAAACAAAGAGTAAAAAGCTTCTTGCATCATTAGCAATATCTTAGTAATTTATTATAAAGGAAGTGCTTTCCTTAAATCTCAACAAAATGTTCATTACTGTGCATATATATTTACACATGGCTGAGATTTCTGTGCAACAAGCCTAGTATATTTCAAAGATGGTTAAATGATGAATATCCTTATTTTTACTAATCAGATATAACTTCTACGTGCTATGGATATGAGAACACAGTGTGCTTATTAACATACTATGTCCATATTTGTAAGCTTCAGATATAGACTAAAAAGGCCTGATCCTAGAGCCTTTACTCGGGCCACAGTCCCATGGCTTCAGGCCCGCAGTTTTATTAGACTCCTTAATGTTCTCTCTCTATGACTGGTAAAATAATAACTAAGGATGTATGAATACTCCCGATTTCAAATACTATTTTCACAGTCTTACTTCTGCATGCAGTTTGTTCCTAGTTAGAATCTGACTAATAAAGGGCCTGGTCCTGTATGCCTTAAGTTTGCCTAAGTAAACCTCACACTCAGGGTAAAAAAAATAGTTTCGCCAGTCGCTCAGTTTTCAATTATATGGTTACCAAACTAATAGAACAGAATAAAGCTAACTGAAAAGATTTTAACAGTTGCACTTTATATGGCTATTTTGTATGGCTAATCAAATACAATGTTAAAACATCTGAATATAGCCAGTTTTTTATTCTGACAGTAAAGTTTGTCATTCCCATGAACCATACTGTTTTCAACAATGCTAGGTTCATTTAGGGAAACAATCAAAATTACAAGAAAAAATCTTGATATTTAACTTCACCTACTAATTACAGTGTTAAATCTCACAAATTATTTGTAAAATACCTTTTTAGCCCTTTTTAGTCATGACTACTTTTAGAATTTCCATAAAAACAATCTAATTTCCATAAAAACAATGTGGCAGCAGACCAGGAAGCACTAGCTTACTACAAATACAATGCTCTATTTTAAGCTGATGTATACAGTATTTTAAAATAACAGCATAAGTATCACTAAGTGCTCAATTCTGCCCTTTGGAAGATCTGTGTGTGTCCAAGCTGAAAAGGTCTCAAGTCACTATGCATAATTAGGATAGAAGAGCATAGGCCAGATATAGCCCTCTAAATAGAGAATGCCAAACCGCTTCTCTAATTTTTCTTACAATTTTTGCAAACCATGAAGGTTACTGAAAACTATGTAGCCCAGATTTTATTACTAGTTGCCAGATGTATCAAATTATGGGTAGTGGTCCTGTCCAATATTAATTAATATTTTCATCTACTTCATTAAAGTATGGTTCAAAAGGTACATGGATCAATTCCTCAACCAAATGTTACATCTTGCCTACTGATCACATATAAACCCTGATCTAATTAGGAATAAGAACCATTCATTGAATTCAAAAGGTTTTGAATCAAGCCCATTGTTTCAGCTTTAAAGAGAATTTTAAAGATCTAGTTGTATTAGTATCAGAAGAAAAATACATTTTAACCAAAAACAACAAAGTGTTCCAAAGTCCAATCATTTTGCCAGACAGTATCTGAATACACTTATCCCTTGGCTCTAATTTACAAGTTACGGAATGAATACATCTTCCTTATTAACCTCATGATGTAATGAATAGGCCATATTCCCCAAAGTACATCAATAATATGATTCAGTTCAATAAACTAGAGGTCATAAATGCTCTTCAAGATAGAATCTCTGAATGGATTCTATCTCCACACTCTTTTTGGTAAAATTCAGCATGATATTCCCCCTTACTTAAGGCTTATTAGTGGAGACATATATCTGGATTTTTATTTTGAAAGAACCACCCTCTATCACTTTGAAGTAAGGCAATACTTATCAATATAGATGAGCCCCTAGAATACTATTTAAAGTAGTATACAAACAATGACTACCCAGTAATGTGGCTACTTGCTGAGAATAAAATCCACTTTGTACAGAGGTCAACTGAAAGCTAAAGCACCACTTAGGCCCTATTTGGAAAACTGACCAGAGAAATGATCTGGTCTTACATTGGCCTCAGATCACTGCCCTGCATTGATTTGGCAGAATCAGCTTCATAAAATTTGGCACCACTGCACAGGGGTTCCTTAACTACCTATATTTTCCACAAGGAGCATGTTCCAACTGCGTTATAGTCTGCACTGGTTTCCAGCAAAGTAGGAGGAGCAACTGAAGGCACTAGTTTTGATTTACTAAATCCTATATGGATTAATTTCTAGGTACCTTTCCAACAACCAATTTGTGAGGCTCGCGCCTCTCTTGCTGCCCAGTCTATCAGGGTTTGCCCCTCCCCTCAACTCGCCACAACTTGGATGTTAAACGCACTTTAAGAGGGGTCTACAGTGGAGATCTTAGCATGGATGGGGCCTCCCGATAGACGGTGGTACTCACGGTCGTTCAACGCGGTGTTCCACGGGGCTCTGCCTCCCCTACACC
Source organism: Alligator sinensis (assembly GCF_000455745.1). NCBI lineage: Eukaryota > Metazoa > Chordata > Crocodylia > Alligatoridae > Alligator > Alligator sinensis. Next base: position 2,416,677 of record NW_005841889.1, read on the forward strand.
CCGTCTACATGCCAGCCATTGGATGATGCGTTACAGATGTTTCCTGGCCTCGTATGATGGCCTCAGACTGGTTCCAGGGTTCTGGTCGCTCTCCCTCCCTTCTGGAGGGAGCTTTCCTTTTTTTTTTATAGAAAATATTCCTCCGGGTCAGGAGGAGCTGCAGGGTTATCCCCCTTATTCCAGCTCCCTCCCGGATTCTCAGCTGTTTCCTCTCCCTTACCACAAGCAGGGAGCTCCCTTGCCCCCTGAGTGCAAGCTCCTTCAGGTGTGTGCAAGAGTGCCTCCGCCTGCTCTCCTTGTCTGCCTCCTGCTCTGCCTCCTGCAGGAGGCTTAAAGCCCTTCCCTGGGCTGCCTGCTAGAGCCTCGCAGGCTGGGTTGCTTCCTCCCCGTGCCGGAGCTCGGCTCACGAGCTGCCAGCGCGTGCTCACTGTCTCCGGCTCTCCCCCCGTCCCTGCTCCGACGGGGTTTTTAAATCTTTCCGCAGCGGCCGATACAGCCCTGGGATTGGCTCAGCTGTTCCCCTCGCTGGGAACAGCTGATGCCACAGCCGGCGTAATGCCAGTTCATGCGGCTGCGGCTGTGAACACGGCTCCTGCTCCTGCTGCTCTCCAGGAGGTACGTACGCCCCTCTGGGGGCTTGCTCCCGGGCTCTAGGGTCCGCGGGCTCTCTTCTCTCCCCCGTGAGAGCCTGTGGGGGCACCTCGCCGCCACACAATTTTTAAGCTTTTGTTTGTCACATGAGAAGAACTGAAATGCTTAATTTGGCAATGCCTGCATTCATTTTTTTTTTAGGGCCCAGGCCTTCCTGATGAATGTCTCTCAACTTTAAAAGTGACACTTCTCCTTGTATCTAACAAAAGCTGCATTTGTTGATATTTAGGGCATCTTACATGGCTTTTCTCACATTCTTTTGTGGAAGGTGGAAGTTAAACTAGAGAATGAACTTATTCAAGAAGAACAGAGGAAGTCTCTAGCTTTGGTGGACTGAAAATCATTTATAGATTGACACTGATCTTAATATTTTAAAGTGTTCTTAATGTCAAGGTCCTAAAATCTAAAATGGATTCACATTAAAGAGGAAAAGGAAAAAAAAAGAACTGAAATGAACAAAATGCCACCAATGCTACAAAGTTAAATATCAACAGGCTTATTATTAGGAATATGAAAACAAGAAAAGGAGTTGTATTACCAGACTAACTGTTTAGAAGGCCAAATCTAATATGCAATGTTTATATTCTTGCCCTTCCTTTAAAAGAGATTTTCAAAAACCCTTGAAATACTTATATTCTGCTCCATTTTAGGGTGTTGTGAAACTGGAGCCACTAAATCTATGAAGTATTGGAACAACTAAGTAAATATTCATTTGTCCTGTAGGAGTTAGGAATTTCCATGGAATCCATCGTAAATATACAAGGACTACCATTTTATTTTGAGGGTGGCCAAACTTTTGTATTTTAAAAGACAATTTTTAATTTAAATCTATTTTCTGGTAGGGATGCATGAAGCTTCATTCCGTGATTCAATTCAGAGAAGATTCAGCCTGATTCAGAGGCTGAATCACTGAATCCGAGTTGAATTGGGAGAAGAAAAAAAACCTCTGAATCGATTCAGACCCTCCAGAATTGTTCAGAAAAGATTTTGAGCTTCAGAAGGCAGTCTTTCAGGGGAACAGAAACTGAGAAGGCGGAGAAGCGGGGTGGGGGGAGCGGGGAACTGACATCTATAGCTAGCCAGTGACTGTGATCGTTCCCTGAGTCCCCTTCCAATCACAGTACTCTTCAGGAGGGACACAGAAACAGCATATAAGCCTCTGTCTGCAGGCTTTCTGTGCCTTTTGTGAGCCATTTCCACCTGAGCAGCAGCATCTGAAAGGTACTGGACTGGCTTGGCTTCCTACCTAGTCAATCTCCTGCTACTTTCTGTTCTTGGAAAGGATTGGATATAGCTTACTAACTGAATCCTTCTACTTATTCCTATCCAATCCATTTCTTTCCATTTATATTTGTTCTTGTTTGGTTTTTTTCCCCACACTTTTTTTTAAAAAAGCTGTGTTTTCCCTGGCAGTGAAACTCCTGCACCTGTCTCGTTGAAACTTGGCAGGCCTCATAACTTCAAAAGGGGCTACCATCCCTGCTGTTTTCATCCAAATCTGCCTTAATACACACAACATAAGTTTAGCTTTCAGCAGTTTAAGGTGCAGTTTCGCAGAAACCCCTGCACCTATCTCCTTGAAACTTGGCAATCTTCATGCCTTCAAAAGGGACTACCATCCCTGCCAATTTTATCTGAATCATCCAAACAATAACCAAGTAATAGGTATTTCAGTGATTCCCCATTATAGTCTATGGCCAAATCTCCGAATCAGTGCCAAATCTTCTGAAGCCAATTCGGCCAAATTGATTCAGGACAGTGATCCGAATCTCCAAATCGAATCACTGTCCTCTGAATCAGCCGAATCTGAATCGAATACTACCCTATTCACACAGGTCTATTTTTCTGGACATCACACTGACATTCTTGAATATTTCCTTCACACACTTCATAGAATTTTCCTTTGTCACTTCTGAGCTGACAAGATTATAAAAATCCATTCCTCATGAAGCATTCAATAATTTTAAATCACTACTATACTGGCAGGTTCTTAAAATGCTGAGGATCTTAAAAGCATCTTTAGTAAATGCAACTTTGTCTGCAATGTATATGCATGTAGAGGAACCTTGACCCTTTCAAGAAAGAACATGTCTGAAAACAGATCAAGCATTTTCAATCACTTTACCTTGCTCTAAATTCAAGACACATGCACATGATTCCCACCTATTCACTGCTAGTAAAAAGTATTCCATCACAAACCTAGGCATGCATGTGACCAAGTTAGAGCTCATTTTAAGGATTCTTTTTCCCAAATGCTCCACAACAGACATTACACACATCAGGAAAATAAATAAGTACAATGAAATGGGGTTCACAGTGTAAACAGGTCTTTTCCAGCATCTGTGCTAAAACATATGGCTTATTTTAATGTACCTCCTGCCCCAAAATATTCTTGTACTAATGTACTGAAATCCCCTGGTGAATCAGCTCTGCAAATTTAAGAGGAAGTCATTGTTGGTAATCCCTCAATTCTAGAATGATCTCTACCATGGTTCTTTGATGGGTCTTGAGGTGATGTAATAGTCCAATACTTGAGCCATAGACCCATCTGTAGAAGTGGAAGGTCTTTCTGCAGGGGAGGGTAGACATAGGCTAGGATTTCTCTCCTTTTCCTTCATCCACTCTCTTCTCTGCTTCAAGGACAAGACACTTTACTTTGGAATGGGCTGCTGCTTAGTTGAAGCTGCAATGCCACTGGAGTCAGTCAACAGCCAGCTCCTCCCAGCTCTTGCTGTTGGCATCCATTTTCTTGAAGTGTGCTTTCAATGTGTCCTTGTAGCATTTCCTCTGGCCACTGCAAGATCTCAGGCTATTACTAAGCTGTAAATTGAGCACTTATTTGGTGAGTTGAGTTGAGCATCTCCACGCACTGTCCATCTGGTCTGGCAAAGTTGTTACTTGAGGATCATCAACTAAATGCTGGTGGCACTGGCTTCAGCAGGGATGCTAGCATTTGTTAAATGAACTTCATAGTTTCATAGTTGGTAGGGTTGGAAGGGACCTGAGCAGATCATTAATTCCGACCCCCTGCCATGGCAGGAAAAAGTACTGGGGTCAAACGACCCCAGCGAGGTATTCGTCTAACCTCCTCTTAAAGACCCCCCAGGGTAGGAGCCAGCACCACTTCTCTTGGAAGTTGGTTCCAGGTCCTAGCCGCCCTGACAGTGAAGTGGTGCCTCCTGATGTCTAGTCTGAATCTACCCTCTGCCAGCTTGTGACCATTATTTCTAGTCACTCCTGTAGTGCTCGGGGGAACAGGGACTCCCCCAATACCTGCTGGTCCCCTCTGACTAGTTTGTAACAGGCCACTAGATCCCCCCTCAGCCTTCTCTTGTGGAGGCTGAACAGATTCAGGTACCTTAGCCTCTCCTCGTAGGGCCTGTCCTGCTGCCCCCTGATCATGTGGGTGGCCCTCCTCTGAACCCTCTCAATGCTGCCCACATCTCTCCTGAAGTGCGGCACCCAGAACTGGATGCAGTACTCCAACTGTGGCCTGACAAGTGCCGCATAGAGGGGGAGGATCACCTCCTTGGACCTGCTCGAGATGCATCTGTGGATGCATGACAAGGTGTGGTTGGCCTTCCTGACCACGTCCCCACACTGTCGGCCCATGTTCATTTTGGCATCAATAATGATTCCAAGATCCTTTTCTGCCTCTGCACTGACGAGAAGGGAGTTCCCCATCCTGTAGCTATGCTGCTGGTTCTTCCTCCCCAGGTGCAGTACCTTGCACTTGTCAGTGCTGAAACCTATCCTGTTCTCATCCGCCCATCCCTGTAACCTGTCTAGGTCCAGTTTCAGCCTACTCCTCCCTTCTAGCATGCTCACATCCCCCCACATCTTTGTGTCATCAGCAAATTTGAATAGGATGCTTTTTACCCCCTCGTCCAAGTCACTGATGAAGATGTTGAACAGCACGGGTTCGAGGACTGAGTCCTGGGGGACCCCACTGCCTACACCCCTCCAGGTCGAAAATGACCCATCCACCACCACTCTCTGGGTGTGGCCCTCCAGCCAGTTAGCGACCCATTTGACTGTGTAGGTGTCGACGCCACAGTCCCCTAGTTTTTTAATGAGAATGGGGTGAGACACAGTGTCGAAGGCCTTCCTGAAGTCCAGAAAGACTACGTCCACTGCTACCCCTGCCTCTAAGGATTTTGTGACCTGGTCATAGAAGGCCACCAGGTTGGTCTGACAGGACCAACATGTGTGTGGCAAATTTCCCAATTTCCCAGAGGAGGCACTTGCACACCAGATTCTGTGCTGAATTTCCTCATCAATGCTCACTTTCTGAGAAAGGTGGCTACCAATGGACAGGAAGTGCTCAACTACTCCCAGGATCTTTTCCTCAATGGTAATTTGGGGAAAGGGGTCACATTCATGACCTAGGGAAGGCTGATAAAGCACTTCAGTCTTCCTGATATTGAGAAAGAGGCCAAAATTCAGTAGGATTCTCCAAAAAGATCTGGTGTTGTCTGGAGGTTTTCCTCAGCATGCACAAGGATAGCGCAGTCATTGGCACACTGAAGGGAAAGAATGGTTGTTTTAAGTACTTTGGTCTTTAACCGAAAATGTCCTAGAATAAAGAGCTCTCCATTTGTTTGGTATCCTATGTCAATTCCAGAAGGAAGGCAGTACTTAATGAGAACAAAGATTACTGTAAAAAAAAATGGAGAACATGCCTGGGATGATGACACATCCCTGCTTGGCCCCAGGTCAGATTACAAAAAGAACTGTCTCTGATCCACTATATAGGATAGTCACTATCACCTGGCAGTGAAGAAGCCTCAGGACCTTGATATACTTTTCAGGACATCCAAATCTGGCCAGTATTTTTCCACAAGACTTCGTGACTAGTGGAATCAAAGGCCTCAGTGAGGTCAATGAAGGCCATATACAGGTCCTGATGCCATTACAACACTTTTCTTGTACCTGGCAGGAAACAAATACCATGTCAGTCTGAAATCATGCTGAGATTCTGGCAAGACTTCCTCAGCAAGAAGTAGAGGATGGTTCAGGAGGATGCGAGCAAGGATTTTCCCTGCTTTGAAAAGGAGGGAGATACCTTGATAGTTCTAACACACAGAATCACCTCCTTTATTGAAGATACTCACAATGCTGGCATTCCTCAGATCCCCAGGTATCTTTGTTGTTCCAAATTTGTAGAATAAATTCATGGCATCCCAGTACCAGTTCCTCACCTCCAACCTTATCTAATTTCAGCAGATATGCCATCTGGTCCAGAAGCCTTGTTATTCTTGGTTTCCTTGACTGTACACCAGACTTCTTCTAAGATAGGAGCATTGGCAAGGGATCCCCTTTTCAGGGTAATGGGTGATGGTCTCAAAGGCAGTATCTTGCCACAGTCGACTCACTGTTCAGGAGTGTCCCAAAGTGTTTTTAGGATTGTTGGTTGTAGCCGTGTTGGTCTAAGAACACAAGCAGACAAGGTTTTTGGGTAGATGTGATATATTTTATTAGACTACCTAAATAGTTGGAAAAGTTGTTCTTTACAAGCTTCTGGGCACAAACGCCCTCCTTCAGGCATAGGAGGATGATGATATTTTGTGATGATGTTTTGTGTGCTCTCCTGGATAGAATAAAAGCCAACATACAAAATGCAGGTCTGTGAAATGCAAATGCATGGCAGTGAGGTTCAGAGAGAATGGGAGACAATAGGTGTGAGACAGATGTTGGAGGACAGACGGGAGAATGTTGAACTGGTGATAGAATGGTAAAATGCAGACAGGTTACTTGGGGATAGCAGATGGCAGGCAGGTTATAGTGTGCCATAAGTCCAACGTCTATATTTAGTCCATAATTTTTTGCATCCAGTAAATTTATGAAGTGAAGTCCGTAGGGTTGTCTATGAAAAGTGTTTTGTAAATTCCCTTTGAGGATTAGAACTGAGATTGGAGAGAGAGTGGTTGTCTTGTGAGAAGTGTGCACCCGTCTTGCCACCTAACATGGACAGATGAATTGTCTTTGAGGAGCATTGAGCCATCCTGCAATGGCAGAAAAGTAAGACTGTAGGAAATTGGGCCGTAGATGACATTCATTGTTGGGAAAAAAGGTACACATCATTTTTGTCAGCATAGAGCTAGATCTCTTTGATTTAATCTTGCAACCACTGATTTTTTATTTCCCCAATCCTCCTCTGAGCTTCAGCTTTGAAGAGCTGATACATCTCCTTTTTTTGACAAGATGAGGTCATCTTGCCAAGCAGAATAAGCCCTTCTCTTCCAGTCAAGGAGAACTTGGAACTCAGCGTCACTCTCATCAAACTAGTCTTGGTGTCAATGGGTGATATAGCCAATAGATAGATGGCACAGGCCATATGAATGGCACTTTTAAACCCCTTCCAGAATTCCTCAATGTTGCCTTCATTTGTGGACAGGGCAGAGAGCTTTCCATGGAGACACTGTCGGAGACCCTTACAGACCTTTGGGTCTTGAAAAGATTTAGTGCTAAGAGTCCTTTGCATTGCTTTTGGCGTTTCAGAGCAAGTCAGATGTTCATAATGAATCTGACAAGATGGTGATCTGTCCAGCAGTCACTGGTTCCTCGTATGGCTCGTGTGTTATGGACATCCATTTAATCAGGGGCTCTAACAATAACACAGTCAAGGAGGTGCCAGTGCTTAGAGTGAAGGGATTTCCATGTGTTCTTGTATCTGTCACTCTGAAGATAGTGTTTATGATGAAAAGACCATGCTCCCCACATTTGCTCAGGAGGAGGATGCCATTGGAATTCGCTTTCCCTATACATTCCTTCCCAATGGTGCCTCCCCAGAGTTCCAGGTCACATCAAACTCTGGCACTGAAGTCACCAAGGAAAACGATTTTTGTCTTCTGTGGCTGCATCCAGACAAGTGCGGCTGTGCAGTATGTGGTACCGCAGATGTGTCTGCAATGCCACATACCACACATTCAGCTGTTCTCTGCACTGGAAGGGAGCAGCACAGAGGGTTTTTTTGACCCCTGGATATCCAAAAAAAAGCAGGGCAGAGCACACAGGAGCAGTGTGCACTGCTCAAAACCAGAGCCTGGCTGGCTGAAGCCAAGCTCCGGCTGACAGCCAGGCTCCAAGTGACAAAATCGTCACTACTGCAGCCCCAAGAGGCCCTCAGGAACCCAGGTAAGGCTGCTGGGACCACCCCAGTGCTAGCCCCACCCTCTCCTACCCCACCCAGGGTAACCTGTTACATTCCAGAAGGTGTGTGACACAGGCATTCCCTGGGGATAACTAGCAGTGGCACAAGGTGCCACTGCTAGTTATCCCCTGGGGAAACAAATGTCCATGCTCACATGGGAGTAGCCCTTGAGAATATTAGGCAGAATGTGATCAAGGTTGGAGTAGAACTGTTCTTTGACATCATTGTCAGCATCAAGCTTTGGGGCATATGCACTGATGACACTGTCGTACTGGTTATTGCAGAGATTAAAACGAAGGGTCATAAGATGTTCCTTAAACGCCCACAGGAAGCTCCGTAAGTTGACTGACAAGCTGACTCTTGATGATAAAGCCAATGCCATAAACGCATCTGTCCTGGGCTGATTTCCCCTTCCATAAAGCGTAGCCTTCACCCTCTACCCTCATCCAGTCATCTCATCTCAATCAGAGCTGCAGTGTCAATGTTGTATCTCACTATTTTCCCCAAGATCATGGCAGTTCTTTTTTGTTTGTTTGTTGTCTTGGTTGCAAGGTGCAAGAATTCCATGTTGTAAAAATCACTGTCATCTTATGATGTTTTCGACCACAGGGAGACTAAAACGTCTGGACACAGTTATCCAGCCAGAAGCAGATAAATCAGCTTGGATTTTGGGCCCCTTCTCTAACCCCTTTCCCATGTAGGGCGAGCAGAGGGGACCCTGAATAGGATTCCTCAGTCATGGTTGCACCTGCCAAACTGCACCCCGTCTCAACCCAAATGCAAGATGACTATCAGGCTACCACCTTCTGCATGCACATTCATGGCTGGCAACTGCCAGATTCACTAGTTCTGTCTCTGTCACCACTTCTCCATTGCCACAGGGCATTTGGAGGTTGGTATAGAACAGCATATTGTTTCCTGTTGTAGAAGCCTGTACGTGACCTTGTTTAACATGAGGCAATCGCAGCTGCTGGTGCACGGAAACAGCAACCACAGGATCTTGACAAGATGGAGATTGGAGCCCAGTGGCAAGGAAGAACTCTAAGCAACAGGAGATCTCCTTGCTGCAGCCTTCTTCTGTCTCTACAGCCGCTGAGGTCCTGACAATTTCTTCCACCTGATCCAGCATTGAGGACATGGGGTTGGACCATGGTTTGTCTGGAACATCCCCTCAGACCCTGCCAGGAGTGTAATACTCCACGCAACACAGCTCTTAAGGTTATTGGGACACACCAGCCTTCCCACCACTAGAAGGTCTTGGTCCACGGAAAAGGATAAAGAGCAAGCAGAATAAGAAAGCAAACACACTCCAACATATCCATCCCTGGCTTCCTTTTTTCCCCCAGAATTAGAAGGCTTTATGTAATTTACAGAGTCAATTCTTCATCCTGCTCCCTTTTGAGCACTGCAGTTGATCCCACCCTGCTATTTGCTCATTAAGGAGGATAAACCTCCTTAAGACAAATGACATCCCAGTCAGGGATCTGATGTACCTGGTTTCTCCTTGGACTCTTGGGAATTACTTAGTAACAGCATGACATCAACATGACCCCTTTACTTTGCAGGAGAGAGACCAGCCAGATCTCCTCAGCTAAGTGTCAGCTGATTCAGTCATTCAAGAAACCATGCCTACATTCAGACATACGAGGGAGATGGACAGAGCCAAAGAAAAATTCCCCCACAAACCAAGCTCCCAAGAGGTAACAGGACTATTCTGACACAATGAAGCACCAATGCAGAGCCTCCAAACTCAGCCGCTTCTCTCCCTCATGATACCTTTAAGGTTGTCACTGCTGATCCAAGGCTCCAGCAGCCTCTGTGATTTCTTCACAAGACAAAAAATTAAAGAAGCAAAAGGGACAGTGAAGTAAGAGAGGGCTCATTTTTATGAATACCTGAATATAGTATGACTGATGTAGCTTTAAGGAAACTACATAAACCTTACTTCATAGTGATCATAGGCCAAAATTTGTTTGTTAATGCTCAATAGTTTGATATTTCGTCATTTGAAAAAAAGAGACAATAATACAAAAAGTAGTTGTGGGCATGTGTTGTAAAGTGACCAGACACCACTGAAGCTTGTAATAACTTAAATAATCTTTTTTATGGTTTCAGGTATGTTCCTTTTCTACATTAGGCAAAATAATCATACAAAATGTTCTGTAGACCAACTGGTATCTTTGCTTATCTTCCCTAATACACTATCAAGCTTTTATCAATATTATTTTTATCCTCTGGCAACTGGGCATATAAAGCTATATGTTTCTCTTCCTTAATTCAGAGCCAGAGTTTAATTCTTAAACATCAATCCTGTAAAACAGTCTAAATTCAAATCTGAACTATACATTGTTTAAATGTAAAGCTGAAAAACTACTCTTGAATAAAGGGTGTTCAAATTTTTTATTCAGAATAATAAATCTGCCCTGTGCTACTATGAAAGCAAAAGTGAAGCCACAATCAAGAGCACTTTATACAATTACCATTTTAGCAAGTTACAGATATAAGATGAAACACAACATTACTGACTCTCTTTCTAAAATAAATTTAAGTGAGGGACTAGAGATTAGCACTTGTAAAAGCAGAATCCTGCCATCAATGGAGCATGCTGCATGGATCATGCAACCATGCTTAATTTTTCAGTGCTACCACCATCTGCAGAGACACATACACAGAACAGGCTGCCAGTTTTGCAAGTATTACTGTATTTCTTAGTAATAAAATTGTACATTTATATTTGCAGATGTTGTATGAAGGGGAGTGCTGTGCTGTACTCCTAGCAACCTAAAGGCACTGCCATTTATTTAACCATTAAAACAACAGCTATTGGATAGGAGCCCATGGGCTGAGAGAGATGCCTCAGTCCATCTCTTTATTGTTCATGTCTTCCCACATATCCTCAGACCAACCAAACACCTACCATTTTCTTAACTTGTTCCTAGTGACCTATCAACCTGGAGGCCATCTACTAGCACATTAATATTTTGTTTCCTTGCCACTTGCATAAAGGTTAGAAAGGCAATTCTAAAATGTTACACCACATATTACTGGAATTTAACCCCTAGAATAGAATCCACTTCACTCACTGCACACCAGCGAGTGACAGCTTTCAAAACTACCTGGAATTTTTTTTGCACTGGAATTTAGTAAAGTACATTCAACACAGAACTATCCAAGATGTTATATCTTTACTCAGACAAAGTATTAAGCTCATCCCATAGAAGCTAATTTGAAGTGGTCTGCCTTGATTATCACTTAAAATAAGATAGGCCAAACAACAATAAAACCAGTATCTCTGGGCGCATCTACATGTCCATTAATGTGCTTCTGCTATATGCATTAAATTTACTACCTCTGGGTACCTGTATATGAGTGTGGAGGCTGCTCTGCTGCACTGTAATTCCAGTGTGTCAATGCAGACTCGATGAATCGAGTTTTCTGGAGCATGGTAATTACCATACTTCAGCAGCTTCCTGCGTCTTGTATATCAGTGTCCCCACACTTAAAAATAGCAGTGGGGGTGCTTGAACTAAAAGCTTGTTGAAAGAGCTTTAGTGCAACTGTCACCGCTGCCACCATTTTTAACTGCAGGGATGCTGATGCCCAAGATGCCGCAGCGCTTTGGAGCAGCTCTTAGAGCCGCTCTGATTAAAGCACTGTCCCCTCACCCCCAGAGCACTTGTAAAAGTGTCCTCTAATGTCAAGTACTAAATAAATACGCATTAGGCTGCCCTAATGCTCAGTAGCAAAAGTGCACACTTTTTTTAGTGACACGATGTCAGGAGGGCGATCCAGGCAGATCTTGACAGGCTCATGAAATGGGCGGATGAGAACTTGATGGTGTTCAACACCGAAAAATGCAAGGTTCTCCACCTTGGGAAGAAAAACCTGCAGCATCCTTATAGGTTTGGCAGTGCTGCACTGGCTAGCACTACAGATGAAAGGGACTCGGGGATCACGATTGACCACAAGATGAACATGAGCCTTCAATGTGATGCTGCGGCTAGTAAAGCAAGCAAAACGCTGGTTTGCATCTATAGATACTTCTCAAGTAAATCCCGGGACATCATTCTCCCGTTGTACTCAGCCTTGGTGAGGCCGCAGGTGGAGTACTGCATCCAGTTTTGGGCTCCACAATATAAAAAGGATGTGGAGAAGCTTGAGAGAGTGCAGAGGAGAGCCACACACATGATCAGAGGACAGGAAAACAGACCTTACGACAACAGGCTGAGAGCTATGGGGCTCTTTTGCCTGGAAAAGCACAGGCTCAGGGGCAATCCAATGGCCAGGTACAAATTTATAAGGGGTGTTTACCAGGATCTGGGGGAACGTTTGTTCACCAGAGCGTCCCAAGGGATGACAAGGTCAAACGGTTATAAACTCCTGCAAGACCGTTTCAGGCTGGACATAAGGAAGAATTTCTTTACTGTCCGAGCCCCCAAGGTCTGGAATAGCCTGCCATTGGAGGTGGTTCAAGCACCTACTTTGAACGCCTTGAAGAGAAATTTAGATGTTTAACTTCCTGGGATCCTATGACCCCAGCTGACTTCCTGCCCCTGGGGCAGGGTGTATGATCTTCTGAGGTCCGTTCCAGCCCTAATGTCTATGAAATCTATGAAATGTGGAGTAACCTATTTTTACTGTATATTAGCATATTAGCACTGTTTTTGATACAACGCTTTATGTGCAGTAAAATAGGCTACTGCACATTAAAGCACATATGTAGATGCGCCCTCTGTGCAGTTGCTCTTTAAAATTGGGTATGTTTCTGTTAGCCAACCCAATGGCTGGACTCTTCTTGTTGCCTTCTGAAACTGCCTCATTAACAACATGAACGAGAATTTTTTTTTTTTAAATTGGCAGAAAAATGCATGAAGTGCTTAATGTTCAGATCCATGCCAGGGTTTGGACTCATATGTTTATCTGACTCATTAAAATATTCTGATGTGCAGTGCTTTTTGCAGTAAATTCTAGGGTTGACAAATCAGTCAACTGACTGGTCAAATATTGTCAATTGATTGGTGAACTGACTGCATAGTTTCATAGATTGTAGAGTTGGAAGGGACCACAATGGATCATTGTGTCCAACTCCCTGCCAAGAAAGAGGACCGAGGTCAGATGGCCCCAGCCAGGTGACTATCAAGCCTCCTCTTGAAGACCTCCAAGTTAGGTGATAGTACAACCTCTCTTTGGAAGCCCATTCCAGATTCTGGCCACCCTTACTGTAAAAAATGTCTTCCTAATGTCTAACCTTAATCTACTCTCCACTAGTTTACACCCATTATGCCTAGTTATTCCCTGGGGCACTCTGGTAAACAGTGCATCACCAATTCCCTGTTGTCCTCCCTTGATAAACTTATAGGCAGCTACAAGGTCTCCCCTCAGACCTCTCTTGTGAAGGCTGAAGAGATCCAGATCTCTCAACCTCCCCTCGTAGGGTCTTTCACAGGGGCCACTAATCATGCTAGTGGCCCTCCTCTGAACCCTCTCCAGATTCTCCGTGTCCCTCTTGAAGTGCGGCACCCAAAACTGGACATAGTACTCCAACTGCGGCCTGACCAGAGCTGCATAGAAAGGGAGCATCACCTCCCTTGATCTGTTGATCATGCATCTGCTAATACATGACAAGGTGCGACTGGCCTTGTTGATGGCCTCAACTATGACTCCAAGATCACTCTCAGCCTCTGAACAGCTAAGGAGGTCATCCCCCAACATATAGGTGTGCTGGGGATTCCTCCTTCCTAGGTGGAGTACCTTACATTTATCTTTGTAAGGAAAAATTGTAGTTTTTCTGTGTATTATTTGGACCTATTGGCAATTTTTTACAATTCTGACCAATATTTGACTCGTCAAATACCCAACCCTATTAAATTCTTAATGAAGGGCATGAACTGAAGCCAACAGGTACTTTATATTGTTGAGTCCATGTCTTAAAAGACATGAGGACAAATTCACATTTATACCCATGTAAAGTAAGTTTAAAGTTTTTGGAATGTGGATCTTCTCCTCGTCCAGCCAGGAGTAGTTTTGTAAGGGTAAAGGATGACAGCATATACATGGTGGTAGAATAGCAGGTTCTTGCTTTTTTAACAGGAAT
>NW_005841889.1:2430605-2434367 GCF_000455745.1 Alligator sinensis
AAGGTGATCTCATGACTTTTTTTTAATACCATACAGTCTCATGTCGAGATTTAATCTGAATTAATTTAAGGTTTGAATTTCAAGCGATTTAAACTGCATTAAATCCTTGTGTGGACACCTCTAATAAGAATGAAAGTGGCCTTCATTCAATTTAGCTTTCTTCACATACAAAGTGAAATATCTGAATCAAATATAGGCCACTTTCATTCTGAATAGAAGTAAATAGAGAAGTTTAGTGCAGTTGAACTAATTAACTTTAAAGTCACACAAAGTACTCCTAGGAACATAGTAAGCCTTAAGATCATATTTTTACTGCATTTTTAGTTAGCTATACTCATTTTCCTTTCGTATATCTCATACCATTTTTGTACCATTCTATTATGCTTCACACAAATAGTAAAAGCCATTCAAGCAGTGTTTCAGCACCTCATTATACATACTGTACACATCCAGAGGATGAAGTTCTGACTTTGGCCCCAGACCTGCAATGAACAGTGTGAAAGCAGACAGCTACAATGGAATAGTGCCTGAGTGGAGAAGTCCACCCATGTACCACACAATGCTAGATCAGGGATCTAGTTATGTCAGGCCAGTTTTAATAGCATATGGAAACTGAGACATCTAACATTAGCTCCCCCCAGATTTCCTTTCCTGCTGCTGTTCACTCAGATAGTACTGTTATTGCTAGGTCACTATAGCAACTGTGGCTGTTCTTTCTGCTGTTATATTCATAGATTCATAGACTGTAAGGCCGGAAGAGACTTTGGAAGATCACTGGGTCCAGCCCCCTGCACCAAGCAGGAAAGATAACTGGGGGTCAGGTGACCCCAGCGAGGTGACCATCCAGTCTCCTCTTGAAGATTTCCAGGGTAGGTGATCATACCACCTCTGGAGGGAGCTTATTCCACAGTCTGGACACCCTAACTGTGAAGTTGTTCCTAATGTTGAGCCTAAATCAGTCTTCCAAGAGTTTGTGGCCATATTGGTACTACCAGTCACCTTCACTTCACCAGATTCACTGCTAAAATGCTTTACATGCTACAAAATTAAAGTTAGTCTCTGATAATAAGCTGAATACTGAACTTCTGGTTTTTACTACCACATTAGTCAAACCTTTTACTATAAAGGTGCACTGTAAAGAGCAGCCATATATTTGGAGAGCTCATACTTAAAGGTGCTTATGTGGCCTCTATTGCCACAATACTTGGCTACCATCCAATCTTTTAACATATTTATCTTCACAAACCGCTGCAAGGTAGATAAATGCTATTGCCCTCATTGTACAGCTGGTGAACTAAGGCAATAAAGTTCAATGACTTCCCAAGGTCACACCAGAAATCCATGGCAGAGCACAGAATTAAGTCCTACTCTCCCAAACTCTAACCACTAAACTTTTCTTCAGCCACAGCATTGGTCCACAACCTTTCTTAACTACCCTTATTCAAAGTTATATATCAGCTAGAGGAGGAAAAAAAACTCCCTATTTCCCAGTAAAATAAACTTCTCCTCTGATAACAATAATAAAAGTGTCTTTTGGGGAATGTGTCAATTAAATATAGCAACATTTCAATTATAACTAATGCAATTAGCTGTGTTACAGAAACCAAATTGTATAGCAACTAGGATCATCCAGGATAAATTGTTACAATGTGTTTGTCTTACTGCTGCCCTTGAAAAGCTTTTCCAAGATGTGGCAGGCAAAGAACGTAGGAACCCATCCTCTGGGTGGGGTGAAATAAATACCATGAAAAGAGAACACCTGCAATTTGTACATCCAACTTTCTTTTTGGTTCTAAGTGCAATTCAAGGTACTGGCAGCAACCTTTAAAGTTTTGCACAGTTTGGTACTCCACCAAAGTAAGTAAGTAACCACTACTTACTCTACTTTATGTCCCAAGAGTTGAGGCCGGCTGAGGCATTTTGACTATGGGTATGTGGAGATGTCATCATTGCTTTAATTAAGGAAGGCAGCAACAGGGCCTTCTCATCTGAAAGTGCTCACTTTTGGAGCTTGTTTACCTTAACACTCTATCAAGACCCAGCTGCAGTGAGCTTGAACTAACACTGCAAGGCCTTTAAGTTCCTATGAACATAGCCATGGAAGACATATTCCAGGCCACAGAGTTAAGTACACCTCTGTCATAATATCATGTCATATAAAACTTCAATAAGCTGACTGAGCTATATATTAAAATCAATTATGTTTCTTGTCCCCACAACTCTAATTGGGTGGCTATCCCAGAAATTGATTATTCTAATGCTTTGGAACACTCCTCTAATTTCTAATCTAACTTCATGGCCTGTTGATACCCAACTGATCTTGTACTAACATTATCTTTTAGCTTTAAATAGTTCTCTTCCCTCCGTGGTGTTTACCACCCTATTGTATTTATAGGAGTATTCACTCTCAGCCTTCATTTTCCTAGGCTAAACAAGTCAAACTCTTCCACTCTCCTCTTATAAAATAAGTCATCATTTCCCCATATCATTCCAGAAGCTTTTCTCTGCACCTGCTCCAACTTCAAATCCTCCTTTTTTGATCATGGGTGACCAGAATCATACACATTATTCCAGAAAAGGTCTTCCATAATGGCACTAATTCTTTCCTACCTCTGCTGGATATCCCCCTTCTCATGTGTTCCAAGAACAAAAATTGGAGTTTTGTGGGGACCACGTTTTTGGGGGGCAAGGGGCTGGGTTGTTTGGGGTTTTTTGCTGCTGCATCACATGGACAGCTTAGTTCACAGTCACCTTGTGATCAACTGGTATACCCAGTGTTCCAACCTCAGTTGTTTCCTGCTAACAGGCTCTCAGCATGGTCTTGCATTTTGTTCTATTGAATGCCATCCAATTTATATTACTTTTATTTCTCAAGGTCATCCATTTCTTCTTGTACAAGATTTCAGCCCTCCTCTGTATTGATGATGCCTCCCTTTATCAGTAGACTCTTATTATCAATGCCAAGGTCACTGTAATGGGGCCCCCATCATGTTACTAGAAGGGGGAAGGGGGCCAGGCACCCCTGGACCATGCCCCACTCCTTCAACCTCCTTTCCCTTCTCGCACTTTTCCCTCCTCTACCTTTCTATGTGCTTGCTGGTATCTTTCCCTTGGTAGAGGTACCTATCCCCACTCATATCTATCACCTTCTTCCACTTTGTCTTCATTCTCCACCTCTCTCCTTCTCTGCCTGTGCCCTGGTAGTGAACACAGGGATCAACCACTGACAAGGGGGACATGCAACAAGATGGCTACTGGGTCCACCTTTAGGCAGAGCTGGAGGACCCAGGCCAGGGAACTGGCAATAAGATGGCCACTGTCGAGGGCCAAGGGGCTGTGGCCAGCAGCCCGGGCACATGGGCAGGGGAAAGCGGCACAGCGGACTAGAATTAGGCACTGACACGTAGAGGTTGATTAAAGATTATTTTACTTACACCGTAGATGGTCGCAGTGCAGGCAGGAAAACTTGCTTGGTTACAGTTGTAGATAGAAGAAAAGAAGAAAAGAAGAAAACTCAACGATGAGAGCTCTCTGAACCGATACGAGAGTCCGTGCTGTGACTCTCAACGAGCGCGCAGGGCAGGGGTACGTTAGGGATCGTCTGGTGACGGGGAGAGATTCTTAGTAGCTGATCAGGCCCCTATATCCTCCTCTAAGACACACACGGAGTTTGCTAGGCTCCACAGCGCGCTTAGAGTTCTCCACGAGACGGATGTGGAGTCCTCCAACTTGGGCGGAAACCGCTCAAGCCTCTTATACGGC
>NW_005841889.1:2434398-2449611 GCF_000455745.1 Alligator sinensis
GCGACCCGCCACATGGGAATAATTTAGAACCAGCCAATAATGGGGAACAAATTTACATACGGGTGGCGGGAACTCCTTTGCACCGGGGTTTTTCTCTCTGCAGCTGAGAATTGCACCGTGCAAAGAAAGCTCCATGTGGCGGGAAATAATTCTGCAGTGCCGAAGCGCACACAAAATCATTGGGTCATGACAGCCACCAAATCCAAGTATAGGCAACACCTGATGATCCAGAAGGGTAGGAGTCGTGTGACCCAGAAAGCCCTGTAAAAGCCCATGCTTTGGGCCAGAAGAGCCGTCTGGCTGTGCAAGGTTAAGGACAGAAGTTACACATAAACCAGTTTAAGTGATCAGAAACTGGTACAAACCTGTAACAGAACAGAAGCTCAGTGCACATAAGCCAGTTTCAAAATGGCTGAAACTGGTTTAAGATAAACCTGGGTAAATGTAGTATCAGACTTAACTGATCTGGGTCAAACTTCTGTCCCAGATTCCTTCCTGGTTCAAGTTACATCACAGTCCCCCAGCATCCCAGCATGCCTTCCAGCCCTGGACTGGGCTATGTTGTCTTCTCCAGAGAGCAGGGCTGGTCCCACCCCTCTGCTCCGTAGCTGAAGTAGTGAGAGCTGGCTGACAAGGGGTTTGCGGGTTGTTGGGGGGAAGTGGGGAGGACAATGTGCAGTGAACCCTGTGTGGGATATTCTCTTGAACTTGGACTGATTCTTGCATTTTGGGGGTTTCATTCTCCCTACCTTATGCTTCCTTTTTTCCCCTGGAAGAATGGGTTGTGGCTATAGCTGTGGAGACCACAGAAAGGGGTGACCAGGGGGGCACCCCAAACTTGAGATTACCCTGTGTGAGGCTTAAAGCCATGGAGTGTGATTAAAGCGGGTTCTGGGACTATAGGAGGCACAGACTGAGAGCCAGTAAGCCCACAGCCTGAGAAGGGCAGGACTTGGACTTGGGGGCCAGAGGACCCAGCACCCAGAGTGGAGTGGAGATAGGGCCAAGAGACTGGACAAAGAATGAGTCCAGGAAGGCTCAGCAGCCCAAGAGGGGACAGAGATAAAAGGTTAGACTAGAAGCTGGGAATCCTGAAGCTTAGTTATCTCAGTGGACTAGAGCTGGAGTACACATCAAGAGAAACAGGTGGAGGCTGGGAAAGCCGAAGCCTGAGAAAGGAACAACTGTAGGCTTTGGGCAGCCTCCCTCCTTCCTAAACATTAACATCAAAGGTGTGGTAGGTGAGTAAAGGAGGTGAGGGCTCCTAGAGCTAGAGTGGAGCAGGAATTGCATGGCCACCAAGGGGTATCATGAATGCCCCTGGGATGTAAGCCTGTCAGTCACTTTTAAAAAATATTAAACAAGATCAGTTCCAAGACTGATCCTTGAGGAACTCCGAAAGTGACCTCCTACAATCCTGATGTTTTCCTTTTCAGTACTCCTGCTGCCATCTTCTTTTCAGCCAGCTCTTTTCTTCTAGAGAATTCCTCTACTAATCTCACTTTTCTTCATCTTAAGTAAGAATTTCCCCATGTTGCACTGTATCAGATGCTAGTAATATTGTCCAGATAGATGAGATCTATCACATTTCCTTTGTCTAGAAAATCAGTTATCTTTTCAAAGAAAACAATTAAAATTAGTCTGACATAACCTACCTTTGGAAAATCCATTTGCATTTTATCACATTTCCCCTTTCCATCCATACCTTCAATTGTCCTTTCCTTCAAAATCTGGAAGTGCTACATACTACTGAGATGAGACTTAGTTTCCCTAATCACTTTCTTCCTTAAATACAAGCACTATATTTGCTAATTTAGTCACATGACCACAGTCATAGCAAACCAATCCAACTTAATAGGTGTATTAAAATGCTTAGTATCAGGCTTGCAATTCCACGTACCATTTTTCAGAATATTGCAATGGAATTATCCAGTTCTCCTGACACAAGACGATTAAGCTTTTTCTCTTTTGTTCCCACATCACTTGTGCTTATTTCCATTTCTATACACTCATTTCTATTATCCCTTTTGCTTTTGACACCAAAAATGCCACCAATGTCCTTATTAAAATGCAAGCAAAATATTAAATTAATTATTGACAAACTTATCTTTAATCTCTAACCCATCCTCACCACAATATAGACCCATTTCTTTCCTTGTTCCTTTCTTATTCATAGAGCTGATGAACCTTTTGCTTGTTTTAGTATTCTTTTCAAAATCTAACTTAGCTTGGCATTTGGTTCAATTATCTTTGGTTTGAAAAGTGTTGTGCTTTTGTTTCTATTCTCATTTAATTTGTTTTTGCTTTGTGTCTTGAGCCAGGTGAAGGGTAGAACTGTCCTGAGAAATCTGAGCTGTCTATAATTATAATAATAAATGTGTAGAAGCTAAACAATCACATAAACAAGGAAACCCATCTGATCTGAATTTATTATAACAGCAACAACAAGCCTAAATCAACCTGGGTTTTGAGTTGTTATGTCTCCTCTGGGTGGAGGCAATTATATCATTTACTTAAATGTCATTTCCAGCTGAATAAATAACTAACATTAAGCTAACCATCATCTGCATGTGTTTCAAATGATTATTTATTATTGTGGTATTTATTATAATTATTTTTAAAATATCAATAAAGAAAGTGGTGTAAAGCAACACTAGCAAAACATCTGATAAATATGCTCTGGGATATTTGCTATTCAATTTCATGAAAGGACTATCTTTCTGATTAGCTGAGTGGCAGAAGATACCATCTTGCTGGAGGCTGCTGCACCACTGGAGAGCTATTCTAATTTTTGTCAACCAATCCTTTTAGCAGTTGAGTTAGAAAAGTATAAGTATTAAGCTACTGAACCTTATTAATAACCATTTTAAAATACAGAAGGACTTTCATTACTATATGCAATACATAAAGGGAATTGATTCTGTGCGCCACACTTTTAATATCCATTTCTGTACAAAACTCCCTACTGAAACCAAAAACTTAAATTTAAGTTGACTAAACATACAGTAAAAATATATCTTTCTAAAGAGTGTACCCTATTTATTTAGATGTTTTCCATGTCCAATATTAAAGCTATTGCTACAATGATAAACATTGGTTACAGTTTGTAGCCATGTTACTTATTGTACTAGCAACTGTCTATATTTGGATGTCTGATATTGCTGCATTGTCATAAGGACCTAATTCTGCAAGCTGTTATTCCCTCAAGTCATTATTATGAAAAATGACTTTATTGAACTACTCCTGTAAGAAAAAATCATGTGAATTTTTAATTACTTAACAAGTGTGTATTTATTCACAGATTATGTTTTACTATTACATATGTGTATTACATATCAATGATCTTGTGTATAAAATATACCTCCTCAGAAGTTAACTGCATTCATTCTGGAATAAAGTTAACTAGTCAAATTGAATATGCAAATGAGCTTTCTAAATTAGCAACACCAGTCTTATGATAAATATTGTTTTCATATATAATGTTGAGCAAAAATCTAGAGACTTAATAATGTTTCTGTAGCCCTGACTATAACCTGAAAGTTCCGATTCCCACCCATGGTGATATGAGGCATGATCTTGGACCCACTGAAATCAACAGCAAAACTCTCATAAGCTTCAGTCAGGACTTGCCAATCCTACCTACATCTCTTTGACAGAGAAAATGACTGTATGATTTTAAAGCAAATATTTATAACACTTAAATTTCAAAGGCTCATCTACTATTAATTATGAAAGAAACCATATTCAATTTATTTCAGGGAGTGATAAAAATAATTTAATATAAAGAAAAGTTTGATTTTATCTACAAAAAAAGAGCATCAAGTTCTGAGGAGAACCTGCAATAAATTTCACACTTTGCTTAAGGAATGCAACCTTAAAAAAGAAAGATACCCAAAAGTATTTTCTTTCACTATATGAATAAATGAATTTATTCATTTATTATGAAGTATTCAAGTATTTTCTTTCACTATATGAATTGCAAAAATCTAAAGAACATTAATTATTCTGTTAGCTGCCCACAGTATATTAGTGCCAGCAAGTTTATCTTCCTTAGAGTTAGGGTTATGGAAAAATTATTTAGCCTCACAAAACAAGAAAAATAATTTCAATTTTCTTTTGCAGGGAGCCACACAATATCCAGAAAAGGCCAGCATTCAAAAGTCAAATCACTCCCAAGTAATTTTCTGTCACTACCACTACATATTTATGCCTTACACCAGGAGCGGGCAATTATTTTCGGTGGAGGGTCGCTTACCCAGTTTTGGCAGGCTGTCAAGGGCCGCATGGGTAGCCCCGCCCCTTGACAAGTGCCCTGCCCCCCGGTCACCATATTGGGACCAATGACCCAGGACCAGCACCAGTGGGGCCCAGAGCGGGGCACAAGCTGGCAGGGGTCTGTGGAGCTGGGCTAGGCTGCACCAGGCAGGGAGAGGGGGGAGCTGGCCTGGCTCCATAGAGGCCCTGGTGGCTGGGACTCCGCGCTCCTGCCACCCTGCTCTGTGCCCCACCAGCACTGCCCAGGATACCAATGCAGGCCCCATGTTCCTGCTGGCTCCCGCGCCCACTCACTCCCAGTGTCCCCCAGCCCTGTGGTACAGGCGGGGGGCAGCGCACAGCCCTGACCCCCTGCTCACCGGCAGGGAAGGAGCTGGTGCTGAGCGTGGGGAAAAGCGGCCCCTCACCCGCCCCATGGCTGGAGCTCCCTACTGCAGGCACTCGCAGCCCACGCGGGGCTGTCTGAAGCAGGCACAGGCAGCCCCATGCGGGCTGCAAGTGGCTACAGCACAAGGCGCTGGCCATGGGGCAAGCAAGGGGCTGTTTTTCCCCATGCCAGGAAGGAACCAGGGGAAAAGCTGAGCGTGGGGAAAAGTGGCCCCTCCCCCACCCTATGGCCGGCACTCTCTGCTGCAGCCGCTCACAGCCCGCACTCAGCTTTTCCCCGGGCTCCTTCCCTGTCCGGGGGTCCTCCCCTGCCCTTCCCCCCCTGCCCTTCCCCCTTACCTGAGGTTCTGGCATGGGGCAGCCACATGGTCCCAGACCAGAAGCCCCAGCTGGGGGGGCTGGGGCCAGGGGGGCCCTGCTATTGTGGGAGCCCACTGGGCTTCCCCTGGGTCCTTCTGCCCTTGGTTCCTGTCATTTTTGACAGGAACCAAGGGCAGATGAATATTAATTTTCTAAATTTTTTAGGAGCCACACGGGCCAGATAGAATGGCCTTGCAGGCTAGATCCGGCCCCCGGGCCGTATTTTGCCCACCCCTGCCTTCCATCTCCCTATATTGCCTGGAAGCAAAGACAGGCTTTCAAGCTTTACATAAATGTAAACAAATTTACCCTCTTACAAACCAAATGAAGAACTAAATTCCATAATCAAGTACCATCACTGAAAACAGCTTATTATTAAACACAGCTTGGACCACAAAGAAGAATTTTAGTTGATCTTAACAGCTTCACTATGATACAATATCTCTCAAGTGATCAAAGTCTGCATGCCTGGACCAACTCTACTCCCATTTGGAAATCTCATCACAGGTTCCAAATTCTGGCTTTAGTAGACACAGCACTCTGATTTCTACCAGGAAACAAGCTGGAAGTTAATTCTGATCACTGAACATGACTGGACTTGAGCATGGCTATTTGCAAGAAACATCCTTTAATAAACAGGCAGCCACATCCTCAACCAACTGACATTTGAGAGAGGGTTAAAGAGCAACCTCAAACAGAATAAATTACAATCTAATTCTGACATGGCACAGTGAAATTGGAACGTGAAGGAGTTCTCCTCATATATATACATTTTGGATTGATAAATGCCTGAGTGAATATGCCACAGTAAGAATAGCTGTGATGGTCTAGAAATTATGCAAGAGGCAAGGGTTTCTTAGGGTGGTAACTTTATTTGACCAACTATGTAGCTCAGATAAAGTCAGACAAGCTTTTGAATGAAAGATATTTCCTCAGTTTAAAAATGTATTTTATATAGCACTTGAAAGCACTGGTTTCCCATGGAATAAAACAGTGTGAACTGGTATTCATGTCACATTTACCTGCCTGTAGGGTTAACTTCTCAAGCTGGTACCAGGTACTAGGGGTATGCAAAACAGGCTGTATTTGATTTGGATTCGGCCTGAATCAGGGGACAGTGATTCGATTCGTTGATTCAGATCACTGTCCCAATTCAATTTGGCCAAATCTGAATCTGAAGATTCGATGCCAATTCAGAGAATCAGCGATTCGGCCATAGACACAGCTTTAAATGTTTTTTCTACGTACCTCAAGGTACCGGGTGTGGTTCATGAACACTGAGATGATGGGGTGGATGGGACATTCCAGAGGAGCACAGGTGGGCCCCCCGCATGCTCGGAGGCAGGGCCCCCCCCCCCCCCCCCCCCCCCGGGACAAGCCACTCATGGCTCCATCCCACTGGCTCAGCGATCAGCCACGGGGGGACCCCAGGTACCTCCCCAGACCCAGAAGGCACCCCCACGTGCTCTCTATTGGACCCAGAAGTGGAGCAGAAGTACTTCCGGTCCACTTCCAGGTCCTTCACCAAGCGCGCTGGAGGCCCCACCTCATGCTCCCATGGAAGGCTCCATCTGCCCCAGCATCTCAGCATTCATGAGACACCTGGAACCTTGAGGTATGCAGAAAAAACATTTAAAGCCGTGTCTACATCCAAATCATCGAATCTCCAAATCAATATGGAAGGTTCCGATTCAATTCGGAGAGATTAAAGGATCTCCTGATTTGATTCAGATTTGGAGATTTGGCAGCTGAATTGAGCCGAATCGAATCAGTGACTAAAGCTTCGCACAGCCCTACCAGGTACTCACTTTGAACCTTAAATCGTAACAACTTAAATGTCAACACTGTTCATTACTTTTAACCCACTGAAACAGTAGCAAACACATAGGCTTATTTTATGTGGTCAAATACCTGATTTTATTATTAGACTTTGTTCTGTACTTAAAAGTTTTGCCAGCAGAGTGGTGTGCAAAAATAAATAAATAAGTATCACATCCTCAACCAAGAACAGGGACAGCAGCAACAGGGTATCACTGCTCTAGCTGGCTAAGAAGGAGGTGGGGGTGTGAAACCCTACTCTGGAGTGCTGCCAGTTCTGCCTGGCAGAGGGGCAGCAGCCCTTGCCAGGCATCCCCAGCCCCTCTACCCCCATCGCTGCTTCAGGGACAGGAGCAGGAGCATGCCCAGACCCCAGTAGCCTGAGAGGAAGGTAGGGTTTAATTCCCCATTGCAGGGGTGGGGGTGGCACGGGCACCAATAGGTTCTGCTCATGCACCCCAGGCCACCGCAATAAGACACTGGTAGCCTGAGGGGAAAGGTGGGGTTTAATCCCCCCATTGCAGGCAGCAGTGATGCAGGCACCGACACGGCGCTGGCTCCATCCCATACTAAAGATCCCCTCAGGCAGGGCCTGTGCCGCAGCAAAGCAGGTCCAGCCGCAGGTAAGGGGCAGGGGAGGGGGGGGATGTGACCTGGCTGCAGGTGCGGAGTGGGGGTGGGGAGAAGCCAGGTCTAATCATGGAGCTCGACTCACCACTGCCTCCCACTGCAGCAGCTTGGCCCAGGGTGCAGAGGCCCTATGGGGTGGGGGTCAGCGCCTGCTGCCTCCGACCTCCAGCCTCGCATGGGGGCTGTGGTATGCAGGCAGAGTGTAGCTGGACCATGGCTTCCTGCTTCCTCCCTCTCCCAGCCACAAAGAGAACCATCACAACAGGTGGAGGTGAGGTACCTGTCACCCACCGCCTGCTCGCAGCAGTGCTGGATGTTTGGGGCAGGTTGCTGCAATCCAGTCACTGCCCATGCTCCTTGGCCATGGGGCTGGCCTAGACTGAGCTATGATGGTCCGTTGCCTCCCCCACTGCTGCCCATGCCCCTGGCCCATGGCAGCCCATCCAGAGCACCTGGCACCACCATAAGCAAGCAACGTGTGACAGGTGCCTCACCTCTACCCGCCATGATGGTTCATTCTGCAGCCACCAGGAGAGGGAGGGAGTGGGAAGTCATGCTCCAGCTCCAGTCTGCCTGCAAATCATGACCCCCACATGGGGCTGGAGGCAGGAGGCAGCAGGCATTGCCCCTTACCCACTAGGGCCACCCCAGCCCAGGCTGAACTGCCACAGCAGAAGGCAGCAGTGAATGAGGCTGTATGATTAGCCCTGGCTCCTCCCCACCCCCCCTACCACTGCAGCCAGGTCACATCTCCCCCTCTCCTATCCCCTCCCCACGGCTGGACCCAGCCTCCGCGCTGAGCACCATTGCGGCTCCTCCAAGGGACTTGGCCTGGGAGCTGCAGAATGGGCCCTGCCTGAAGGGATCTTCAGCATGGGACAGAGCCAGCACCATGTCAGTGACCGCACCGCTGCTGCTTCCAATGAGGGATTAAACACCCCCACCTCCCCTCAGGCTACCGGCTTCTAGCCGTGGCAGCCCTGAGTGCCCTGTCTGTGGCCACACTGAGTGGAGCCTGTCAGTACCCACACCACACCCCCACTGCAATGAGGGGATTAAATCCCCCCTTTCCCTCAGGCTACCAGCATCTTGCCATGGTAGCCCCAGGTTCCTGCACTGACACCCCCCACCCCCCCAGCAATGGGGGGATTAAATCCCTCCTTCCCCTCAGGCTACTGGGGTCTGGGCACACTCTTACTCCTACCACTGGAGCAGCAAATGAGTGAGTGGGGATGGGGGTGCTGAGGACCCCTGGCAGGGGCTGCTTCCCCCTTCCCATCCAGGCACACCTAGGCTGGGGTCTCTGAAGGCCAGGGTGGTGGTTTAAACCCCTCCCCAATCATACTTAGGCCTGCCAGGGCCTGGCCATGCCCCCGCTTCAGCACAACTTCCCTGCAGCCCAAGGCTCCCTCTATCACCCCCCAGATTCTAGCCAGAGCCACTGCAGGCAGATGCCTGCATTTCTGGATTCAGAAGTGAATGTCTATTCACTTGCAAATCAGTTCAATCTTTGCAGGTTAGAATATTGTACAAAGATTGAACCAATTCAGGCTTGGGAGTTTTGAATGTCTGTCACTAGCCTAAAGGTCTAACTGATTTTCACAACCAGCGTTACATAGAATATACAGGATAGGATTAAGACTCAAGTACAGAATAAAGTGGGTGTAAAATGCTACCAGCTCAGAATCTTCATCTATTTTGTGGAGGTGTAAATGACTACAGAAGGAAGAAGAAGAGCAGGAAGTAGAAAATAGGCTGTATGTGATTTTTGTGGGTTTCTATAAACCTTGATCTAGACTGATAAAAATGAAAGATATTCATATTAAATACTTAGCATATGTTGTTGAATAAGTCTTTGCACCTGTAACAATAACTTAAAATTGAAATACAAAGGTACAGCTTAGTACAATAGTGATTCTTTTTTTAAAAACAGGCCACTTGCAGAAATTCCTCCAACTGAGAAATCCTTGCAAATTTGCTAATGATTATTATCCCTGCTTATATCCATCAAATGGTGTTTTAACACTTCTTTTAGAAAAGGAAGTAAGTTTGTTCCAGTAATCAAACAGTTACTGCGTACTTTACTTGCATAAGAAAAGATGACAGAGTAATCTAGGTACTAGACGAACAACAGCAACAAGAAAAACCTGATCAAAACTATTCATCCCCTGCAGAAGTTACAAGAAAAAACAAAAAACCCAAAATTGAGGAGGAGAGAATATAAAGCCTACTTCCTTTTAAGCTTGCTTTGAAAGAATGACAGCTGCCGTCATTTGATTTTCAAAACTAAACCACTGACATTCTCTCAGGCCCCTTCTGTCTACACATACACTAAGCTATAAATACATTTTTACTGTCTTTAATTCTAATTGGTATGCAACCTGAATTTCAGGTTGAATATCACCTGCAACTGTATATAATTTTTTCAGATTAAATGTACTCAAACTTTTCTCTATTTAAAAAATATTAGTCAACAATTACAATTTTGTTTTACAGTTTGGCTACGTTATAGGAGGATTAGAAACAACAAATAATATTTCAATTTCTGTGTTACATTTATCTACATACTAAGTAGCTCATATGATTTTCAGTAGAGTGCAATCAACCTTTTCCCTGTCCTGCAGGCTGATAATTTGCCTGGTTTTTATGCTATAGCTTGCATTAATTCTAAGGAGTGGGCATGAACCGAGAATATGAATGTACAAGTAGTGGGGGAAAAAAAACTAAAGACTTATTTGGCCTAAAATAAGTGGTAAGGAGCCACAGGCCATAGAGACACTTAATCCCAAGGGACAAGTATAACAGACAGTCTACACATACAGTACAATATTTTAAAATCTGGTGCAAATAATTTAGCTATTAAAATGGCATCTTCAGGGGCTCTGCTCATATAAATCTACTAAATGAGGACGGTATGTACTGAAGGGTTCAGATTTACCAATATTTCATTGTACAGATGTGATTTCAATAAAGTGCAAAGTAAATGTTTTTCAGTGGATATTTTCATTTCTATTGTGGCATTGGTATTGAATAACTCATGGGATTGCAAATGAGATAAGGATATGAAGCATGACATCCAAGTCCAAGTTCATCTCGGACTACTGTGTCCTCTCCTGCATTCCAAGTTTATGTCCAAGAGTCCACTGTATGGTTGACTTTCCAACCACTACACTAGAGAGTTGACTTGCCTACCAGAGGAGGCAACTCCTCCAAACCTACCAGAAGAGGCAGTCTCTCTTCCACATAAAAAAAAAGAGAGGGAGACAGTTGAGCCATTTCAGTAGAGGAATCTTCCACTGTGAATCTTCCAAATTCCACAGGATGAGCAAACAGGAGAAAAAATTGAGTGTATAAAAGGTACTGCAGAGCAAGGGGAAGTATGCCATCTAACATAGATTAGGAAGGTATTACCTTTTCCACATATCCCTGTTTTTTTAAAGCTACCTTAAAAGGCAGGTGTGGTCAGAAATCAGGGCAAAGTTTGAGCTCATGCTTTTTTGCAGAGCCTGTGCTTTTTCACAGAGCCTGCCTGAAATCATAGTTTCCACAAAAATCACAATATTCTAATTTCAGTAAGTCCATATCCATGGGAATCCCTAATGACTCACAAGGTTCTTGATTCAGCCTTAAAGCCTGACGAAGGGCACAGCAATCCCAACAATGAAACACTGTTGAGGTTTGATCACAGGAGAGGCAAGACTGCTAAACTTAAGTCCAGATTCCATGCCCCTAGTTTTGAATGATTCAATAAGCAGCATTCTTCTCTCATTTTTCCTACTGCATCCCCATAAACAAGAAAAAATAAAATTGATCCTCAGTGAAACTCCTGAACTATTCTAAAAATGTTGACTTACAGTCTGCCTGCCAACTGTCTGTGTAAGGCAGAGGGGACGGGGAATCCATGCTTAGAGGGGAGGAGTGGAACAGAAGCCAGGCAGACACCTGCAGCCTCTGCCAGAGCTGTAGCCAGGAAGCAGAGGGGTTTGGGACAGACATTGCATAAATTGGTTTGATTCAAATCAGTTAGGTCTGATACTGCATTCAACCAGGTTTATCTCAAACCAGTTTCAGTCACTTTCAAACTGTTTCATGTGCACTGAACATCTGTTCTGTTACAAGTTTAAACAGTTTCTGATCACTTAAACCAGTTCATGTGTAATGTCTCTTCCTACACTATGAGTTGTGACTGGGTTAGAATTAACTGAAAACTGCATAAAGACTTCAAAATTCAGTTCAATAACTATCTGCTTAACAACATCATGAATCAAGGATCTGCTTGAATCAGAGGCATAACTAGGAACTCTAATGCTGTGGGTAGGGCAGGTGGTAAGCTGTGGAGAGTCTTAGCTGCCTGCACATGGACCGCTGCTGCAGTGATGGGCTGCTGATACTGTGGCACAGGCTCCCAAGGGTCACCATTCTAGCATCCCCTCTAAATTGGTGCCCAGGGCTGGTGTACTGCTTGCCCACTCCTAGTTACATGACTGATTTAAATTACATTCCAGGCAATTCATAGATTTCATAGATTTCTAGGGCCGGAAGGGACCTATTAGATCATCAAATCCAACCTGCTGCTCTGGGCAGGAAAGAGCTCTGGGGTCAAGTGACCCCAGCTGGGTGCTTGTGTAGTCTCCTCTTGAACACCTGCAAGGTAGGGGAAAGCACCACCTCCCTTGGAAGTCCATTCCATATTTTGGCAACCCTCCCCGTAAAGAAGTTCTTCCTTACGTCCAAGCTAAATCTACTTTCCTTCAGTTTTTGGCTGTTGTTTCTAGTAATCCCGAGAGGTGCCCTGGTAAACAGAGTATCCCCTATTCCCTGCTGATCCCTTGCCCCCATGAGTTTGTAGACAGCCACAAGATCACCTCTCAGCCTTCTCTTGCAGAGGCTGAAGTGATTCAAGTCCCTCAGTCTGTCTTCGTAGGATCTTACCTGCAGGCCCTCAACCATATAAGTAGCTCTCCTCTGAACCCTTTCCGGGTTATACACATCCCTCTTGAAGCGCAGCGCCCAAAACTGGACACAGTACTCCAGCTGTGGCCTCCCCAATGCCGCATAGAGGGGAAGTATCACCTCCCTAGACCTGCTCATGATGCACCTACTAATGCAGGAAAGAATGCAGTTAGCCTTACTTATTACCTCGTCACATTGGTGACACACGTTCATTTTCTGTTGACTGTGACTCCAAGATCCCTTTCTGCTGCTGCGCTACGTAGAATGGTACTTCCCAGTGTATAGGTGCACTGGTGATTCTCTCTCCCAAGGTGTAGCACTTCGTATTTATCTTTGTTAAATTGCATCCTACTCTGATCCACCCACTTCTGTCTAAATTTGCCTGAATTCACTCCCTACCCTCTAGTGTGTTTACTATACCCCATAGTTTGGTGTCATCTGTGAATGTGGACAGAGTGCTTTCTACAGCCTCATCCAGATCACTGATGAAAATATTGAACAGTACTGGTCCAAGGACAGAGCCTTGAGGGACATGACTGCCCACATCTCTCCAGGTAGAAACCGACCCATCCACCACCACTCTCTGGGTACGTCCCATAAACCAGCTTTACACCCACCTGACAGTGAAAAAATCCATGTCACAGCTACTTAGTTTACTTGTAAGAACTGGGTGTGACACTGTGTCAAAAGCCTTTTTAAAATCCAAGTAAATAACATCTACCTCTACTCCTTCATCTAAGCACTTTGTGACCTGATCATAAAAAGAGATCAGGTTAGTCGGGCAGGATCTGTCTGCTATAAACCCATGTTGGCTGCCCCTTAACACTGTACAGGTCAGTCGCATCTTACGCGGGGGTTAGGTGCTGAAGTCAGCACGTAAGGCGAAAATCGCGTAAGGCAAAAATCGGTGACTATACGCGGGGTGGGAGGCAGGCGGGGCTTGAGTTTGCACGCGGCACCATGCTTAGAGCTGTGCAGCCGGTGGCAGCAGCGCAGCACGGGGTGGTGGTGGGGATGGCTGTGTGCCGCCCGGCCCCCACCACGCTGCCACTGCCGCCCAGAGGCCGACCACACAGATCCAGGCACGGCTCCATGGCCACAGCAGGAGGTTGGAGGCAGTAGCCATCACCGCCATAATGGGCCTCCAGGTAAGCAGCAGCACCGCATGCAAACTCAAGCCCTGCCCCACCTCCCACCCGCGTATAGTTCAATTCACGCAAACTAAATGCGCGTATGATGCGACTGACCTGTATTACCCGCTGGCCCCACACAAATGTGATACTTAATGTTTTTTTCTAAGGTCTTGCCAAGAATAGAGGTGAGGCTAACCGGCCTATGATTACCCAGCTCCTCCTTCCTCCCCTTCTTGAAAATAGAGACCGCATTGGCCCTTTTCCAGTCATCCGGGACCTGTCCTGAGCGCCATGAGCTCTCAAATAGTTGCACCAGTGGTTTCGCTATGACACTGGCCAATTCCTTTAGTACCCTTGGGTGAAGATTATCAGGGCCTGCCGACTTAAATACATCCAACCCCTCCAAGTGCCCCTTCACCAGGTCAGCGCCAACCGCTGGTAGACTGGTATCTCTCTCAAGCCAGACTAAAGTCTCATTGGGAGGTGTGTTTGTATCTGTGACCAGGAACACAGATGCAAAGAAATCGTTTAAGAGCTCAGCTTTGTCCATCCTATCAGTTATAAGTTGCCCTAGCCCATCCTGTAGCAGTCCTATGTTACCCTGCACCTTCTTCTTGCTCCCTATGTACTTAAAGGATTTTTTGTTTCCTTTAATCTTAGTTGCCAGCCTGAGTTCTGTTTCTGCTTTGGCCTTCCTCACTGCTTCCCTGCAAGCACGAGCCAAGCGGTTATATTCCTCCTTCAGACAATCACAAGCACTATTTCATTCGAGCAAGGAAAGAAGACTGCCCCACTGGCACACGTCACAGTGGCTAAGTCTGAGGAAAGGAGGCATAGCAAGCTCTTTTGTCACCCTGGGAAAAGTTGGGGAGAGCACCCAAGGGCACACCTAAGGCTCTGAGTGGTGTCCAGGATTGGAAAGGAAAAGGCAGGGGGCTCTCAAGTCTCAACAGCTATGGAGCTTCAGCTCTACAGAATGGGGAATGAGACCAGGGTGGTGTCAAGGCAGCTTTAGTTAAACTTCTTGTTTGCCCCACCAAAGGTGCTACCAAGGCTAGGTACAGACATTCAAAAAGCCCCAGCCTGAATTGATTCAATCTTTGCAGATTAATCTAACCCGCAGAGTGAACCAGTTTGCAAGTGGGTAGACGTTCGGTACATGCCTGCAGTGGCTCAGGCCAGAAGCCTGGTGGTGCTAGAGCAGCCCTTCCCTTCCAACAGGGAAGCTGAGCTGAGGGAGGTGTGGCCAGAACCTGGCAGTCCTGAGTAAGACTGAGAAGGAGTTTAAACCCCGACCTCGGCCTGCAGGGTTCAGAGGCTGGGGAAAGAGGAGCATCTGCTGTGGCGGGGAGAGGGAAGGATGAGGAAGGGAGAGCTCTGCCCACCCCAGCAGCTCCCAGACAGCTGGGAGCAATCCCAGCACAAAGGGCTGCCCAGCCCCAGAGGGAAACTCTTCCCCCTCCTCCCTCTCCCCCACCACCAGGGGCAGGGGGCTCTGTTCAGTGCTGGGGGGCTCTTCCCACTCCTCCTCCTCCCCCACCCTGTGGGGCAGGGAGAGGGGCACTGCAAGGCTGCCCAGTCCCAAAGGAGGACTCTTCCCCCTGCTTCTGTCCCACCAAGGGGTGGAGAGGGGGGCTTCATGAGATGCTGTCCTGCC
>NW_005841889.1:2449626-2462029 GCF_000455745.1 Alligator sinensis
TCCCCCTCCCCTCCCCTCCCCTCCCACAGGGCGGGGAGGGGGACTCTGTTCCATGCTGAGGGGTACTCTTCCCTCACTCCTCCTCCATCGCCCCCACAACCACAGGGTGGGAAGGGGAGGGAAGGGGAGGCTCTTGTGGTGCTCCCTGGCCTGACCTGGCCCAGCTGGGGCACAGGAAACTGCTGTAATAAAGTTGCAGCTGTGGGTGGTGACCCCAGTCCCATGGCCCAGCCTGGCCTCACTCAGCCCCAGCTAAGGCAGCCACTTGGTAGGACTCGAGCGGGCCACCCCTGGCAGGTGCAGCTCAATGATGAGAAGGTGGGCACAGTCAGGCAGCTGCTACCCCTGTCAGTAAGCGCAGCCCAGCATGTGTGGCCAGCAGCTGGCCAGGCAGCGCTGATCTGGGTCCACTTGAAGGCACCGTGGGGGCTCATGGGGCCTCAGCGAGCCTCCATGGTGGGCAGCCGCTGGGTTCTGGGCCCACTTTGCCTCCAAGTGGGCCCAGATAAGCATTGCCCAGCCAGCTGCCAGCCACACACACCAGGCTGTGCTCACTGACAGGGGAAGCAGCTGCCTGGCTGTGCTCACCTGCTGATCACTGAGCTGCACCTGCTGGGGGTGGCCCTGCCCCTCCAGACCAGCCTGGCCTGACCCCACCTAGCAGCTACCTTAGCTGGGGCTGAGCGAAGCCAGGCCAAGCCGGGCTGCAGGGCCAGAGCCACCCCTGGCAACTGCAGCTGTTACAGTTGCTCCCTGTGACCTGGCTGGGCCAGGCCGGGCCAGAGAGCACCACAAGAGTCTCCCCTCTGTGTCCCACGGTGGCAGGGGACAGCAGGAGGAGGAGGAGGCAGGCAGGGGGGAAGTTTCAACCCCGGTACTGAACAGAACCCCCGCCACCCCATGGAGGGGAAGTGTCTATGCAAGGTTGCCCAGTCCAGCCCCAGCCCCAGAGGGGGACTCTTCCCCCTGTTCCCCCCCCCATGGGTGAGGGGGGCTCTGTGCGGCACTGCCCAGCCAGAGCACAGGGAGAAACTGTAGCTGAGCCACAGCCACAGGGAGTGAAGAACGGGGGAAGCATCCCCCTTCGAGGCCGGGCAGCCTCACATACAGCCCCCCTAGCCTTGCGACAGCGCTGGGGAGAGGGCGCAGGGGAGGAGGAGTAATCCCCTCCACCACAAAGCAGAGCCCCCCTCCCTGCCCTGCAGGACAACCATCCCAGCATGGCCCGGTTAAGGTGAAGGGGGCAGGGAGAATGGTTAATGCCACCCTCCATCCCTTCTGGTCTCTTCTGCCCTGCAACCAGTCTGCCAGCCCCAAGGGCCACTACTGTAGCTCCCTCCCCTCTGCTCCCCAGATGACAGGCAGACCCTGGCTGCAGTGGTAGAATAGGGGAAGGAGGGAGGAATTAACCCCCTCTCTGCCTACTTTGCTTTAACAGGGCCATGCTGGCTGGGGTCTTGCCATTTCCAATCCCTGCTCTGGCTAGACAGCAGAGAAACGGTGTCTTGCCATATCCTATCCCTGCTCTGGCTAGACAGCAGAGAAACGGGGCCAGCCCAGAAAGCATGCTGGGATTCTGGGAGAGTCTGGTTTAACTTAAACCAGCAAGGGATCTGGGACAGGCATTGCATAAACCAGTTTGAGCGAAATCAGTTAGGTCTGATACTGCATTCAACCAGGTTTATCTCAAACCAGTTTCAGCCATTTTCAAGCTGGTTTATGTGCACTGAATGTCTGTTCTGTTACAAGTTTAAACCAGTTTATGTGTAATGTCTGTCCCTAGCCCAAATGCCAAGCTGAATGAAGAAATAAAACCTCTAATTTGGTGGTAGGGGGGCACCCCCTGTCTTTTCCCCCTGCTTCTTTCCTGAGCAGTGCTTATCTGCCGGGATCCAACAGCCTGTTTGAGCTCACACGGCCCAAACCTGTAGCATAGCTGATTTGATTCCAGTGCCCCACAGCTGCCGTCCCAGTGCCCCCTCTTAATCAGCACCCAGGGTTTATGCCCCTCTTCACCTACTCCTAGTTATGCTACCGCTAGGAAAGACAGACTCTCAACAAACCTCCAGAAAGGGCTTACTTGCTCAACACAGGAATCTTAAATTGGTGAGCTGCCAAAGATTGCCCTTCCTGACAATTTAATTCTCAGATTCCTGCTATGCTTACAACACATTGTTCTATGTCATTTGGGCCTTGTACATACTGACATACTAATATCTAGAGAGAGAGGAGATACCACCAAGGCAGCACATGGTGAAAAAAGTAGTCATCCTGCCCCTTCAGCCTTATCAGACAGGAATAAAACAGAGTGTGAAAGCCCTACTCCTCCAGCTCGGGAAACAAGGAAGAGAAATGTATACAGAGTAGCACATTGAGCCTATCTCCACAGCCATGAAAAGGATGTCTACTAGACTTTGATTAACTAAAAAGATGCACAAGATTGCACCTGCCCACAGTATTAGGAGAAAGAAACCTGGGCTTCCCTACCCAGTCGTTAGGAGGGGAGTGTGTTACACGGAGAGTTACCAATACTACACAACAGCCTTCCCTAATACTGATTCTGTTAGTTTTATCAACTCATGGTGTGTTACTGGTTATGCCACAAAATCCACAACCACCACAACTGGCACTCTTGATGGCCATCTCAGCAAAGAGCAATCATTGAACACAGAGAAAATGAACAACCTTCATGCTAATATTTTTCTTAAGATATCCTACTGTTGCAATGATAACGGCATCGCTCCCTCTACAAATGAGTCTCTCCAAGTTTGAGAATTAAAAATTGACTCCTTTGTAAATTATTACAAGTCTAAGACATGGGAGATTTTGAAAGTATGTTGAATGTATATGTGTGATTTATTACTTCTGTTTGTCAAATCCATTTCTATTTTCCTGGCAATGTTTGTCATATTTTAAGCAAATTAATTTGTCACAAAATACATTTTGTAATTAATATTATGGTGTATAATAGATTATGTGCTGATTGCTTCTACTGGAGAATGAGTTGCATAAACTATTTTTGTGAAATAGAATGCTTTCTTTGTTACTTCCCCATTGGTGATCTTTCTTCATCAGAAAGGCTCAATGACAGTTCAATCAATTATATAATCTAATACTTTACTGACTAAGTTATGAGTAAAGATTTAGTCCAACAGCTTGCATTTTGGAAAGTCCACAGGAAAGAAGCTCTTCTATTTTGCACCATCAGAAACCCACAGGAGAATCTCTACCCTGCATATGCAATGTGGACAGAGGTCTCCACTGCATACTTCCTCAAGTCTGCAGCAAAATACTTCTCCTGTGCACTAAGGTGTGCAGGAAGGGATGTGATCCTCTAACTTTTCTGTAAAACAAGAGTAAATTCTTGATTTCCAGGCTCCCACTAACCACTGTCCCAACTTCTCCTGCTTTCCAAGACCCTAATCAGGTTTAGAATATGTAAATCACAAGCATTAATTTAATAGCCTTATGTTTTGGGGTATATACATTTTGCAAATGTAAAAATTATGAAGCAAATTCTGTTGGTATAAAGTAGTGTCATGACCGCTAAGTCAATTAATAGTAAGTTACACCAGCTGAGAACCTAATCCTGTTTTACAAAATGGTATCCATACAAATTTAAATGTCTAAAATGTAAGCATTTGAGATATCATTACATTTTAAATGACTGCTTTATATTTAGTGAGACAAGGTTCTTTGGGTAAATCTTTTATTAGACCAACTCAAATAGTTGGAAAAAATCTTCTTTGCAAGTTTTCGGGCACAAACACCTCTCATCAGGCTGAGGAAGCATCTGTAATTGGTCTGTACTCTTCCTGGATGGAGTGGAAAAGCAGTCAGAGGTCAGTACATATGCAAGAAAGCCAATCAGTTAAAATGTAAATTGAGATGGTCAGTAGGTGGGAAACAGGTGGGGGGGAGGGGAGAAGGGGGCATGAATGTAGCTGTAGTCAAAGGATGAGAGACAGGAGGGGTGGGAGAAGGGAATGAGAATAGCTGGTAAAAAGTGGAGGGTTCACCTGGGGAGTCAGGTGTCAGGCAGGTTATAATGTATCATAAATCAAATGTCTGTATTTAGTCCATGATTTTTTGTATCCAGTAGATTGATGAAGTTAAGTTCATAGGCTCAATTGTGAAAGATATTTTGTAAATTCCCTTTGAATTTTTGTAATTGCTGTAATTTTGTAAATTCACTTTGAATTTACAAAATACCTTTCACAGATGAGCCTATGAACTTCACTTGATCAATCTACTGGATACAAAAAATCATGGACTAAATATAGATATTGGATTTATGACACATTATAACCTGCCTAAATCTGACTCCCCAGGCAAACCCTCCAGTTTTTAACAGCTATTCTCATTCCCTTCCCCCACCTGCCTGTCTCTCATCCTTTGACTACAGCTACATTCATACCTCCTCCCAACCCACCACCTCTCTCACATCTACTGACCACCTCAATTTACATTTTAACTGACCGGTTTTCTTGCATAGGTACTGGCCTCTGGCTGCCTTACCACTCCATCCAGGAAGAGTACAGACAATCTGCAGACGCCTGATGAAGGGTGTCTGTGCCCAAAAGCTTGCTAAGAATAATTTTCCCAACTATTTGAGTTGGTCTAAAAAAGATATCAGATTTACCCAAAGAACCTTGTCTGCCTATGTCCTTAGACCAACACGGCTACAACCTACACCCCTGAAACCCAGGGAAACTTACCTCCCGGCATTCAACCAGAGATGCCGGGAGGTAAGTTTTGAAGAGCCAAAGCCGGAGCAGGAGCCATGGTCACACGAGCTGGCGCTATGCCGGCTCTTCAATCAGCTGTTCCCGGGGCGGGGAAACCCTGGGCCAATCACGGTGGCCAGAGACACTGCCACGGGAAGATTGAAAAGCCCCACCAGAACCCAGAGGCAGGGAGGAGGAGGAGCACGCCAGCTAAGAGCACACTTGGTGTGGGGAGGCTCCAGTGGCCGGCAGGAGCCTTGAAGCTGGCCCGGGGCTGGAGTCCAAAGCAGGGGAAGCAGTGCCCCTGCATTAGACTGGGAGGGAGGAGCCCGTTCCATCCCCCTCCACCCCCCCAGCATCCAATTTCCAAGAGAATTCATCAGAGGCATTCCTCCCAGAGGCAAGGAGGAGGATGCCAGAGAGAAAAAAAAGAAAAGAGGAGACAGAAGCCTGGCCACAATAAAGGATTCCAGCAGCCATAGCAGCCAGGCTAGCCCATAGGAATTTACGCTGACGCTGGTCCCCCGGGAAATCAGGGTCTACCGGGCACAGCTGGACAACACCGGCTGCACCAATCAGTTGGCAAGTCGATGGGGTGTAGGCGAAGCGGAGCCCCATGGAACATCACATCGAGACTGTGAGTACCTCTATCCCTGGGGTCCCTAGGAAGAGGATCACCACTGAACCCCTCCTTTTTCATCCAGTAACACCAAGTCATGGCAGACGAGTTGAGGGAAGGGGGGTCCCGGTCAAGATGGACAGTACAGCTCTCACCACATCACTCCTAGGTACTTCCACATTTAGTGATGAACAACTGTTTAATTTGTCTTCCATTTACTCTTGTCTTTCTTTTGTCTTATTAAACTAAAAACATGAAAACAGACATTTGGGCTGCAGGTAACTTAATATTCTCTTGGAATATCAAATTAACAAGAGCGAATGAGAAGAAAAGCTTTTGCACTCAGCTGCAATAGAAGAAGGAGGTGTAATCAGCCAACTATATGATCTCTACTTCCTCCAAAATACAGCTGAAACTGCTTGGTCTCACTTCATTGAGCATGGGGTCCAAGAACAGCATGGAGCTCCCAAGCAATAGTCCCCATTTATAGCAGACATTCCTCTAAGCCTGGAGGATTTCCAAGCACATATCCATATCCATGTGTTGCTCCCTCTCTATGTCTCTACCTATATTGAGAGGGCTACAGCAGGCAGAATCAATGCCAGTGGGATTCCAAAGAGAGACACGGGTCCAAAACACAGGTCAGTCCATTTCATAATACAAAACTACCACCACAGAAACAGCTAGTCCAGTCTGATTCCAGTCACATACATAAAACATGTGCTTTTCCCCTTCATCTGGCTAATTCTGGCCCAGTATCTAAAATCTACTTTGAAAATAAATTCTTTTCTTCCATTAAGCTCAATAGAATTACTCAGAATCTACACCAGTGTAAGAGAGGATGAAAGTGGTCAACATGTGGAATTTATTGATTTATGTAAAAAATCCAGAAAGAGTCTCGCTATTGAAAATAGATGTGAACCTCTGAGATAAAAGAATGAAGTTTCCTTCTGCTTCAACCTATCTGTTCACATTTATTAAAAGAGACTGGAAAGAAAAGAAGAATAAGTATACAATTTAATCTTAAATATTAACACAGTGTAAAATTAGGTCAGATAGATTTGACTTCAGGCTTCATAAAACTAATGCTAAAAATGTTGCTATAAAATTTTCAACCTCCAACACAACCTAGTGGTTTACCATTTTCACATGATACTATAAAACTGGTTATTTACAGTGACCTGATGGACTGACAGTTATGAAGATTTGTGCCCTTAATTTTTCAGAGAAAAAGCAGACTGTTGATTGTCTCAGACAGACAGCTGCATAAATTGTTCTTCACACTGACCTGGACTAACCTGTTGTTTGCCAGCATTTTTTGCTGCCTATGTTTGGTTAATACTGCACACTTGGCAAATAAAAACAGCATAAAATGGAGCTACATATATAGAATCATCATCTCTGGGAAAAATAACTAAATTTAACATTAGTAACCTGAACAAATATTTATCTGATATAAGACTATTTCATTACACATAAAAATAATCCCACATTATCTTTTTACTAGTTTGAGGCCCAATATTTCATTCCTTGCAAAGGCAAAAACCTCATATAGATTTTTAATAAGTCAAAATTGAGCAGGACCTTTAACTGGTCCTCTCCTTAGTTTTTCAAATGATTCTTAAAAAACATAAAGGATACTATTCAATATAAACAATGGAATTAATGTAGTGCCACCCAATATTAAAACTGGATGCCATACATATTATACATAGTATTATAAAAGATTATTGCAATGAAACTACATTTTTTTCAATATAACATTAACCTATATTCCAAATGACAAGGAATAGCTCAAAATGTTAGAAAATTATTTTTGATACGAGACAACAGTGTTTCACATAATACATATATAACCTTTTTGGGGGGAACTCTGCTATAATAACATGAGTCTACTTAAAAACTCAATCTGAAACATTCAGATGCCTGTAGAATGTCTTCATTAAAAAAACATCATCACCACCTTATATCTCTCCATCCCTTTTCTTGATGACAGCATTCTAATTAGTTAACAACAGTACAACAGGATTCATGCTACAAATTCTTGTCTTGGAACAGTTTCTATTAAAGTAAAAGCTCAACAACTGATACAAAGCCTAAACATTTTTGAGAATTAAAATCTAAAAACACATGAGACATATTAGGAAGAACAGCCAAAATTCAAGAGGCATGGCATAGAAACTTAAAAAGCACAAAACAAAGATTTAATATGAACAGCTGCAACAGACACATTTCATTACAGTTCTTATATATTCATCTATTATATATATCTTATCTTCAGCATATAATGTATTTACATTGCCCTCCAAATTTGTCACTACTGTAAGCCTTCTTGCAACAGAAGAGCATATACTGAACATATGCTGAAAACCAAAGCAATAGAATATTTCAAAGAAGTTTTGTTAAATCCCTTCCTTTTCTGACTAAAACTATTATTAATATCAACACAGTTCCCAAACATTAGCAGCTAACTGGACAACTGTTGAGGTATATAATAAACCAAAAGAAATATAAAAAATATAAAAAAGAAATCCAAGAATACTTACCAAGTTATGATTAGTTGAATTAGAATCATCTTCTGGGAATGGGATGTAAACAGCTAAGGCCACACAATTGGCAAAAATAGCCAGTAGTATAAATATGTCAAATGGTCTGAAAAATATCTTATTAAGGAATACATGGATATTTAATTTCTCCTCATGTTTAGTCTAATTTTACTTTGGCTTTCTACACCTTGAATTCATAGCTTATATCTTCTGTTTGGTGACTGACAACCAGCATTAGGTGTATCACCACATCATACTGTTTTCCAATCTTTCATTGTCCTCTCCATTTCTGTGACAAGAAGCCTATCAACATTCATCCTGCCAGAATACTGTATATTAAATTCTGAGAAGGAAATCTAATCACACAATATTAGATCAGTATGTTGTCCATCAGGTTGTATGGAATATTTAAAAATCTGTTCTCCCAACCTATGCATGCATACTTCCATTAACATTAGAAGTTACAGATATGTATCATGGGAAAAATAAACCATACTGGATGAAGTCCACAGTAGGGGATAAGGAAGGTATCCAGTAAAATAGAACTGCAACAGTTCTGCTGTGTGAGGGCCCAGAAAGTCTGTAATGAGCCCACTAAAAGGTTCTGCACCCCTTTTTCAACTTGTAACAGCCATGCACCCCATCAGCTCTGTCTCAGCCAAAGCCAGGAGACAGGAGCTTAGGGCTTTGTACAGACATTCAAAAAGCAGGCAAGCCAGAATCAATCTAAGTTACATGGTTTTCTGTATACATCCTAGTTTAAACTGGTAGCAAACAGAACACATATTTGCCCTTTAGTGGGGAGGGCAAATCTTAGACTGGGTTCCTCCATTTTTAAACCTGTCAATATGTGCCAAATTTCTGTTCTGTTACAGGTATAGACTGGTTTCTGATCACTTACATCAGTAAATGTGTAATGTCTGTACCTAGTCGAAGTGA
This sequence comes from Alligator sinensis, assembly GCF_000455745.1. NCBI lineage: Eukaryota > Metazoa > Chordata > Crocodylia > Alligatoridae > Alligator > Alligator sinensis. Next base: position 2,458,458 of record NW_005841889.1, read on the forward strand.
GTAGGGGAAAGGCTAGACATGTGACTACTTGTCTTACAATAATACAGAGCAGTGGTTTCAAGCTGTCATACAAAAGATAACAGGAACTACAGCCACTATCCTAGCCCAAAGGCTGAATGACAGCAACAGGAAGCCAATTCAATTCCCTCCTCACAAAAAAATTCCCAAAAATCTCATGAGATTCATGAATACAAGCCCTTATACCTCATCTTGATGTGTGTGTTTAGGAAGGGAGGCAGGGTATTTCATTTACTTCTATTTAGAGACATAAACAGTATGTCTCTAAATAGACAGACATACTGTCTGTATGATACACTGTCCTCAATTGCGTGCACAACTCCCATTGAATTCTATCTATGGGAGTTCTATCCATAAATCTAGAGAAGTATACTGAATACAATCTTATTGGACTTAGATTCATATTCTCTTTGGATAAAATTTTGTTCTGTGCCAAATGCTACTACAATGATTTAACATCTCCTGGGCCCACTTAAGTTCTATTTTGCTGGCCCTCTTCACAGGACTATTTTGCTGGCCCTCTAATGGGCTTTATGGTCAAAACTCCTATTAAGATCAATGATTGTTATATACAGCCCAAAGTAAAAAGAAACATCATAATCTGTATTTTTCTTTTAACTGAATTGAGTAGATATCAATTTTCATATTAGCAAGTTATTGCTTTATTATGTAATGCCAAATTCTGCTCTAAACTATTCTATTCCGAGTCCAGAGGAATTTTATTGAACTAACCTGAAACTGAGAGTTCAATTTACAGGAATTATTTTAGATTTGTACCAGTTTAAATTACAGCAGATTTTTCCTATTGTACTTAATTTGTACTTAAATTATACTAAAAATAACTCAAAAGAGCGTCTTTAGAAATATGCTAACCATTGCCAAAACATTTTGTATGTATAACTCTCAGGCTGGGTGGTCTGTTTAAAGGAACACGTTTAGTTTTGTATTTAGCAAACTACTTGTTAAAATAGTCATCTGTTCCTAAAGAAGTGTTATCAAAGCTAAAAGAACAAATTTTTACTCCATCTCCTTCAGCAAAATTACATTTTCTGTTTCTAACTCTTTCTGAAGTACTACACATATACATGTGTTTATACATATTATCAGCTTTTCAATTAAGTCTTAAAATCCTAGCTCTGATCCACAATGACTGAACCAAGAAAAAGCAACGAAGCACAAAAAATGCAAGCTCTTGTGAATACAGGTTAATAACTCCAATCTCTCCTACTGCTGTACATGGAACACATCCAGATGTGTTTGGCTGTGGATGTGTCTCAAAAGTTCGTATGTATCATGCATTGAAGCCTGCTCGTAAAGGTTTGGAGTAAGTCTCCAGCTTTTCTCCAAATCTCTTTGGCATCTAGGTAAACATTATTTTAAAAGGACTTCTGCATCCAGCTCATGAGGCCTAGTGGTAATGCAGCAAATTACTAAATGGAAGATCTACATTTCTCACTTGTTCCTTGGGCTACAGAAGCTATATACAAAAAAAAAAAAGCAGGAGGGATGGAGGAAGGGTGAGGAAAGTGAGTAGCAATATATGAAAAAACCCACGTAGCAGCTGAGGAAAGGAAATGGCTATCTTGATCTCAAGATGGATCTGTCAGCCTGCCAGAATGAAAAAAAAATGCTTCGCAGTATATGCACAAATACCTAATGGATAACTAACTTTTGAATAATATTTTCTGCAGATAGCAAACACCATTCCTGAGTAATCCAAGAAGTTTTTGTCTTTTTTTTACAACAGAAAATAGGAGAGGAACACACCAACCCTATTACAAATATACAGAGAAGAGCAAAGTATTTCAAACATTTACTGCAACTGGTGAAATGAAATTCCATGGAATAATGACATAGATTAAGGGATATTATTTCATCTTGATGAGAAGGGATTTAAGTATCTACCATTAACATTAATGAGAATTACACACATATAAACAAGCACACTATGTTTTACCTCTCCAATAGTTAAAATTTCTGTTGCCAGCAATTCAGTTGTTTTAATGCATAATTTTCTAAATAAAAATGAAACCTGAAACATTACAATGTACTCCTTAAATCAATGGCATTTCTTATATGCACACATGAAAAAATTAATTCAATATTTTAAAAAAAGATAAAAATGACTACATTAAACTCTGTAACAAATTCAAATCCAGTGCCATATAATCTTACAATAGAAGAACTTAAATACTATTCCAAGACCTGCCATTGCTTTTTTATGTGGTCTTAAAACAATCTCTTTGACACATTTGGGATATTCAAAGGACAGATGGTAAAAACAAAACTGCATCAAAAGGATACTTCCATTCTACTATACTAATGCAGGCTCTTCGGATTGGGTTATTGAGGGACAAACAGAAAAGGGCACGGGGCGGCCGACTGTTAGACGTATTACCCTGTTTTTTGCTCTTGGCATATTGCTGGCGTTTTCTTTGGGACAGAGATCCTACAGGTTGGGCTGCTGTGGTGCTCATAGTTTGGGCAGCCTTGGCTTGTCTAGCAGCATCAATTGCAGCTTGCCAAGATAGAACAGTTTGCTTGGATGGTGCTGAACTGTTTGACTGAATAATTGGTCCGTCACCAGGGAGAGGAATTCTGGTGCTACTTGCATAGTTTCCCTCTGTGGATGAAAAAAAGTTGTTTACTTTTAAATTCCATTAAAATATGCCAGCTAAAATATTCTTGATAAAAAGGACAAACTTATTCAAAGCATTTTTGTTTCATTTTTATATTTATTAAGTAGCAGGGGGTTTTTCCACAATGACAAAAAGGTTCAGGAATCAGTACATTCATCAGTTTAATAGAGCTGTCAAGATATGTGCTGACAAAGATGCACTTTACAGATTGATCCTCCCTTATCTTGCATTTTTCCAAACTGGACGATGCCTTGTACAACAAATCCTACCTCTGTCTTTTTGACTGATTTTGCCAAAGCAGTGTAATAGTTACTCTTTGCCCCTTTTCTGATTAAAAAACATCTAATAACTCCGTATCTGTAGCCACAGACAAAACATATCATTATAAAACACAATTTTAACTTCCTGTCCCGTCGTCCCCCCGGAGAAACTACAAATGGTCTAACAAACAAGTCCAGTCTTTCACTAATCTGTATTACAAGAGGAAAATATACGGATGCTGCTTTCAAGAGAAAACCCGGTCGCCTTTGGCAATGAACATGCTTGCAACAACGTCCGTACCTTGTGCACGGCGAGTTACCAGAGGGGAAAAGACTGTGAGACCTTTACAAAGGAAAACCAACTATGAGTTCAGCAAAGCTACTGAAATAACCTCCGTGCGAAAGGCCACCGGGGAAGGCAAAACAACCTTATGAAGCCAGCACAGGCCCCTGTCTTGGGAGCCGCCTGGCTAACGCAACAGCCTGGTGCGGAGGGCACCTGTAGGAAGGCAGTGCCCCTCATCAAACTCCAAACTTCAAGATGTCTGGGTGGAAAAAGGAAAAGATGGAGGGAGAGAGGCCTGGCACCGCTGCGTGGGGGAACCGAGAGCCGAGAGGGATGCCAGGCGGCTCCGCGCGGGCGGAGACGGAGCGG
>NW_005841889.1:2462789-2475301 GCF_000455745.1 Alligator sinensis
CGCCGGCGCGAGCGGGAGGCCCCGTCAGCGACAGCCGCCGGGCCCCACGCGCCCACCCCTTCCCGTTCCCCTCACCCCGGGCCCGACGCCTCGCTCCTCCTCGGGCGACTGGAGATTTACTAGCTCCAGCCCTTGTTTTCGCCCCCATGTCCATGTGCCCCCGCGCTGCCTTTGGCCATCTCCATCCTTGTCACGCTCCCTGGCTGGGAACCATCCTGTCACCCCTTCCCTGCCCTCAGACTTGCTTGTCTTTCCTAGCCCCGTCCTTCCAGGAAAGCCTGGCATGTCCCTGGTACAGGACATGTTGGTATTTTGAACGTTATTTTCATCGGGATTCAGGGCAAACCCAAATATTTGTTTCATGACTTTCTGCGCAATATTCTTGGCAGAAAAAAACCCCCCAACAACTCTAGAAAATTTGGGGGAGAAAGTTTCATTTTACAATGTCAACTCTTGGCTTTGGTTTTTGATGTTTGTATTATTTCTATATTATTGCGCTGCAGGACAGTAGCTGTAATGCACAATCTGTTGTTTTGTTACAACAAACAGGAGACACTTTTCTCTATAAAAAGATGTTTTGCATCAGTACCAAGTAACACCTTGCACTATTTCAGCTATTATGTAATGTGGTACATGAAATCCAGAAATCATGCAGGAATAATCCAAAAATGAAAAAGATATCTTTCATCACACTATCAATCAAAATGAAATGTGAAGTTTTAGGTGAAAATACTCCTAAACAAAAACTTTTTGGTTTCAAAATATTTCTTCATCAGGGATTTTCCTGAAAATCAATATGCTTTTTAGGTAATGTTTCAGTTTCAACAAAAACATCATTTTTTCTTCAAGAAAACATTTAGATTATTATTTTTCTAGCAGCTTTATTCTCAATTCATTATTCCTTTTCCCAGCTCCTTCCTTATACCTGTCTGCATCCCCTCCCACATTCATTCTTCACTGACAAGTACCTTTATCTCAGCTAATAATAAATAACAACAATAACTAGGGACAGTGGAGTAGTTTGCAGAAGAGAGATAAAGCCCAAGAGCTGTGGGTTCAAAAAGTAAGAGTTTAGGGCCACTTGCCATCTAAGATTTTTAAATGCCTTACATTTAGTGGAACATCTATGCCCAATTAAATTTTCTTCAGGACCAACGGATGAATGTTATCCCTGGCAGAGAGTTGGTCATAAAAGGGGCATGAATTCTGATAAAGGCAGGTAAATCCCTGTCCCCAATCTACATTCTGTTCTCCAATTTGAACACTATTTAGCAATCTTCATCTGGTCTGAGTCAAACTATGGCAATCTGAATTGGTTTTACTTTGGGATGTACCAGCTTGAATGCAGAAATATGTACCCTGAAAACTTTTTCCCCAAAGGAAGACAATCCTGTTCCTTTCCCACTCCTAGACATCCATCTCGCAGTAGATATATTTCTTCCATTCTGATTCTGCAAAACTTGAATGCTACAAGTATCTAAGAGCCCATGGACACACAGCAGCCTAAATCTCTTCAAGACTCAATAAAATGTAGGCTTCTAAAGGCCAGATTTACAAGGTATTTAGGTGCCTAAAGATGCTGGTAAGTACCTAGTGGGATTTCTGAAAGCATCTAAACAGATTAGTTATCTAACTTCCTGTGCCTCAAAAGGAAGTTAGGCATCTAACCTGATTATTGGGAGTTAGGTGCCTAACCTGCATACATTATTACCTGATACATTATAATCTGCGGGGCAACTGACTCCCCAGCCCAGCCCCTGGCTTCTTTACTTTTCATTCCATCCAGGAAGAGCACACACCAACTGCTGACACTTCCTTAGCCTGACGAAGGGTTTTTGAACTCGAAAGCTTGCTTAATAACTATTCTCCAACTATTTGGGTTGGTCTAATAAAAAATATCAAATTCACCCAAGGAACCTTGTTAACCTGCTTATGTACTTTTGTAAATGTTAAGGCATGTCCTTAAGCACCTTTGAAAATCTACATTTAAGTGTCTACATTATTTTTATTTGACTTATGCTATTTAATCTCTTCGGTATTTTAAATTTTCCCTGGAATAGTAAGTGAGGTCTGGATCCAAATAACAGATATCCACTAAACCAAAGCTGTCCTTACCCCTTTCTCTGCAATTTTTTCATGAAATTGCTAGCCATCTGCCCTGCCAGCACTATTTTCTATTTCCTTGCCCTCAAGGTGGACCCAGTTCCCTCTAGCAGGGGATTCCCCGTAGAAGACCTTCTCTCATTCATGCCTTGGACCCATGAATCCTGATTTAATCCACCCTTTCCTCTAATACATGCCTATTCTTTTCACACTTAGGACCCAACCTTAGTGAAATAATCTCCCTGGCTTCAGTTGGATTGTTCTAGCCAGTTTGGCCCCTGATCACAGACTAAAACATCCAGCTGCTATTTGCCTTCTATTATCCAAATCACATTAAATTTCCAAATCACATTAAATTTAGTATATACGGTTAGAAATTAAATGCAAGCTCTTTTAATTAGTTTTGAGAAGATGCTTTATTTATTGAGTCTCAAAAGTATTCATGTTTATGTCATGTATCTGTATAATGACTTGTATAATAATAAGCTCATTAATAAGATATATGAGAATTGTCAAATGAATAAAAGAATTCTGCTGAAGAGTTCATTCCCTTCTCTTTAATAGTTGGTCTGGTGTGGCTATTTTCCTTACATTGATTTATTTTTATTTTCTCATTTTAACATTGTTTACGGACTCATGAATGAAGCAGCATTAAAATTATGTTTTAGAATAGTTATTAGTTAATACAGTAAGTTATAAGATTTTGCAGAAGAAAGCCTACAATCAAAACATATGATATAATAATATATCAGTGTCTTCCTGTCTGAAATGCTGGATGCATTATATCCCTCTGTCAATGAACTTGCCTTTTTATTTTAAAGGAGTAAGAAGCGGAAAACCCTATCTATGCATTATTATCATTATACAATAAACTATGGAATTTGCCTCAGAAGTGTCACTGAGAATTAATACTATGAGTTCTAACAAAACCCCCCTCATGCCTGGCACCAATCACCATTGGACTTAACAACATCAGCAATTGAGTCAGGCAGCCAGGGATGAAACCTGGCAAAGAGCTGCAGGGAAGCATGGGCTGCACTCAGGGAAGCATGCAAGAGCTGGGATGTTTTATTTAAGACTAGATCACCTTCACTCTCAGAATCTGGTTAGTTGGAACACACACAAATCTGTCACAGACAGACTGGCATCTAATATCTTCCACAGATTCAGAAATACTTAAACCACCCCCTCCCATCCCTGCACAATTGTGCACAAGACAGGATCAGACCACTTGCTAGGGTCATCTGACCCCAGCAGCCTTTCCTGCCCAAGTGCAGAGGGGCTGGACCTGATGATCTAGCCCCTAACATCTGGCCACCTATAAGTTTATCAGGGGTGACCACCAGTATCAGCGGGAACGTTTGTTCACCAGAGCGCCCCAAGGGATGACGACTAGGTTGAACGGTCATAAACTACTACAAGACCATTTCAGGCTGGACATAAGGAAGAATTTCTTTACTGTCCGAGCCCCCAAGGTCTGGAACAGCCTGCCACCGGAGGTGGTTCAAGCGCCTACATTGAACATCTTCAAAAGCAAACTGGATGCTTATCTTGCTGGGATCCTATGACCCCAGCTGACTTCCTGCCCTTTGGGCAGGGGGCTGGACTCGATGATCTTCCGAGGTCCCTTCCAGCCCTGATGTCTATGAAATCTATGAATCATTTAGTCATTTTTATATTACTGCCAAAATTACTGCCAAAACTTCAGTCACCCCTGAATTAATACACAATTCCTATTAAATGCTGCATAGCAACACTATACTACAGTTTTTAAGCAAGAACAAGACAAATAACATATCAAGTTGATATCTGTATGGGCACTATGTAATCAGAATGTATTTTTTTAGCATAAGCAAAGCAGAAAATTGAGGTGAATCCTCCAGAATTAAATATTTCTTACCCATGAACTTGAGGTTACCCTTTTGAAATTAATGGCACTGGACTATTCTTGTCAGTAAGGGATATTTCTCAGAGAAAGCCTCTTTGGGTAAAGACTAAGGATTTGGCCTTCTGCTGGTATATGTTACCATATATTATTTCAATCTAACTTTGTGAATAGAATTCTAAATAGCATTTCAGACAGATATTCTGCTATTGCCTGAAGGCCTACTTCCATTATTCTAACCTGAAAGTGGTGCTGCAATTAGCACTGGGGAGCAGTTATGTCACATATTCTTCTTAAAAGAAATCATAATTGAGGCTTAAATATAGCCATAATCTGTTCTGTTTATGTCAGATCAGTAGATAACATGTTTTCTGATATAAATACAATGAATGATGACTCTCTAAGAAAACTTAACACTTTTATTATGAAGATAGCTTATAAAGACAGCTATAAAGAACTGCTTATTTTTAAAATCCATAACTGGACCTCTTAAAAGTAGATCAGAGAAAGGTATACATGGATTTAAAATGCATTCATTCATCATAGAAATTATGGTTCCAGTTTTTCAATCCTGCGCAACAACATTCCTTCTATCATACTGAAAACATACACTCAGATACATAAAAAAATGCCTCCAAAAAGAAAGATCTTTGGTTTGTTTTCTACAAGAACTACATAATGCATAAAGATATAGTTTGACACAGATGACCCTTTGCTAAAATTGTTTCAAGAGTGATTTGATACTGGAATAAAATATTGTTTTTATATTCTCACATTTACTATTTAGCAAAAATACTATGCAAAATGCCAGTAATCTAAGGAACTTAAGTTAATCGTTATTCAGATACAGTTAAAAGAACTATATGCTTAAAATGAAGTTTAAATTAAGAAAGCTATGCTAATTAACACAAGCTAAAAATCTGACCATAAGTATCCTTTTTTTCTCATGAAAAGTTGGTATGTGGAAATGGGACACTTCATTAATAAAAGTGGTTACACACTTCAGAAAGTATGAGTATACAAACTCTTGAAAATGTGCTCGCCTTTGTTACTAAGTGCATGATTTTATCCTAGTTTTATTCTCCCATAGCCTCCATTGACATTTCTGAGAGTTTAAAATACGCAAGAAATGCAAATCTGAGTTCTTAGTCCAACATATAAGGAAACATATCAATCAAATAAATAAATACAAGGAAGATTATGATCAAAGAGGCACTATTTCACTATTAGGTTGGCTAGAATCTGGAACCAACTTCCTAGGGAAGTGGTCCTCGCTCCTACGTTGGGTAAATTCAAAAAGAGGTTGGATGAACACCTGTCTGGGGTTGTGTGATCCCAGCGTGTACTCCGGCCAGTGGCGGGGGGTCAGACTAGATGATCTATTTAGGTCCCTTCTGACCCCTAACTGCTATGATGAAGAAAAAAAATCCAAGTTTTCTTTTGCCCTTGGAAGGAAATTTGATCACTAAAACAAATGATCTAGCTAATTAGCACAGTTCCTAACAATATATGGGAAATTCAACAAGCATATACTCCAAAATGGACAGCAACATTATTAACTTTAACATTGTTTTAAAACTTTTTATCATCTTATTCGGAGTTAGCTTGTTTCTGTTTATATTTTTATTGAATCAGCTCACAAAAGCAATCACTCAGCCTGATGTTATTTCTTTGTAACAGTAATTTTTGACCACTCATTCTGATGAATTCTAATATTTCAAGGAAATCTTCAGGCATTAGAATTTCTGAAATAAGAAATTTCAGAAGACTGAAAAGGAGGAAAATGGTGGGGGACAATGGTGCCCCTTTCCTCTGCTTATTAGAGTTAAAAATCCAAGCAGTTCTGCAATTGTTTGTAATTTTAAAACTTTCCAGCATAACACTACCTCTAACTTAGACTTGCCCATACTCCCAAATGAGTTTAGCAGCTTCACGCCCTGAATGATTTAATTTACAGACAGAAAAAAAAGACAAATTTTAATGAGTCTAGGCAGAGGGGGCATGAGAAGGGAAGAGGACATGGGAGTATAGGATCAGGCTCTGGCACAAAAAGGAAATCCATAACTGGAGCTCTAAAAGTAGATCAGATAAAGATATACATGGCTTTAAAATGCATTAGTTGGGAGACTCTTGTATGGGGGAAGGGGAAAATAAGAACATACAGGGTACATCTACACATGCATTAAGGAGCTTTTTCTAATGCACGTTACATTTAGTACCTCCAACATGAGGTACTAAAGAAATGCACATTAGGCTGCCTTAATGCACAGTAACAAATGTGCATGGTTTTTAAGTGACACTTAATGAACAGTAGCCTATTTTAATGCACATTTGTGTAGTTGCACAGTTTTTTATGTGATGCTTTAGTGCACTGTAAAATAGGCTACTGCACATTAAAGTGCACATGTTGACACACCCACAGAGTCCCTACAATGGGGTGAAAAGAAAAAGAAATTTATGCATAGTCCCTTGTATAGAAGTAGGGGAATGAGAAGCTCACAACATCCCTGGTATGGAAGGAATGAGAAGTGGGGGAGGGAAGAAGAAAGTGGAGAAATGCACACAATCTCTGGCATAGGGAAACATGGTGCTTTGATTTGAAAGTAGGGGACATGGGGGGGCACATAAAACCCCTGGCATAGATGGAAAATAGGGAGGCACCTAGAACTCCTGGCAGAAGGAAATTAGGGCATCCACATGTGGAGTGAAACTGGTATTGGAAGACACAGAGCTCTACCACATAGGAAGGAAGGAAGGCAAAGAGCTCCAGGCATGACAGAGGGATGAGCAGCATTACCAGGAATCCCTGAAATAGATGGGGAAGAATGAGAGACACAGAGAGAGCATGCAGCAGAAATGAGGGATGCAAGAAGTCCCTGGTATGTACAGCGAGATTGGCCTAGATGAGCTAGTATAAGATCCCCTTAGTTGCATATAGCAGCTATCTAGTTGGTATTGAGCTTCAGTACCGTGAACTAAATTCTGCTCCACTGAATTCAAGGGGTGTTTGCTGCAGACTTCACTGAGAGAGGCTGGGACCCCAGAGCAGCAAGGATGACTGGAAACAAACATCATAAACAAATATGTATTGTAAAAGTATCTTTGAAATTGGATTTTTTTTCATCATATCTGTAGGTAACTGTGGAGAATACGACATGCTTTTGAATAAAAAGTCTGTTGTTTAACCTAAAATGTAAAACTTTTTTTTTCACAGCAAGACCGTAGCAAATTGAGGTCTCCCCACTAATTAGATTATTTGGCATACTGCAGCATGAAAATGCATAAAACTGGCTGGATGGGTCTCCCAGGATCTAGTCACTCAGCAATAGGCTTGCTATTTTTGCTCAGGAATTCCCACACTTACATCAGCTTTCCCTCAATCAGTTTCATTGTTTCCTACGTATCTATTAACTCTAAAATCTGAGTAAAAACACAGCCACAGTGAAGTCAAGGTGAGTTAGGCCTTTCTGTCTTTACCTCCCACCTTCTATCTAAACACCTTTCTCTTTTGCATGCCCCTCTTGTCCACTGTCTTCAGCTTTTTCACATTTTGCTGCACTGATCCCTCCATTACTAGTAAATAACTATATTCAACCCCATTCCCTTCTCCCCCTTCCAAAACACTTGACTCTGCTACATTCCAATGCCAATCCCAGTTACTTGAAGTGCTTTTCAACGGAAGTCATCAGAAGTCCTTCCACTGACTTCAATGGGCCCTAGATTAGGCTTCTAGCCAGAATGTATTTCCAAGTATATTTACCATGCTACTGAAATGATCTAAAGTGGTGCCAGCAGGACTATATCACCTTAAATTTAGAGAACCCAAACTCTAAGTATACAGAATATTTAAATTGGTGTCTATATGAATAAATTTCAAAGTGACGTTCAAGTAGTTTCAAAATTTACTCAAAACAGATACATCCCTATTTTAAGACTGCATAGAGTGACGATTTCACAGATGGGCAACATAGCCAGCTACCAAAAAAGAACTCCACTACATATAATTGTGCTTGAAAATGTCACAGTAAAATGGACAGATGACTCACAGTTTTGGCACATGTGCCTCATGCAAATAATGACTTTATGAAAACAAGTTATGCTTCAAATGATGTGGGACCTCCAAAACAGGGTTCAGCCAATATTTATTCTTTTTTTAATTAATGATGAAATCACTTGTATCAGCTTTTTATTTCCTGACACAGCTTTATATCCCAGATGAATGACAGATGGAATTTCCCAAAATGAGAGTTTTGCAGATAATGGCATGCCACTTGATTGTTTTAAATACATTTATTCAGGGCAACAATTATGTACAATATCTGCTTGTTCCATAATAAACTTTCATATCAGTTTAAATAATTACTTTAGAATCATCTTTTAATTATTTAAACATGCAAACTTCAGATAATTGAATGGTATCCCAGACTCTGGTACCCTATTATTCAAAGATTTAAAATAACTATAATTTTAAAAAATACATAATAAATTCTAAGTCCACCACCAGTTTTCTTCACAGTTATCGCCAAGCTCTATCCCAGTTTTTCCTCATGCGATGTCCATCAACAAATGCATCCAATGCTCAGTCCTCTGTGCCTTTTGGAAAAGAGATGTATGTAGCATGTTTGTAAGGTTAACAAACTCAGTCTCTGCAAACCAAGAGGAAAGGTGCATTCCAGATAGAACCTTAGAGTAAATACTCTCTCGGCATGTCTCCACTGATTTATCAACATATACAGTGGACACACTATAAAAAGTTCAGTACACCTTTAGATGTATTCCATGTTCCATTGGTATTCTGTATTTTGAATATATGGACTATCACTTCAATTGATCAAACCTTTAAATAGGGATTATTTTTTCCACAAAACCCACCATATTTACTCACTTTTTAGCCACCATGTTTATTCAGTTTTTTAGCGTTAAGACAATTGAATGTTAAATAAAAGAAAATACATTATCAAAAACTTGTTTATGAATGCTTGCTGATGATTTATTCTTAAATCTTAATACATTGTTGTGATTATCAGTTTACATTTTTTAACATATGATAATATGTTAAAGAATATTCAATGGTATAATTGAATACCTTTGGTTTAAATAACAACATTTTGCACTTTTAAGCCATCTTCTTTCCCGTATCTCAAGGTTTCTCATTAGTATATCTTTACTCATGAATGTAAATATCATTAGCTCAATTTTAAATATATAGAAACTGTTGCCCAGAGAGACTAAGTGATTTGTTAAAAAAGAAAATACACAGAGTACACAAGAAAACCAAGGTCTCAGGTTTTCCGGTTCTTGCTCAAACCACTACACAATTCAGTATACATTAGGAAGCTTAGCTAGAATTTCTCCTTTTCCAACATAAAGGTCCAAAGTACTCAGCCAATGTCCCTGCATAACCTGTCCCAAAAATATTGATCAATCAACTTTTAGACACATTCAATACAAAAAAACTACAGTAAGAGAAGGTTACAGTTGCATAGTTAAACTCTCAAAGGTCAAGAATATCAAAGCTAAGTTTCCCATACAACCTTAACTCTGCTTCCATAACTCTGCCATTTTCAGCTATATGATTTTTTTTTTCTTTCACAGGACTTCCCCCATTCACTGTGCAAGATGCATTGCACTCAGTGAATGGGGATGATGTTCAATATTAATATTTGATATTTGTCTTCTGGGTTCAATTAAATTATCAGTGTCTCAGTCAATGACTACCATGAAAACTGTATACTAAACATGAAATATTGTTGTAAGGACAGACTCCTCCACAACCATGCACAGGTTTGTGGGATCTGGTAGACAGGGAGAAAGAAAGAATATCTATGTTACAGCTTTGAAAGTTGAGTTTAACAATTCAGTGACTGCAGTGTTGCATTCCACATTTGGTGCTGGCATTCAGCACTGAAATGGGAAAAAATTAACTTTACCACTAGAGGAAAGAAGCAGCTTCCATAAGACTTAAAGGCCCAGCTGAGCCACATTGGGTCTGACTATCCATATCCCTGCAGGCTATATAGTCATTTGCACTGTTGACTGAGAAGTAAATATAAAATGTTACCAAATTATAATGAAGGTCCTTCACCAAACCATCTAGAACATGTTCTAAGGACCTTTTAGACACACAAACTGGTGTTCTGAAAAGCAGCACAACTTATTTACATTATCCACGTGAGCAAAGGACTGCAGGATCATTCTCCATATGATTTTTCAGCTGAAAATGTGCTATCATGTCAACAGTACAGGATATGAAGACAGTAACTTTTAACATGCCTGCAGTGGCAGTGTGAGGAATAGCTTCATGAGCAGACTCCAACTTCTTCTTGTCACAGGATTCTTTGCTGTTGCATTTCAGATTATGTGCTTCATCTGTGACAAAAGCTTTACAGATCTCACATTTGATTTTTAAAAAGAACATAAAAATTAAGGCTGCCAATTAATTGCCATTAATGTGTGCAATCAATGAGTTAATTGGTTCTTGCATTAATTTTTTTAATGCGTTAATTGCGCACATGGCTTTGGAGCCCACACTAGGGCTCCACTCTGACACTGTCACTGCCACCTCCAGGCCCCCCAGCAGGGCAGTGGTGCCGGTGCAGAGGACAGTGGGGCAGCCCATGCGTGGGCTCCCAGCTGCTGCAGCAGGAGGGTGCAGGGGGGAGGGAGTGCACACACACAGACACAGATGAGCAGCTGCAGCATGCAAGCAGCCAGGAACACAATCTGGGGGCAGGTAGAGCAGTGCCCAGCAGATAAGTCTGTGGAGGGGAAGGGGAAGGGGCAGAGAGGCAGATTGAGGTCGCATGGTGAGGGAGGGGGTGGGGAAAGGAAAGGGTAGGGGCAGAGGCATGGTCAGGTTGTGGGATGGAGCTGTGCTCACCCCCGGGGGGAGGTATGTGCCCCCCAAATATGTGCATAGCATGGAAGTGGGCTGCCTGCTGTGGACTGGGGCTCTACCCTGCTGCCTTTGTCCTTGGAGCCATGCACTGGCCATGCCGCATATCCCCTGCCCACCTGGTGGCAGAAAGCACAATATAGCATTGCACAGCTCCTGGGGCAAAGGCAGCAGTGCACAGAGCCCCAGCCCACAGCAGGCAGCCTGCCTCTGCCCCATACATAAATCTAGGGGGCACATGCCTCCCTATGCCTTCCCCAGGGGTGCACACAGTGTCAGAGACCAGCCCTTCCACCCCCCACACACCTGGATGAGCATCCCATAGCTCCATCCAATGACCTACCCCATCCCCAGGGCCCCATTCACCCCAGCCCTGCCCCTGCCCCACTCCCTCCCTCACCACGAGGGCCTAGATCTGCCCCCCCACCTCCCTTTCCCCCTGCCCCTTCCCCTCCACAGAGATACTTGCTGGGCACTGACTGTGTCTGTGTGTCTGCGTGCCTACCCCGCACTCCCAAGCCACAGCCCCCCAGCCCTGCTGCTGCCCCTCACTCTGATCCACAATACCCCACATCCTGCCAGGACATGCAGGGACCTGCCCCCAGGCTACAAACCATACACAGACACACTCACAGCCCCCACACCTTCACAAATTCCTCTCCCACACCCTCCCCCAACCATGCCAAGTACCTGTATCATTTTGCATAATTTAGAGTTTTTCTACCCATAATTTTAAGTTTTTAGCTGTGCAATTAAAATTGTGATTAATTGTGACTAATTTTTTTCAATTGTGCAACTTACTTTAAGAAGGTTGTAGATAAGGAGTGGGAGGGAGGCACGTGTACCCTCAGGAGGCCTCGGGTGCCTCTACACTAATGCTCGTAGTATGGGGTGTAAGTAGGAGGAACTGTGCCTCCTGATTGCAAGTGGTGGCACCCTACCTACGACTGGGTGGTGGGCATTCAGGGGTACACCCTCTATAGAAGAGACAGGACAGAGAGGAAAGGTGGGGGGGTGCACTCTATGTCAAAGAGCACCTCACATCATCAAGGATTACCTTCGGGTTAGAGGAGGGTCGGGCAGAGACACTATGGGTCAAACTACAAAGGGGGCATGGCGAAAGGGACCTTACGGTGGGTGTCTACTACAGACCACCCAACCAGGGGGAAGAGCTAGACCAGAACTTCTCCGGTCAGCTTATGGAGGCGGTTAGGTTAAGGGATGTTATTGTCATGGGTGACCTAAACTACCCAGACATTTGCTGGGAGGAGCAGACAGCCAGGTCTGACAGCTCGCGTAGGTTCCTGGCTATATTACAGGACCTTCACCTTATCCAGGAAGTGCACAGCCCCACTAAGGGTAACACCTTGCTGGACCTGCTCCTGGCCATGGGGGATGACCTGGTGAGGGAACTGCAGGTCCTTGACCACCTGGGCAATAGTGATCATCACCTGCTGGATTTCATTATCCAATGCAGGGCGTCTAGGGCTCACACCAAGGCTAAAGCCCTTGACTTCAGAAGGGCCAACTTCATTGAGCTTAGGAGACTAGTGGGGGAGGCACTGAGGGCCCAGAAGGTAGAGGAGATGGGAGTCCACGAGGGATGGTCGTACCTTAAGGGGGTGATCA
>NW_005841889.1:2477506-2490174 GCF_000455745.1 Alligator sinensis
ATCTGACCTCATCACTATTTCCTGCCCAGGCAGGGGGTTAGACTCAATGATCTGTTGAGATCCCTTCCAACCCTAGCATCTATGAATCTATGAATCTATAATCACAGTCAAGTTTTTTAATCATTTGACAGCCCTAATAAAAATCTACTCTCAACTCTTGTCTGTAGTGATCCATTAACACATGCGCATCTGCCCTTAGGAGAGCCAAATATACTTCAGAAATGCATTTTCTTAATTTCTAAATTCTGCAGGATGTCAACATCTGCTACTAAAGAGATACATAGGTGTCTCTCCATAGATCATTTGCTATTTTACACAACAATTTTGTTTCTCTGCTCTACATTTCCACCTAAGGTGAAGTTAGTCTGTCAGGTCAGAGCTCTGATAATTAGCACACTGTACTTGTATACACTTTAACCCAGGAGTAGCCAACTGTACACATACCACAAGTGGCACAAGCAGTCTTTGTGTGTGGCATGTGGCAGATCAGGGAAGGAGCTGGCAGCAGTGGCAGGGAACAGAAAGTAGAGCACCAGATCAGGAAGGGGAAAGCAGTTGAAGTGGTACTCAGGAATGCATAAGGCTTAATTTGTGGCACACCTGCCAGAAAGTTTGGCCCCCACTGCTTTAACCAAATTTCAAAGACCTAAAAATGAAAAAAACAATAAATAAGGTAACAGGGAGCAGATTGTTCTGCCAACATTGATTGACTTCACTAGGCCACTGACAGGACTACAAAGCCAAGCATGATGGTGTAAGGAAGCAAATCCCTTTAGAAGAGTACCTTGGAATGATGCCAGTAGCAGGTAAGGCACTAGCTGAGGCAATGGAGAATTAGTTGCAGGCAGTACCCTAATAGTATTTGGCTGATACTAGCATTTTCTTAAGAGAGAGCTGCATTTCATCTTATGATTTCCAGGTCTCTAATGCAGCCATCAGTGTCTTTTACCCTGCCAGGGTATGGGTATTGGCATGCTTAAGCAATGATATATGAGATCCTATGAAATAACTGAAAAAATTCCAATTTACATCATGTTCATATCTTTGAAATAACTAACAGATCCCCTGTTATGCTTTTGCTTCTCACAGCATGTCCTTGAATCTAATTGCAAACCACTGATGGCAGCCAAATCTTAATATTCTAAAATCACCCACCTTATACAGTTGGCTAGTTGGTGCAATTCAATTATAGCATTGAGCCTATGTATGAAACTATTTTCAGAAACTATGGAGTTTGCATCCCAATGTAGGGATCCAGCTACCAAGGAAGGGGATGTATCCCAAGATGGATATCTACTTGATATAGTTGGCAGATCTGTCAACACACACTGCAATTTTAAATATAATGAAGCTCTTTATTATGCATGCAAAGTAAAAATTAGTCTCAGGTAGATTATATCTTGGGGATTTTCCAGTTTGCTATTGTGGAGTGATCTTTTCAAAGCATCTCTCTGTACAGAGACCTGGCTACAAAAAATATTGGACATTAATATCTTTAGTCATTTAGTATGCATGCTGTATTCTTGCCTGGGGTCTTTTCTTCCTGTCAACTAAAAGGATTGTTCTTCAAAATGGCTCTCAGCACAACATTTTTATCCATTTCACTATCAGCAAGGAATGCATCAACAAATCAGAAACTAGAGATTGATTGTGGCTATGAAAATATGTGAATAATAGTAAGATACTGAAGCCATAAAATTACAAAGATGTAATATGCATTTGCTGTTGGATATAAGTACACAGTATTTTTAAAAATCATATTGTCATAAAGCATATGATCTAAAATGTATTTTCAGAATCTGGTCCATTTGTCCATGTTTTCTGTATTATTCTATATTAAAGCCCCTAGTAAAAGTTATTTATGTCCAGATCTTAACTCTAAAAAGAAAGTACTAGCTTAGCTTCCTTTTCACTCGTATCAAATTTAGAAAGCAGTCAAAAATCAGATGAGTTTCATTTAAAAATCAATTCAGATGAGTTTATTTGGGGACATGGGTTCTCAGAGCTGGTATATATTTTCTCTATGTAATCTGCTATATATAAACATACGTGTGTGTGTGTGTGTGTGTGTGTGTGTGTGTGTGTGAACACACTGTATGCTAAAAGTACCTTCCTGAGATGCAACAAAGGTATCTAGCAAATACATGCACATTGCCAATAAGTCTTGGTTGAAAATATGTCTAGAAAGTCCTATCCTAGGGAAGACCACAGAGCATATTTGTGTGCTACACAGGCCCTCAAGCACTCTAACACATATAACATGAACAAAGTGAAGGTCTCAACAAAGTTGAAAGGTTCCCTTTATTACCAAGACCATTATTAAAACCTTCAGGCAGAAACTTATCCCTACTTATTCCTTATCCCTTGGAGCAAGTATAAAGCCAAACCCTGAGAGGAGTCCAGGAGTAAGTTCTGGACCCTGCTGAGAAAACACTGCCTCAGTAGAAGAGCTGCAGCTCCAAGAGGTCAGAAGGGAGTGCAACATTGGAAGCAGTCAGGAGGTTTGGGTAGGAACTAAGGGGATGGAGGAGGTTCCTAGAGATCCAGTGTAGGATGCAGAGCCCTGAGAAGGGGGCTGAGTATCTCTGGGCCTATTGAGGGGCCAGCTGAGACCTGAGAGATGGACTGAGTGGTTAGGAAACTTACTGAAGAGTCTGGGGGAGCCCAGTGAGGGGGGAGGCAGTCTGAGGGCCTCTGGGGGAGGCAGTCTGGGGGCCTATTGAAGGGTCCAGCTGAGCCCAGAGAAGGAAGGGGCTGCAGTAATGAATACCTATGGAAGGCTCTGGGTGAGCTCAAAGAGAGTGAGTGGTTTATAGAGGGGCCCTAGAGGGCAGACCCACTGAGAAGAGAGGGCTGACAGCTGGAGGACTGACCTTGGGAATTTCAACTGGCCTGTGTAGGGCCAGGGGCCAGAAAGGTAAAATAAAGCACAGCAGAGACTGCCAGAGCCAAGAGAACCTGGAGTTCTCGATGGACCTGAGGTTGGACCAGGGTCAAGGAGAGTCCTTGTGTGGCCACAGCCAAGAGGAAGGGGTCAAGGAGCTTACAGCCTGGGATGATGATAGCTGATGCTGGGCCATCTGAAGAGGAAGGATCAAGGAAAGGGGTCCAAGAGAGAGCCAGGGGCAAGAGCTAGAGGGCCCACATGTGAGATGAAGCTGGGGCTGTGGGGCATGGTGGCTGGCAGCCCAGGAGGGATGTAGACATCCAGGGGGAGCCCAAAGAGGGATGAACAAGATCAAGAAGGCCTGAGTACCAGTCCTAGATAAACCCTGAAACTGCACCCTACTGGGGCTAGTTAGCATGGTGGGGCTGCCTGTGGTGGGGCAGCCTCCATGAAATGCCATACATGGGCCACCCCAGGGAAAGATGAGTATGGGGTGTCAGAAAGCCTCAGCTTCTACTGCCTTGTGGAGGGGGAATGCTAAGGGATCGCACCTCAACAGAAAAGCACCAGGCAAGTGAGAGGCCTTGGAAAAGTGAGGCCCAGCAAGGGGCCTGGGAATAATGTAGTGGGATGAGAAGGGTGCAGCAGCCCAGCGAGGGACCAGGAATAGAGTGCATCCCACCAAGGGGGCTGGGAATAGAGTGCAGGACCACACAGGTCCAAGGGGCTGGAGAGTGGCTGGGAAAGTGGAGGACTAAAAGGGCGAGAGACCAAAGGGGCTGGCAGCCCAGAGAGAAGGGTTGGGAGAGGGACCGAGGGACCTAGTAGCCCAGAGAGTGGTTGTGCAAGACCAAGGGTTCTGAGGGGCCAGAGAGGGGCTGGACAAGAGACCGAGGGGTCTAACAACCCAAAAGGGGCCAAGAGGGAGACCGAGGGGTCTGGCAGCCCAGGAAGGGGCTGTGAGGAGAGACTGAGGGGTTTGAGGGCCCTCAGCGGGGCTGAGAGAGGCCAAGGAGTCAGAAGGCCCAGAGGGGCGCTGCAGAAGCAATTGATAAAACAACTGATTACCCATGAATGGTGTGAGGCTGGTAGCAGCCCCCCCTGCGCTGGGACTGGGTCTTCTCAGAGTCGGGTTGCTTGGGATTGCAGCCCAAAGCGGGTAGTAAACTCCATCTAAGGCTAAATACCGGCACGAGACCGATAGTCAACAAGTACCGTAAGGGAAAGTTGAAAAGAACTTTGACGAGAGAGTTCAAGAGAGTGTGAAACTGTTAAGAAGCAAATGCGGGGGCGGGGGGGTCCGTGCAGTTTTGGGGTTTTTTTCCAACTACAGAATGTTCTTCCAAGAAGAAGGATTGCTGGGAAGAGATGGGATCCACCTGACAGAGAGGAGAGCGTCTTCACAGACAGGCTTGCTAAACTAGTGAGGAGGGCTTTAAACTAGGTTCACCAGGGGATGGAGACCAAAGCGCTGAGGTAAATGGGGAAGCAGGAAACATGGAGGAAGAGCAAGGAGAAAGGGGCAACAGGAGGTGCTCTCGTACTTCCTGAGTAATCAGGCCAATCAACTAGTTACCTCAGGTGCCTGTACACAAATGCACAGAGCCTGGAAAACAAGCAGGAAGAATTGGAAGTCCTTGCACAGTCACAGCACTATGATGTGATTGGAATAACAGAGACCTGGTGGGAGCTTGCATTACTGGAGCACTGTTATGGGTGGGTATAAACTGTTCAGGAAAGACAGGCAGGGGACAAGAGGAGGAGGAGTTGTATTTTATGTAACAGAGCCATATGATCACTCAGAGCTCCAGTATGAAACTCGAGATAGGCCTGTTGAAAGTCGCTGGGTTAGGGTCAGAGGGGAAAGCAACAAGGACGATGTCATGGTGGGGGTCTGCTCTAGACCACGAGACCAGGAGGAAGTGGTGGATGAGGCTTTCTTCAAACAGCTAGCAGAAGTTTCCCAATCAGGGGCCCTGGCTCTCATGAGGGATTTCAATCACCCTGACGTGCTGGGAGGGCAGTATAGCAGTGCACAGGCAATCCAAGAAGTTTTTGGAGAGTACTGGGGACCACTTCCTGGTGCAAGTGCTGGAGCAGCCAACTAGGAGCCATGTTTTTCTTGACCTGCTGCTTATAAACAGGGAAGAATTGGTGGGGAATGTAGTAGTGGATGGCAACTTGGGCAGCAGTGACCACAAGATGATTGAGTTCAGGATCCTGAGGAAAGGAAGGATGGAGAGCAGCAGAGTAAGGACCCTGGACTTCAGAAAAGCAGACTTTGATTCACTTAGGGAACTCATGGCCAGTATCCCCTAGGAAGCCAGACTGAGAGGTTGAGGAGTCCAGGAGAGTTGGCTGTACTTGGAAGAAGCCTTACTGAGAGCGCAGGAACAAACCATCCCGATGCGTGGGAAGACTAGCAAGTATGGCAGAAGACCAGCTTGGCTTAGCAGGGAACTCTTTAGTAAACTAAATCACACAAGGGAAGCTTATAAGAAGTGGAAACTTGGACAAATAACTAGGAAAAAATATAAGAGTATTGCTCAGGCATGCAGGGATGAAGTCAGGAAGGCCAAAGCGCTACTGGAGCTGCAGCTGTCAAGGGACATGAAGGGTAACAAGAAGGGTTTTTGCAAGTATGTTGGTAGCAAGAGGAGGATCAAGGAAAGTGTGTGTCCCTTACTGAAATGGGAGAGGCAACCTAGTGACAGAGGATGCAGAAAAGGCTGAAGTGCTCAATGCCTTTTTTGCCTCAGTCTTCACAGGCAAGGTCAGCTTCCAAACTTCAGCGGCAGCATGGTTTGGGGAGGAGGAGAGCAGCCCTCAGTGCTGAAAGAACAGGTTAGGGACTACTTAGAAAGGCTGGATGTGTACAAGTCCATAGGGCCAGATGGGATGTACACAAGGGTGCTGAGGGAGTTGGTTGATGTGCTTGCAGAGCCATTGGCCATCATCTTTCAAAAACTCATGGTGATCTGGAGAGGCCCCAGGATGATTGGAAAAGGGCAAACATAGTGGCCATATTTAAGAAAGGGAAGAAGGAGGATCCAGGGAACTACAGACCAGTCAGCCTCACCTCAGTCCCTGGAAAAATCATGGTGCAGATTCTCAAGGAATCCATTTCTAAGCACCTGGAGGGGAAGAAGGTGGTTAGGAACAGTCAGCATGGATTCACCAAGGGCAAGTCATGCCTGACCAACCTGATTGCTTTCTATGATGAGATGACTGGCTCTGTGGATGCAGGGAGACTGGTGGATGTGGTGTACTTTGATTTTAGCAATGCTTTTGATATGGTCTCCCATAGCATTCTCACAGGCAAGCTAAGGAAGTATGGGCTGGATGAATGGACTGTAAGGTAGATAGAAAACTGGCTGGAGCATCAGGCTCGAGAGTAGTAATCAATGGCTTGATGTCTAGTTGGCAGCTGGTATCAAGTGGAGTACCCCAGGGATCAGTCCTGGGGCTGGTTTTGTTCAATGTTTTCATCAATGACCTGGAAGATGGCATACAGTGCATCCTCAACAAATTTGCAGATGACACCAGCCTGGGTGGAGTAGTAGATACGCCGGAGGGTAGGGCTAGGATTCAAAGTGACCTAGACAAATTGGAGGATTGAACCAAAAGGAATCTCGTGAGGTTCAACAAGGACAAGTGCAGAGTCCCACACTTAGGATGGAACAATCCCATGCACCAGTACAGGCTGGCAGCTGACTGGCTGGGCAGCTGCAGAAAAAGACCTGGGGGTTACAGTGGATAATAAGCTGAATACGAGCCAACAGTGTGCCCTTGTTGCCAAGAAGGCTAACAGCAAACTGGGCTGCATTAGTAGGTGTGTTGCCAATAAGTCAAGAGAAGTGATAATCGTAAATCTACTGGAACCAAAACATCATGGACTCAATATAAACATTGGATTTATGCTACATTACATCTGATTCACCAGGTACCTGCCAGACCTGACCTTTTACACTTTTCTAATTCCTACCCCCACCTCCTTTTCTGCCCCTTGTCTTCCTAATTTCCAGCCACTTCCTTTTTCAGAGACAGCTTTTTTTCTACCTTGAATTACCTCCACTGTAGAGTCTCCCTTACACCCTTGGCTTTTTTCCCCTGCTTCCCTCCCCACCACCTTCCCTTCTTTTTTCCAACTACTCAGTTGGTCTAATAAAAGATATCACATCTACTCAAAGAACCACGCCTGCCTATTCCCCTCTATTCAGCACTGGCAATGCCACATCTGGAGTACTGTGTTCAGTTTTGAGCCCCCCACTACTGAAAAGATGTGGACATATTGGAGAGTCCAATGGAGGGTGACAAAAATGGTGAGGAGGTTGGGGGACATGACTTCTGAGGAAAGACTGAAGGGACTGGGCTTATTTAGTCTAGAGAATAGAAAACTGAGGAGGGATTTAATAGCAGCATGAACACTGCATGCCCCTGGAGGCGGGGGGGCACAGTGACTGCCCACAGGTGGCTGCAGCAGTGTCGGCAGCAGTGTGGGGGAGGAGACTGCAAGCACCAACCAGCAGTCAGTGACCACTCACAGACGCCACCGGCAGTGTTGGTGGCAGCCAGCAGAGTGGGGACCGCCCACAGATGCTGCTGGTAGTGTCAGCGGAGCGGGGGGATGTGGCGAGCAGCAGCCACCCACAGGCACTGCCAGCAGCATCAGCAGCACTTTTTGTAGGGGGCGCACCACTAAGCTCAGAGATGCACAGGCACCCACATGCACCCCCTACACATTGCCAATGAATACCTTCAACTACCTGAAGGGTGATTCCAAAGAGGATGGAGCTATACTGTTCCTGTGGTGGCAGATGACAGAAGAAGTTGCAGCAAGGGAAGTTAAGGTTAGATATTAGGAAGAATGTTCTCACTAGGAGGGTAGTAAAGTACTGGAAGAGGGTACCCAGAGAGGTGGTGGAAGCTCCATCCTTGGAGGTTTTCACAACCCAGATAGAAAAAGCCTTTGCTGGGATGATCTAGTTGGGGGTGTTCTGCTTTAAGCAGGGGATTGGACTAGGTGACCTCCTGAGGTCCCTTCCAACCCTAACTTTCTATGTTCCTATAATCTGTGAGAGTGCCATCTGTGAGACATGGGGTATGGTGTAGGGGAGGTGTGGAGCCATGCAATTGGCTCATAAGGCCTTGACCACAAATATGATAGCTACTACAGTAAGACCAGGGCAGCCTCCCACACTCTTTATGATAACTAACATCCAGGTGTGGCAAATGAGAGCTGGACAGACTGCCCATACGGCAGGGTATACAAAAAAAAATATTTTGGTACCCTATGACAGTGGTACTGTCCTATGCCATGATGGTTTTTGAATGCCAGAACAATTACTTAGTATCGCTGGTAGGCAGATATATATTAGAACCATCTATGGGATGCTCCACATTGTGTCAGTAACTGAAATGAGAATCAGCAAGGTGTGAAGATGTTAAAGCTCTCCACTCACTTCAAGTGCTATACTGAACACTTCTTAACCAGACCAGGGACAGCAAATTCTCTGCTGACTAGATGTAGCTGGGAAATTAACTTTAGTTAGATATTCATATTTATGTTAGGTTGTGGCCACTGCGTGCCTCTACATGAGACATTTACTTCAGAGCTGACTAATTAGCTCCACAGTGAAATGTCTACACTTGTGGTGCTATTAGGCCGGGGTAAACTAACTCAGCTGTAGAATAGTACTGCCTGACACAAGTACTATCCTATATCAGAGTTATTTACTCTGCTGCAACGTACATGTAGACACAGATGGGGCTGGCTGGGACATGAGAGTGCTTCAGTGTGGGGACTGCCTGCCAGCTAGCTGCACACTGAAGCATCCTCTTGTCACAGCCAGCCCCTCTACAGCATGTTGAGCAGGGGCAGAGCAACCCTGATAGAGTCTATTCAGCTACACTAATTTCACATGTAGATGCACGCACTAACTACAACAATCGCTGGGCCTGAAACTCCATTTTTTTACTCAAAGAAAACTTCTATTGACATAATTTAGAGTTTTGCTTGTAAAAGGAATGCAAAATTCAGGAAATGATTGCTCTTCACTACAGCGAGGAAAAAGGTAGATGTTGGCTGCATGGATGTTAATTTACTTGATGCTCTAGAACAGGTGTTACTGTGTGGCCCAATGTGTGAAGGAGTGCTCAACCCCTCCCTGGCTGGCCAAATGTGGCCCATAGAGCCATCACATCTGGGCCACAGGCTCACCATAGGTCAAAAAATTTGACTACCTTCCTCCTTGCCAAATTACCAAACCCCATGTAGCCAATCATAGCCAGGTCAGAACAGGCCATGACCCTTTCCCCTGCAAGCTAGGCCACACCTCCCCCAGCTTCTGTAGTGGGGCTGACCCATAACCCCTTTGTTCTCTATGAGGCTGGGTTGGGGCCTGACCATACCCCTTCCTCCCCTGCAGAGTGGGGTTATGCCTCCTTCCCTCTACACAGGGCTTTGTTGGGGCCTGGCCATGGCCCCTGCCCCTGCCCCTGCCCCTGCAAGGATTAGCCATGCTCCCTCCCCCCCCCACTGCAATTGGGGCTGGACTGTGTCCCCTTCCCCTGTGGGGCTGGGCTGGGGCCTGGCCATGCCCTCTCTCCTCTGCAGGGCTGGACCATACCCCCTTCTCTCCCTGCAGGGTGGGCTTGGGATCTGGCTCCCCTCTCTCTCCGCATGCCCACAGAACTGAGCCATGTCCCTTTCCCTCTCCACAGGATCAAACTTCCTTCCCCTATGGGGCTGCATTGGGGCCAGCCTGCCTCCCACCTCCCTCCATGCAGCCAGATGGTGCCCACTGTACCCACCTGCATGCCAGACTGGGAACACCAGCTGAATCCAGTCCATGAAAGGCCTGGGCACTGCCAATCTGGCCTGCCAGGCATAAAAAGTTGAGCACCACTGGTTTGGCCCATAAAGTGTTTGTCCAGAAAGCCTGTAAAGGAACATTTTAACAGTGGCCATCCTTGACAGAGCTGTTTGGGCAACAGTGTTGGAGTCACTGACAGTTCAGTGGGACTGACAAACCATAGCAGCATCTCTGTGATATCCCCTTTTTGTAACTTTATATATGTAACGTGAATTATAGAATCATGGAAAATTAGGATTGGAAGGGACCTCAGGAGGTCATCTAGTCCAACCCCCTGCTCAAGGCAGGAACATCTCCAACTATATCATCCCAGCCAAGGCTGTGTCTACCTGGATCTTAAAAACCTCTAAGGGCAGACGTTTCACAACCTCTCTGGTAGCCTGTTCCAGTGCTTTACCACCTTCCCAGCGGGTACCCTGTTTTTCCTAATATCTAACATAAACTTCTCTTGCTGCAACTTGAGACTAGCTGCAAATTGCTCCTTGTTCTCTTATCTGCCACCACTGAGAACAGTCTAGCTCCATCCTCTTTGGAAGCACCCTTCAGGTAGCTGAAGGCTGCTATTAAATTCCTCCCCCCCTCACCCCCCCACCAAGTCTTCTCTTCTCCTGACTAAATAAACCCAGTTTTCCCAGCAACTCCTCAGAAATCATGTGCGCTATCCCCCTAACCATTTTTGTTAGTGGACACGGTACTCCAGATGTTTTCTCATGAGTGCCAGAGGGGAATAATCACATCCCTCAATCTGCTGGCAACACTCTTAGTAATGCAGCCTAGCATGCTGTTAGCTTTCTTTGCAACAAGGGCACACTGTTAGCTCATACTCAGCTTATTGGCCGTTGTAAACCCCAGGTCCTTTTCTATAGAGCTGTTGCTGCCCAGCCAGTCAGCCCCCAGCTTGTACCTGTACATGGGATTGTTCCATTCTAAGTGCAGGACATTGCACTTGTCCTTATTGGACCACATGGTTCAATCCTCAAATTTGTCTAGGTCTCTTTGAATCCTAGCTCTACCCTCCAGTGTATCTACTACTCCCCCCAGCTTGGTGTCATCCACAAACTTGCTGAAAGCGCGCTCTATCCTATCATCCAGATCATTGATGAAGATACTGAACAAAACCAGCCCTAGGACTGACCCCTGATACCACTTGATACCAGCTGCCAACTAGATATTGAGCCATGGATTAGTACCCTTTGAGCCCAACAATCCAGCCAGTTTTCTGTCCACCTTACAGTCCATTCATCCAACCCATACTTCCTTATGTTACATCTGTTGAACGTAATGTTATTGCATTGCAGGTTCATTTTGTTATCTGGCCCCCAGTATGATGTCTGTTCCTTTTAGTGGCCTTCCATGAACAAAAATTTGGAAACCTGATCTAGAACCAACCAAACAGCAAGTACAACAGGAATATTAAGAAGGAATTTATTAATCCATTCTTGATAACATAAAGCCAGTGGTGCTCAATATATAGCCAGAGCTGACCCCCAACTGACTGGATTCATCCCACAGTATGGGGGATCAACAGCGGGCAGCTCAGCCTGGTGCATGCCCTTCCTAGCCTGAATAATGACACTGATCACCTCCACAGCTTTCCCTGCTATCTCCCTTTTCCCTCCCCCTACAGCAGATACTGCTTACGCTTCTTTTCTTTCTCTCTTCTACTTTCTTATAGTAGGCACTCTTTACCAAAGACAAGTTCTTCTCCTCTCTCCCTTACCTAGATTACAGATAACATTTTGGGTAGGCTACTGATAAAAGAGCCAGAAACAGGTCTACAGCCCAACTTTTTATTTGCTAGCACTTTAAAACATGAGAACAAACGTTTATCCCAAAGTCTATTTGGCTACCCATGACAGCAAAACAGATTCTTACCTATACCAGCTGGGGAAACTCAAAAGGTGGGAGGAGGGTGGCAGCAGGTCTTAAGTTTGTAGAGTTCTCCAAATTTCCCTTCAGCTTATGCCCAATATTTATAGGTGGCTGGTTTTAATATTCTAATAAATTACCTTTGATCTGTTTTATTAACATTTCTTTGTTTCATTGAAACATTTGGAACTGGACTGAACCAGATCTTTTGTGAACTTGGAACGTGTTGATTATTTGGGATTTATATCCTTGGGAAAGAGGGAGGGTTTCTTATCTCCTATGCTTTCCCATTGTGGAATGATGTTTCCATTTCTTTACCTTACTTTATGGTCTTCTCTGACAGGCTGTTTTTGTTTTTACCAATTATCTAAGCATTTTAACAAAAAAAAAATCTATTATAGCAGAATAACATTTAATACATTTGGTTACATTAATCACTACTACTACTACTACTACTTTAAGATAAACCCATGGTATAGTGTATATGGATTATTTAATGTATCGTTGTCTCTAATTTCCTTTTAGGCCTTGTGATTTAATTATGTTTGATGGTTTCCTTTACTTACTAAGGCCAAGGTTTGCAACACCCTCCCCAAACCCTGCCCTGACTTTGGCAGCCACCTCCCTCCCTTGTCTCTCTCTCTCCCCCAATCACTCTCCCACCGGAGGGGAGTGGTAGCCTGCAATACAGCTGGGTCACAAGCACCCAGGCCCCACTCTAAGAGGTTAAACTCTACTGATACTAAATGTAAGAGCAGAGAGAAGTTTTTAGGGGCTGTAGTGACTGGAGATATATGTAATCAGACAGACAGATACATGTATTTCTTGGTGGCCCGTGAAATTTCACAATATTTTACATAATTTATAAAACACGCATACTGTTGTCCAATATTTCCATCCTTTGATGACATTTCACTGCATGTTCAAGTACTGTATTTACTTGAATATAAGATAACCCCTGTGGCAGGGCACTGTGTGCGCCTGCCACTTTAAGGGCCAGAAAGCAGCAGCCGGCAGGGGCCGGGTTAGGGGAGCCC
>NW_005841889.1:2490312-2500562 GCF_000455745.1 Alligator sinensis
GCCGGGAGTGGGTAGCCTGGTGGGGCTCTCAGTGGCACGGGAGCCCCCAGGAAATACCAGGCCAGTTACCACCCCGGTGAAAGGCAGGTCGGGGCACCTTAACCCGTAGCCCCCACAACCAGGTGGGTTACCCCTTGTGTGGAGGGCATGGAAGGTGGACCCCCAGAAAGTGAGAAAAGGCCATAGACACGGGCCTGTCTGGACTTCCCCTGACTGGTCCATGCTGGGGCCAGGACCGGAAGGGTCAAAGGGCTAGGAGCCCACCGCAAGGGACGTCCAAGAGCTGCACGCCTGGAGTTCCGACTAGCTTGGAGGTGGGCCAGGGCTAGTGAGCTGAAGGTCCCGGTGGGAGGATCACACCCAAAGGGGAAGCAGTTCAGGGAGCTATGTTGCCCAGTATGAAGGCAGAGGAGACCACCTGAGGGGAGGAATCCAGGCGGGGTTCAATTAGGAGGATTCTGGGGCCCAGTGTGGGGGCTGGTGATTAGAGGAACATCTAGATGCCATCTGCGAGGCTTGGGCTGTGGTGTAGGGGAGGAGTGGAGCCGCAGATAGCGCCCCGTAGGGAAGGAATGGAGCCGCAGATAGCGCCCCCTGGCATCGGGGCAGGAAATGGTCAGCCTTCCACTTATTAACATCTATTTAATTAATAACAACAAGGCGTGGCGGGAGAGAATGTGGGTGATTGGCCCAGGAACAGATGGGCAGGCCACTCTGAGAACAGCCCTGAGCAGGCCCCCTGTTACACCCCTAATAATTACATTTTATATATCGAAAATGTATACATTTGTTATATTTTTTCCAGGTATTACATTTGCTTCTTGGAGGTTAGCCTTGAACTTGTCTCCCACTACTACATCAGGAAAAATAAATCTGGGGGTTTAAGTAGCCCCCTTGCTCTCTGCCTCCCTTCAACTTCTTCCCCTGCTGCCCCTTCCCCCTCTCCTTAGTGTCAGACATTGCTCTCTCTGAGCACATAGAAGTAAGGAACATATTCTGAAAGCATTGAACTTGAAATTAAACATAGCTGTAGTAATTTATATACAGTACTCATATATTTATTTCACCTAGAATTGATACATGTTTCTTTTGTGAAGCTGCTACAAGTTTTAGTACAGGTAAAACACACTTTTAAGTAGTGCTTTAGCATCTACTTATATATAGTACAAACTATGCATGATATTAATCCAAAGCCAAAAGACTCCTGATTTATGCTTTCACTGAGCTGGGCTCCACTAGAGTCAACAGAATTTCAAGCCATGGTGACTCACTGCTCTGTGTGTGTGTGTGTGTGTGTGTGTGTGTTCTCCAAATATCCCCCAAAAGGATCCACGTGCTAATTAGCACCCCATTTGAGTCCTGGGATCCTTCTAAATTTATATACAGATCAGGTGCCAGCCAAGCTGGTCTGGCTTCACCTCATGGGGTAGTAGAGCCACACCAATCATATACAACAGGCTGAGAGAAGGAGAAACAGAGGGAATCTGGGTGAACTGTTTGGGGCCCCATTTGGTGATGTTTGCCAATCATTTAAGGCTAGTAAAGAAACCAGAATCATTGGAAATAGGAAAGAAAAGCACAGCTCAACTGTGGGAGTGAAGAAGTAAAAATGTATGCAATGTTGTGGTTTACCATGACTTGAAAAAATATCGGCACTGAGGGGGACTGTACTTAATAGGTACTATCATGTATTTTATTCAGATGAGCTGCTGTTCTGCTTTCTTCATCAGGAAACCTTCCTGTTTCTTTTAAGGACAACAAAAAAACTAAACAAAAAAAAAGAAGGTTTCTGTTAGCAGTTTTGGTATCAAGGGAGGGAGTCAGAGTTTGCTCCAGCTTCTCAGAGTGCTCTTCTGCCATTATAGTATCTCTAGGCCCACTGCTTGTTCCCTCCTGGGGGAGCAACTGCCCCCCCCCCCTTTTTAGGGGACACACACACGCGCACATGCACACATTTTTGGCAGCAGTTTGATGATAGACAACACTTTTAATGAGATGTTCCATGTATGCAAATGTAAAATATGGGGCTTTTTTCCTCATGGTGATTGGAGGAATAAACCTCATCTTGTAATGAATTAAATATGGAATATCAACTCAGAATTTTAGCTAAGACTTTACTCTCTAGTGGATGATCCAGTTGTGTGGATATACAGCTTGATCCTATCTCCTGATAAACATAAAACCACTGTGAAACCAAATCACATGTATGTAAGGTTCAGAAGCTGGTTTGACAAAATATGTCACAAGATGGCAAGATGCTGGAGGAGGGAGGTCCGCTTCCAAAGATCTTCTGGTTTTCTAATAATGCAGCAAGTCATTGTCACCATCATGCTAATTCAGTTATTTAACACTTTCTAACATCTCCTATTTCCTTTCCTGAAGCACCACTATTCAGATATGATTTTGCCTCCTGTCTCTCAAAATCTGTGTCTATCCAGTCTGTGCTTGTTGCATCAATGGCAACACCTACTCTGCTGTTCAAATGAGATAGCAATGCAGCAGTTGCTTAGGGGCAAGGACTGACTCAGAATCTCTGAAACTAATCATTGAGACTGCTGCTAAATAAATAGAAACCTTAGTATCACTGACTTTAGTGAGAGCTTTGTGTTATTCTTCCAGTCCAACTATATATAGGGCAGAATAGTGAACACAGAACTCAGGGCATGGAGGAAGTGAAAGTAGAGAGAGTAAGAGAGAGAAAAAGAGAGAAATCAGCAATACTGTAATAAGAAAAGAGGGATAAGACTGATGTAGATGACTAAGAATGTCAGAAAAGCTCTCCGGGAAAAATACAAGCTTTATGACATGCATAAGAACACAAAATCAAAAGAGGCTAAAGAGGATTATGAAGTGATTTTGAAAAGGTGTAAAATAACCAGGATTAATATAGCCAAAACTGACAATGTAAGAAAGATTACCCAGAAAGTGAAGGGAAAAAATATTTGGGAGAGAAAGTAAGAAAAAAAGAAGTCGCCACTGAGCCACTAATTGAACCTGCACAGGAGAGGACTTAATAGCAAAATAGCAGGATGTAGTTAGCAATGTAAATTCAATCTTCTACTAAGTATACACAAGGGGAAAGAAAAATGAAGTGCCAGCAAAGTATGCACAGTTGCCAGACCAGACAGTGAAAAAAAGGTTTGATTAGCAATAAAATAGATAACAGTCTTTCTATAGTAAGGTAACCAACAAGACAGAGAAAGCTATAGGGCTAAAATTAACCCTTCATGGATCCTTGAAAAATAAACACAAATGTATATTGGCCTAGTAATAATAATTCTTCAGAGCGCTCAAGAATGATCTGATGGACAAAAAATAATTAAATGCAACTCTAGCCTTCAAAAAAAAAAAAAAAAGGAGGAAGCAAGAAATCAGAGATGAGTAATTCTAAGCTGAACAGTGAAAATTATACTGATGACATTAATAAAGTATGAGTTAATAAAGCATAGATGGAAATATAATGAAATATAAACCACTCCAGATAGTTTCACTGAGAATATTTACAAATTTGATACAGTTTCTTAAAGAGAGAATACAAAAAGAGCAAGCAGAGGAGAAAATATGTATACAGTTATCTTGACTTTCAAAAAAGGTATTTTGGAATAGATGATAAATTTGACAGATAATTAACATTAAGTAGGTAAGAGAATGATGGCTCAGGGTACACTGTAAAATTAAATCAGAGTGGAACAGGAAAGACAGAACTGGGTGGAAAAGGAGGATTCATATCAAGCCCAAAGTAAACACTTATACAACAGAGTAGAACCATTACTCTTGTGTGTGAATATGTATTTGCCAATAAAAAAGATAACAAGAATAAAAAATATTTAAAAGCATAGAATAGCAAAGTTTTGATTATTTACTGTCCCCAGATACAAGATCATTATTTTTATTTATAAACATTTGTATTTGCAGTACCAATAATTAACATGCCAGTAATTAAATTGCTACTTTTTCTACAGCAGGTTAAATAGCCAAGCCACTGTGTATTTGATACTTGCAATCCTACAGTCTGCTATTCTGGAATGAAGCTTTATGATTGTCCCTGACCACAGCAATAGCCCAATTTCACTGAATACTCTTATATATCATTTGCTAGATTTCAGGTGTATTCCTAGCTCTTTTTGCTGAGTAACAGTTGTGCAGGCCACCTCCCGATCCCGTCCATGTCGCTGTGTGCGAGCCGGGAGCGATATGAGGACCCGTCTTTGCGCACGCGGGCTGTGGCCAGCAGCCCGGGCACGCGGGGTCAGAGGAAGCCATGCGGCGGCAAGACACGCACGGGCTAGAATTAGTCACAGAGGCGTAGTGGTTGATTCAAAGATTATTTACTTACACCCAAGATGGTCGCGGTGTAGGCTGGACAGTTTCCCAGGTTCAGCTCCGCTGAAATCCTCGTTGGAGGATTACGACAAATTCGGTTCTTGGGCCCCGGAGTTGTTAAGGCTCCGTGGGTTTGGCAATTTCTTTCCCACGGAGTTGTCGAAGCTCCATGGGTTCGGATCTTGAGTATATAGGATAGGGATACGTCTAGGATTGCGCTCGGTGACGGGGAGAGGCCAGAGGCTGTTTAAACCTCTGTTGCCTTCTTAAGAAATGCGTTGGGTTCGTAAGGATCTGCAGCGCTTAGAGATCTTCGCACTCTCCCTCTTGGACTCCAATTGCTTTCTCTCCAACTTGGGCGGAAACTACCCAAGCTCTTTATACGGCTAGCAAGCCAATTGCTAGCCGCCACGCGTGCATAATTTAACACAAGCCAATAATGGGGCTCGAATTAAAATACAAATGGCGGGAACTCCTTTGCACCGTGCATTTCTGAGATGCAAAAGAAATGCACCATGCAAAGAAAGCTACAAATTTGGCGGGAAAATTCTCCATTGCACCGGAGTTCTCCTCTGCAGCAGAAAACTCCACCATGCAACGAAGCTGCAATTTAACGGGAACATAATTTAGCAGTGCCGAAGCGCACACAAAACAAAAACTCACAACTTTGGGTTGTGACAACAGTAATAACATCTAACGCTCAACCCTTTTCTTCCTCTCTCCGAGTCTCATTTAGAGGATACAGGAACAGAAGTTGCAAATCAGCACCTAGAATACAATAGGCACCAGCAGCACATCATTCAGTTACCAGTGCATATACAGTTTCAACAGGTGAAGACAAACACCACCAATTCAAACTCCATGTGATGGCGCAAGGTCAATAGCCAGAAAGTCCTTTATTATCTGTGAATGTCTACACATGTATTAATGTGCTTTTCCTAATGTGTATTAAATCTACTACCTCCCATGTGAGGTACTAAATAAATGCACATTAGGCTGCCCTAATGTGCAATACCAAAAGTGCATGTTTTTAAGTGGCACTTAATGTGCAGTACCCTATTTTACTGTGCATTAGCATAATCGCATGGTTTTTTATGTGAGGCCTTAATGCGCAGGAAAATAGGCTACTGAGCATTAAATTGCAAGTGTAGATGTACCCTGTGACTTCAAAATAAAAAAGAGACTTGTAATCTGCTCTGTATCATGGAAGCCAGTATAGATGGTTTCCATGGTGCAAGTACATTATTAGCTTCAGTTGTTTCCTTCAGTATACTAGTAGATTCACAGAAGAAAATAAATGAAGAAGTAGCAGCCAAATCCTAGTTAAGCCACACTAGGAGCATCCTGAAACAAAATATATACAACTACTCTATGAACTTGGAGAAGTCCACCATGCATATCCTGCAGTCTATAGATATTCAGAAAGGAAAAAAAAGGCTTCTTGGAGAGTTCCTTGAGACACTATCTGACATGGTGATAAAGTATCCAAGACTTGTTGCTCTGGAAAATTTCAACATCAATGTTGACATCTCTGAGGCAATGGCTCAAAATCTCCCCCTCGTACTTTCTACTCTTGGTTTCTCACAAGTAATTACTGGATTTTCATACAGAGTGGCTCATTTCCCAGGAGCAAATTTAAGAACCATTCAAGAGCAAATTTATCCACTTTATCATTGTCCTCACAGAGTTAGCAAGAGCTAATCTTAATTATATTAAAACCTGTTGAGAGATTTAAAAGAACCAACACAGATATTTTGGGAGCAGTCCTGATTCCTACTTCAATAGCATAAATAGGCCACAGGGCTTCATTTCGGGCACTCCCCTTGCATCCTACAGAAACGTCCAACCAGATCTTTGTATAGAAAATCAGGCGCCTCACACTTAATCGGTGTGATGTGTAATAGCCATTGACCATAAATTCAATAGCAAAAAACAGAATTGTATACTTGTTCACCAACATCCTGTGATTCCTAAAATAGTGTCAGGCAAAAACAAAAAGGCTTATTAAATCCTATGCATGGTTTAAACTGTTTGCACCAAATAAGTAATCTTTTTGCCTGTTATCTCCCTGCAAGCATAACAGATTTAGAAAAAGGATACAAAGGGATTATAGATAAATTATATTTATGGATAAAGGGGTCAAGGCCCTTAAAATTAAAGCCCCTTCTTTGGATCCTTCACACCCACACAGAAGCATAACAAGCAGTTTCTGAACCCTGGGCTGCAGTGGCAGCTGCCATTTTTGCACCCCCTCAAACTGAGTACCAGTGCTGATGCCCTGGTCACACACACCTATTTATGCTTTTGCACTCACACTAGGCAGCAACATTTTTTCCTTGCCCTAATCAACACCCCAGAGTATTGAAGTGATGTAGACAGGAATCTGAAGACCTGCCAAAACAGGCAACACAATCCATTCTAACCAACAGTTCCCATCACTACATACTAAATATCTCTACCCATAACTCACTTAAAACATAATCATAGTATCATAGAGAATGAGAGTTGGAAGGGACCACAAGAGGTCATCTAGTCCAACCTCCTGCTCAAAGCAGGACCATCCCCAGCTATACTATCCCAGCCAGGGCTTTGTTCAGGCTTGATGATCATACCACAGAGCAGCTTACCCTTACTCACCTAATAAATAATTAACCCATCTATCCCACCACACATCCAAACAACTATGTGGGTTTCTCACCCCTGTAGTTCCATCTGGACTACTCACAAAACAATGTTCAGCTTTAATGCTTAGAAAAAGATTCTTACCTAGATACTGATCTACATTGACCTTTTCTTTCCATAAAATATTATACTATCCTGTGATGCAAATACTTCTTAAATTAATATGGCACCTTTACTTGATGACTTCAGCTTATAGAGATTTACGCCAAAACATCTTTGGACACCACCATCATTGCTGATGTCAGCACAGCTTTTAGAACACTGCTAGTTAGCTAATTGCTGTACAGAACCATCAGAAGCAGCACAAAGCCTTGAGCCAAATTTACTGCTGGCATGAGCAGGCAGAATGCCACTGAGGACATTTATTCCATCAGGATGAAATTCACCACTATGCAGAGAGTCAGATTAAGGTCTGTGAATCACTTAAGTCTCACACAAGCTCTAAATTATGGCTTAAAAAGGCTTATATGATGCAGAGGCATTGCGCTACCCCTCTGAATATAGCAGTGAATAAGTTCAGTTCTCTTTTGTGGACACCGCAAAATAGTAGCAATTATTGTTTTATATGCATCTCATCAATATCAAAAAAGGCTAGATGTTTAGTATGAAATCATGTCCACATAAAAGCCAATTGGAGTTTTGCCATCAACTTCAGTGTTAGGTTTTCAGCCTTTAGCTTCAGAAAAATATATAACAAACTAATGGGAAAACAAGTATTATGTTTTCATATGACACAACAAATTCTTCAATCAGTTACAGTAGTGCAAATCACTGTGTAAATGGAACTGCTTCAGGGTAGGGGATACATATAACAAATTTGCCTTTCTTTATGTAATGGAATTAATTTCCAAGATTTAACATTAAGTGCTTTGAAATGCTTAGTCAGAGATTTATTGTATTTTTTCCCAAAAAAACATAAAGAAAAATACTAGGTTTTTTTATTACATAATATTACACAAGCCAAATTCATGTCAACCCCAAAAACATAATTACTACATTTCTTATTATTTTATGGACAGCAAGATAAAAAACAAATTCCCAGAAATCAGATCATCTATGCCTATACATTTCTGTATATAATATATATATTGAACTCCATAACATTTCTGTTATTACTGATATACGCAAGACTATTATTTATAGCTCTATCTTTAAAATAATGTCCATTGTTCAGGGCCAAAAAATTGTCATAGTTACATTATTTAATTGGTATTCAAAGTATATAGGTTAAAAATTGAAATAGATCAATTTTATATATTACTTACTTCAAGGACCTATGTCCAAAGATTACAGAGGGTTTGACAACAACACAACAGTACACATTTACTTCCCTCAAATGAAAGCTATAATGATTGATTTCATCATTATAGATGCTCTTACAGAAACAATCTGGATAACTCATGCTCAGTTACTAACACTTGTGTTATATTTCAAATATTATCTATTATTTTAAAACATTTTTAAAATAAATTAAATGTCATTATGGCCACATATAATAACATGTTATGAATCGTTGTCCTTAAATAAGAGCATATTTTGCTTTCTGGAGGGTCAAAAAATCCTTTATACTGAGCTGGTAAATTCTATATTCTGTGCATTGGTACATATTGGGCATGACTACATGCTCATTAATGTGCCTGAGTTAGTACGCATTTAGTTTAGTACCTGTAATAAAGAGGTACTAACTGAATGCACAGTAATTAGTTACTGCACAGTAGTGCTAGCTCATGGTTTTTTAGTAATGCTTACTGTGCATTAGCCTAAAAACACTGTGCAGTAGGATACTAGCATGGTTAATAACCGCTATATTACTGTGCAGTATTATTAGGCTAATATGCAGTAAGCGTCTCATGTAGATGCACCCGCTGAGTAGCACAATTCCATTATAAATACAAATGTTCTAGACCAAGGGTTAGCAACCTATGGCCCATGGCCCAGATCCAGCCTGTGAACGCTGAGCTTTGGTGGTATTTACCAGTGTGGGGGGCTTCAGCAGCAGTCACTTTCCCCTGCCACCAGGGGGAGAAATGCTGGTTGCAGGTGCTCTACCCCCACCTCTTCTGGAAACAGTGGTTGCAGCAGCTAGGTCCTAGTGCCTGTCCTTCCATCTCTGACCCAAACTACCTTACTCTGGCTTGCCAACTCTTGTACTAGACTGGCTTATATGTTATGCAGTACAGTCATCATTAAGACTGACGTTGTAATCAAATACAATATGCTAAAAAGGATAGCTGGTTTAAAGGGAAATGATATATAATATTTTATTTAATATTAAAGATGTTTGTCGTGGGGAATTATAATGAAAAAGTCAAATATACAGCCTTGTATTAGGGGATAATGAAGATCCTAGTCATAACACAATGCAGGGGTGGGCAAAATATGACCCACAGGCCAGATCCAGCTTGCCAGGCCATTCTATCTGACCTATGGGGCTCCCCAAAATTTAGAAAAGTAATATTTATCTGCCCCTGGCTGCTTGTCAAAGATGACAGGGGTCAGTCAGGGGCAGTAGGACCCAGGGGGAGCCAGTGGCAGAATTAAAAAGCCGCAGCAGCAAGTTGGGCTCAGCCCAACCCCCTTCCAGCCCTGCTCAACTTGAGTCCCAGCCAAGAGCCTCTGCCTAGCAGAGGCTTCTGGAGGCTTCTGGCCTGGGACTGTTCCTGCCTCCCTGTGCTGAGGGAAATACAGATAAAGAGGGGGGGGGTCACCCCAGTCCTCAGGGCCAGGTGGGCTAGCTCCTGCAGTCCCAGCGTGGCAGCTGGGAACCACGTGGTACTGTCCAGCTGGCCAGCCAGCAGGTGGACAGGGGGGGAGCAGGGAAATGGCTATAGCAGGTGGGGGAAAAGGGAAGTGAGTGGGCATGCGGAGTGCAGTGAAGCTGGGCGGGAGCACGGGGTCCATGCTGTTGCACCTGGGCCAGCGCTGGCAAGGCCCAGAGTTGGGTGGCAAGAGTGCCTGGGCCCGGGCTGGCAGGGACTCTATGGAACTGGGCTGGCTCCCTCCTCCCCCTGCTTGAGCATCACAGCCTGGCTCCATGGTAGCCCCAGGCAGGCCAGACCCCACGTTCCTGCTCCCCCACTCTGGGCCCCACCAGTGCTGGCCCCAGTGCATACCAACTCGCTGCCCCTTCCCTATGCCTGCCACAGCCATTTCCCCACTCCCCCCCACACCACCCGCTGTGCTCCAGCATCACATGGTTCTCAGCTAAAGCACCAGGACCACAGGAGCAGCTGGGATGTGGTGCC
>NW_005841889.1:2500587-2503475 GCF_000455745.1 Alligator sinensis
CGTGGCCAAGTGGCAGTAAACAGGAGCACGGGGCCTGCACCAGTGCCCTCGGGCCAGAAGCACAGAGCCCGGGATTGCAGGAGCACTGGTGGAGGCTCTGCCTGCCATGCAGGGGGCAGGCTGTGGGCAAACCCTCCCCCTCCATGCAAGCCACAACCCTCCCCAACCACCCTCCTCCCACACACTCACAGCCCCACACAAACCCTATACCCACCCACACACATCCACACACCCACAAATCACCCCTCCCACAAATCATACCCCCCACACCTATCCGCCCCCCACAAATCTATCACACACACACACACACATACATATCCCTATACCCACCCTCCCACCCACACCCTCCCACAATATACAAGAATAAGACTTCATTTTAAGCTATTATACTATCACATCTATGTACATTACACAAACACATGTAAATCAGGGGGAAATATTTTTTTAAATGAAATTAATGAATGTTGATTTTTAGAATATAATTTGGTATTTTTCTGGTTCAGAGATGGCAAAACCCCTTGCTGGAAGGAGTACTTCTGGGGGCAAGGGGAAGGACTTCTGGTTGCAAAGGTCAGGGGTTAGGGGGTGGGACTTCTAGTCCCAAGATGGCAACCAGGGGGTGCTGCACCTGTTAAGGGGCAGGGCTACCCATGTGGCCATCAGTGGCTTGCCAAAACTTGGTAAGTGGCCCTCTGCCCAAAAGAATTACCTGCCCCTCCCTGACTTAAGGTCTTTCAAATAGTTTAGAAACACTAAAATGTGAAGTCCAATGCAGTAAATATATATGTAGCCAGATCTGTACAAATGCATGAAGGAGTCTCATTCAATAATGTATTTGTGCCCACCTCCGTTCGACCAGGCGCTCTCGGGCTGCCTTAGCCCGGGTGGCCGCTCTCCTTGGCCACGAGTTTGCGAGAGAGCCCCAGGAGGTGCCTCGGGTGGTGACGGGAGGCCCCCTAATCTTGCCTGCCACGACTTTGAGTGTAACTTCAGTGGTGGGGGTCTCCGTTCGATGCCGCCTCCCGGGGCGTCGCGCCTTCGGCGGGCACTCACGGGGCTCCGACCTCCCCTACACCCTGGCCAATCGCCACCTGCTGCTGCTGGTCTTCTAGTGGCCTTTCTCTGGCGGCCCCGCCGCGTTCTCGGTCCTGAACCACCCGGGGTCCCGAGACCTTAGCACCACTACAACCACGTGCTAGCCCCGAAATAAGCCCGAGCTAAAACTAAAACTAAAACTGAAACTCCAACTCATATATCTCGCCTAGCCCAGGCTCTAACCCGGGTGCCTAAGCCCTGACCGATGGGCCCCCCTTCCGGCTACTGACCTACCAGGAGGCCTAAGGCCACCGACTTCCGCGCCTACTCTCTGGGCTCGTGACTCCCTCTCCCTGGGAGTTTTGTCCCAGGCGATCTTCTCCTCACCGAGTCCGCTGCCAGCTCCCCGCCAGCCCGTCTGCCACTTACTTCGCGGGGTCCGCAGTCGGTTACCTCACCGGTCCTGCCACCCGCACTCCTGCTGTGACTGTAGCCAGTTCCTCCTCCCATCGGGTTGCCGACGTCCTCTTCCTTTTTATCCACGGCCCCTTTTAGAGCACGGTCCTCACTGCTGTAGCTGCAGCTCTCCCTCCCGGCTTCTTCAATGCGGCGGCCCTCTCTGCCGCTGCTGGTGCTGCTATCACCGCTGCTCTCCCGGTAGCTGCTGCAGTTAGCGTCACCGCCTCGGCTGGCCCCTCCAGGCTGGATGTGTGTGCCTCGCTGGCACGGGTCCCACTTTCGGGGTTCCCTGCGGGCTTCCCCCGCCTCCCT
Organism: Alligator sinensis; assembly: GCF_000455745.1. Taxonomy (NCBI): domain Eukaryota; kingdom Metazoa; phylum Chordata; order Crocodylia; family Alligatoridae; genus Alligator; species Alligator sinensis. The sequence continues at coordinate 2,502,394 of NW_005841889.1, forward strand.
TCCGGCCCTGCTTCCGGGGCCGCCTTTTATCTCGGCCAGGCGGCATCTCCCGCCGGCATCGCCCGGCCCCAGCTGGATATAAGCGCGGCTCACAAACCGTGCTGGCAGTCTCCCTGCACACGTGTCCGCTCCGGCCTCTGTGTGGGGTAAGTAGGTGGTTACTCCCCCCCTGGTCCAGCCCCGGGGTACCCTTCTAACCCCAGCGTCCCTGGGACAGTACTGAAACAAAAACCATAACTTTTTATGGGGAAAATATCATTATATGATGGTTCTGTTCAAAGAAGTCATAGCCATGAAAAACACTCAGCTTCTAACCATCATATAGAATACTGTAGGAGGTATCAACCTACTAAAGGTGTTACAAAAATATAGAGAACTGAATGTAGAAAGCAACATTAGTAGATTAAAATTAAGTTTACGAAAACAAACCAAGAGATCCAAGCGGACCCAGAGGAGGAGGCGACGAGTGATCGTCATAGGTGACTCCATCCTGAGAGGTACGGAAGGGCCCATCTGTCGCCAGGACCCCTCAACACGAGAGATCTACTGCCTGCCCGGAGCAAAGATTCGGGACATGACGGAAGTAATCCAGGCCATGATTCAACCCACCGATTACTACCCCATGGTCTTAGTCCATGTGGGAACTAATGATGCGGCCAGGAGGACCCCCAATCACCTGATGATGGACTACAGTGCTCTGGGCGGCGTGCTGAGGGAGTTCGGTGCACAGGTGGTATTCTCTTCCATCCTACCAGTGAACGGACACGGAAGACGGCATGAGAACTGCATTAGAGAGACCAACTGGCGGCTTCGGCAATGGTGTCTTGAGGCAGGCTTCGGCTTCCTGGACAACGACCCGCACATCACAGCGAGGGACATGCTCAGTTGGGATGGGCTTCACCTGTCCCCCAAAGGTAAGCATGTGTTCTCTTCTAGATTGGCGGATCTCCTCCGGCAGGCTTTAAACTAGGCTCGTCGGGGGGAGGGGAAGATGAAGGCGGGGGAAGCTGTGGACCACCAAACCATGTGGCACCCACAAGGACAGCCCAGCCTGAAGAAGGAGAACATTGGGAACCTGCAAG
>NW_005841889.1:2505583-2506031 GCF_000455745.1 Alligator sinensis
AGGTTGGACAAGTGGGCAGAAAACAACAGAATGCAGTTCAACAAGGAGAAGTGCAAAGTGCTGCACCTAGGGAGGAAAAATGTCCAGCATACCTACTGCCTAGGAAATGACCTGCTGGGTGGCATGGAAGTGGAAAGGGATCTTGGAGTCCTAGTGGACTCCAAGATGAACATGAGTCAGCAGTGTGACGAAGCCATCAGAAAAGCTAATGGCACTTTATCATGCATCAGCAGATGCATGACGAATAGATCCAAAGAGGTGATACTTCCCCTCTATCGGGCGCTGGTCAGACCGCAGTTGGAGTACTGCGTGCAATTCTGGGTGCCGCACTTGAAGAGGGATGCGGATAACCTGGAGAGGGTCCAGAGAAGGGCCACTCGTATGGTTAAGGGCTTGCAGACCAAGCCCTACAAGGAGAGACTAGAGAACCTGGACCTTTTCAGCCTCT
>NW_005841889.1:2506292-2515715 GCF_000455745.1 Alligator sinensis
ACTCTTTCCTGCCAATGCAGGGGGTCGGACTCGATGATCTATTGAGGTCCCTTCCGACCCTAACATCTATGAATCTATGAATAAACAAATATTTAAAGGTTTTTTTTCTTTCCTGTTTTTTAATGGTTTGTAGTATCCCATATACTTCAGTTTCTGGCTATATGATTGTACATGGCCAACAAGTTATGTAAAGAAAACAGTTATTGTCTTTTATGTCCCTGTATATCTACTTTGAAGTATGAATGAATATGGATGTCAGTCCCAAAAAGTCTTTAAGCATATATCTAAATCCCATAGACTTCAGAGACCTAAACTCTTGCTTAGCATGCAACCCAGATTAACTGTAAGCCACATCTCAATAGAAAAGTGTCTGCCATCTAGAGCAGGGGAGGCAAAATACAGCCCACAGGCAAGATCTGGCCCACCAGGCACTTTCAGCCAGCCTGTGGCACCCACCAATGAATTGTACCGCACCCAGCCCTTCTACCCACAAGGGTGGGAGTGAGTCGCTCATGTATACACACCCCCAACATACCTTATTGCACCTCACTCCCACCCTCATGGGCAGAAGGGCCTGGCCCAGCCAGCAGCAGCTTCTGGGCATGGCTGCTCTTGCCACTGCTGTAGCCACCAGGGACCTGCTTGACTTCCCCAGTGTCCCACTCCCTCTGGGTAGCAGGTAGGGAAGCAGTAGGGGCAGGGGAAGCTGCAGCTGGGTGGGAGCACAAAGCATGGAGCTGGGGCTGGTGGCAGCATGGAGCCTGCAGCATGGAGCCTGCACCCAGGGAGCCAGAGGCAGCATGGAGCTCAGGTGGGCAGCTTGTGGGTGTGAGGGAGGGTGGGGAGGTGTGGGGATCCCCCCACAGCTCTCCATGATGTGCTGCCCTGGCAGGCAACAGCAGCAGCAGGCAGGGGCACTCAGGGCACTTGTGCCTGGTGGCGGTGCTGGTGCCCAGCAGCATGAGGCTCTGGCCAGCTCTGCACATTGCGGCAAGGAGTGCAGCCCTCAGCAGGCCATCTCTATCACTGATGCTCCCCGCTGTGCATGTGCAGCCCCCACACTCATGTGGCACAGGAGGGAAGCCCAATGCACTTCATGAATGTGGGGGCTGCACGTGCATGATAGGGAGTGCCGATGATACAGATGGCCCAGCAGGGGCTGTGGTTCTTGCCACAATGTACAGTGCTGGCCAGAGCTGCGCACCGCCAGGCACCAGAGCCAGCGCCAGGCACAAGTGCCACGAGTGCCTCTGCTGGCTGCTGTGCCATGGGGGAAGCGTGGAGAGGGTGCCCACACATCCCCCTTCCCACACCCCACAAATGCCACACACCCACACCCTGCCTCAACAACCCCTGACATATACATAATACCCCAACAGAGCCTATGCCCCCCACACCTCACCCTACACACTCCCCACCACATGCCACCCACAATATTATAAGATTAAGAATTTATTTTTGAGTTATTATGCAATCATCTCTATATATGCCATGTAAATACAAATCATGACACAAATATTTTTTGTAATAAAATGAAAATATGTTATAGTAGGTGTTTGACTTTTAGTGTATGATTTGCTTTTTTCTGGTTCCAAGATGGCAACCCCCCCTTCCAAAAGGTGTATTTCTGGGGGACAAGGAGGTGGATTTCCAGTAGCAAAGGTCAGGGGTTAGGGGTGAGACTTCTAGTCCCAAGATGGAGACCAGGGGGCAGGGCAACTGTCAAGGGGCAGGCCTACCCATGTGGCCCTGGAATGCTCACCAAACCTCATTAAGCAGCCAGCCACCCAAAATAATTACCCACCCCTGATCTAAAGGTACTTCTTCTTGAATAAGGGTCACAATAATCAGCAATCAGCTATTGGTACATCATGATTCTGAATTCTATTAATGATTCACTTATCCACCATTAGTTAGTTAATAAACAGACAGGATATTAAGATACTTTGCCACTGGCCATATTTCTATTTTATCTTGTCATTAGTTAACCTCCAGATGAATGATTATTAATGCTTAAATTGTCATGCAGATCCTTTAGCCTTTTTATGTGCAGAACTCCCACTCTTATCAGTTTCCTATCCCAAAGGGCCTGGAACTACACCTTTTCTGTCCTCTACAGAAGAATTATTCAAATTAAGCTATATGATAAATGCTAATAACCAATAAAAGTAAGTTGCACTCATGTTATAAATTGTCCTCAAGTTTCATAGATTTTCCTGAAAGAAGTACTGTTTAGCCATTTAAAAGTGAACTGAAATCTCTATATAGTTAATCATAGGGAAACCCATACCCTAGTGACATAAGCCAGAGATCTCATGGTTCTAGGAGTAAAATGTCCCTAGAATTAAAAAAAATATACATTATAATTTCATTACTCAAAAAGTGTTGCATCCAACAGGTGAACTTGATATTAGACCTTATCATGATGGATAAAGGATGATCACAGAGTTAAATGTAAGTGGTTGCTTAGGTACAAGTGATCACAATTTGATTGCACTAGGTATTTGTAAACAGAATAAAGTCCAATCCTGTAATATATGTACTTGGAACTTTAAAGGAATTGTTTAACAAACCTGAAAGCAATCAGCAGCCAAATCTACTAAGAGAAAATAATTTATACAGAACATTTTTAGATGGCCAACAAATAATAATCCTACAATTAATAAAAGAAGACTATGCTGGTTAAAAAATATCCAGCCTATATAGGTTCCTATCAACTTACTCATTTCCATTTGTTTACATATACACTGTACACCTCCAGGGGTAGGGTTACCATATTTCCAGGTCCAAAAAAGAAGACACCTGTCACGGGGAGCTGGGGTGTGGGGGCGGGAGAGAAGGGGAACATGCCAGGGCCCTGCCCCTGCCCATTCTGTTGCCCTTCACTGAGAAGCCACACACCCTAGCCCTTATGCTGCCCCTCACTCTGGACCCACTGACCCCAGCACTGCCAGAGCCCCTCACTCCCAAACAGCAGTACCATGCCCCACACCCCTTGCTGGTGCCCCTCACTCCCAACCCACAGCCACACCCAGCCCAGTCACCCATCCCATCCCCCATGCCCCTCATTCCCAACCCACAGCCCTGTTCCCCCCACCTAGAGGGGGTGCACCTCACTCCCTACTCACAGCCCCTGCCCCCCTGCCAGTGCCTCTCACTCCAGACCTGCAGACCCCTGAAGCCCTCCCAGCCCTGCTGGTGACCTTCACCCCCAGCCTGCAGCCCCCCCGCAGCTCAGGCAATGCCTCACAATCCCCAATTTGCAGCCCCTGCCCCCCCAAACCTTGATGGAGTCCCTCACTCCCCACCCACAGCCCCCCCTACCCAGTGATGTCCAGCACCCTTGACCACAGCCCCCTGCCCCACAGCTCTGCCAGTGGCCCTCACTCCCAGCCCACAGCCCCCTGCCCCCTGGCCCTGCTGCCCAAGCAGCTCCTGTATTGCTCTCTCACTCTCCATCCGTCCCTACCTCCCCCTGGCTGTTTTTTGCTGTTCCTGTGCTCTACCACAAGGTGATTGGCTACCGGGGTCACACAACCCCCAACAGACAATCACCTTGCCCGCTGCTCCCAGCTGTGAGCAACCAGCCCAGGAGGGTGGAGGAACAGCAGAAAACCCATACATTTTGCTCTTATTTTAAAAACCCATCCGTATGCAGCACAGGGGGCCAAAAAAAAGACATGTCCAGGAAAACCTGGGCTATCCAGGGGTATCGGCACAGACTGCCTGTTTTTTGACACTTTTCCCCACTAGCCTCCTGGTTCCTGTGTGCTCTCTTCCATCTGTACTCTTTCCTGCCATGACTTGATGGAAGATGTAGACCAGGAAAAGCTTCTCACAGGTGGGGAGACTTTTGGGCATCTGGTCTGTTGTCTGGGCTTGGGCCCTCTTAACCTTGGCCTAATTTTACTCTAGCTGTCCCTGCTATCCCAGATCCTACCAGTCAGGGTTGTGAACTCTCAGTCCCATCTGGTTTTTCCCTGGTGGGCTCAAGGCTAACCTCACAGTCTCTGTACCATGTGGCGGGCTAGTAGGGGGAGCTCCTGCATTGAGCCTCCCACCTCACTACGCCCGTCCACCTTCCGGATTCCACATGTCTCTCCAGGGGTGCCTAAGCCCTGGCAGACCCCTTTCAAGCCCCACCGCAGAGTCTGGGGGCAACATGTGCTGCCACCACCCCGAGAAGGGACTGTCTGGGTCCTGTGTCCTTGAGGAAACACAGGCCTAATAGTCCTATGGGTACTTGACCTAATACGAGAACTTGGGGCACTTCCCCAAGTCAGGGGCCAAAAAGGATAGTCTCCCTTAGTCCGCAGACCCAAGGGGACTCCTAGGCATAATTAAACCCACCCCTCAATAAGTCTCCTACACCAGCCACAAAGGAGAACTTTATTGGTTACAGAAGGTAGGGTTAGAATAGGGTACTGAGTAGAGCAATATCAGAGAAATACCATACAGCAAACTCCTGTGGCTGGGGGAACCTTTGATCTCGCATCTGAGTTACCGCAAGCTATCTATCTAGTTGGATCTCAGTTAGCTTACTCACAAGTATCATCCAGAGGCAGTTGGAGAATCCCTCTGAAGGCAGGCGGTTCCTTGATCATGAGTTTTGAGAGATAGAGCAAGTTTCAGATGATACAGTTCTTCTTTGTTCCTGAGTATCCCTCATGGCTGCTGCCCACCTCCTCCTGGGCAGTTCTTAACTTATATAGCCCTTGTGACCTCATTTACCTGGTTCAATGGAGGCCAGCACCTGTTGGCTGTGAGCCAACCAATTTGAAATACATCACTAGTTGCTGGGCAGACTCTAGCCCACCAGAAAGGAAGCCCCTCACCCAGGTATGCGATGCTAGTCATGTAGGCAGAGAGAGAAGGTTTCCCCCCTCCCTCAGGAATGTATCCAGATCAGGTTACCCAAAGAGATAGGGTAAAGGTATATATCCTCTGCTGGGCCCATCCTAATCACAATTATCACATAGCAGAGTTTTTCGGGGAGAAACAGAGGTGGCTTTCTGCCACATACTCTACCTTCCCAATTACACTGAGGTTTGGGTTACTTCATGAGCGCCCACTTTCCATGGCCTAAGCCATGGATCCACTGGGTCAAGGATCACCCACAATCCTGGGTATTGGCTCGACTAATGGTTTTGAGCCTCAGGTTTGTCTCACCCTGGGGTACCATTCTCTAAGCCAAAACCAAAAGAATAAACAAGTCCTGAAACAAGTTTCCCAAATGCAACGTTGCCGGTCTTCTATAACTGGTTGCTGCCCTGAGCCATTTCTTCCCTGTTCTGAGTTCAGTTCTTCTGCCTCTTCACAGGGAGCTCCTTCCTCTGAGACTCCTATGGACCGACTGCCTCTCTGGCCCGATGCTTGCATTCATAAAGGGTGATGCAGGTCACCAGACTCCTCTACTTCTACCCTAAGGTCACCAGGGGCTGACAGCACCTGGAGCCAGCAACCATTTTGTTTTAAACTCCTTAACCTGCTAGTGAGCTGCAGTAGCACACAGAAAACATGAGCAACAATAAACAAACTAACACAGGGGGGTGTGGTCAAGGAGAGGGAGTGAAAGCATGAGGGCAAAGAAGGGTTGGGAGAAGGGGGAGTGAACCACACCCAGAGCAGTCAGGTGGCACCCCAAAGGGAAGGAATTACCCATCAAACCCAAGAGAGGGCAAGGAGGTAGGGGAAAGTGAAAGGGAATAGAAAGTGGTGAGGGGAGCCCAAGTACACTTGTCCCTCTAGTCACAGGGTATGGACCCCACTAGCTAAAGAGAGGGAGACAGAGAGAGAAACAAACAGAGATTTGTATATATAACAAATGGAAAATAGTAAGTTGATAGGAGCTTTTTTGGATGAAGGGTAGCATATAAATCTAACAAATAAATAATGACTATACATTACATTAGAAGCTAAAAATTGTAGAATGCTGGTTAGTCAAAACAAAGGACACAGGGACAGCAGAGAACAGGACAATTAGGCAGGCTTTCTCAAGTAAATTTAGAGTAGGAGTTAGATTTTTTTTTATTAGCCAATCCAGAAAACCTACATCCAAGAGTTTGAAGAGAGTTGGCCAACGATATCTCTAGAGTGTTATTGTTAATTTTGTCTTGGAATGCTAAGAAACTTTCAGACAACTAGAAGAAAGTCAATGTTGTGCCCATACTTAAAACGTATAATCAGGATGAGTAAAGTAGTTATAATACTTTCACCCTGATGTTGATCTAAGGCAAAACAACTGAATAGTAGATATGAGACTCTATTAATATAGAGTTAAATAAGAGTAATATAATAAATGCCAACCAATATGGGTTAACCATATTGCCATATGCCATGAATGTCATATGACAACCAAATGGAAAACAGATCTTGTCAAACTCATTTTCTCTTTTATGAGATTACAAATGTATTGATAAAAAATCATGTTGATGTAATATACTTAAACTTTGGTAAAGCATTTAGGTTGGTACCAAATGACATTTTGATTAAGAAAATAAATCTACACAGAATCAACATGGTGCACCTTAAATGGATTAAATCTGGCTCATGTGTCTCAAATGCAGTTGCAAACAGATATGTTTCTAGTGAGGTCCTACAAGAATCTGTTCTTATTCCTCAACTATTAACAATAGCCTGGAAGAAAACACAGAATCATTGCTGATAAAGTCTGACACAAAGACTGAGGAAGGGTAAATGATGAAGTTTACTATTCTAAGTAAAGAAAGGAATAAGAGCAACAGAATAAGGACAATGAATTTATAAAATAAGACTTCAACAAACTCAGGAAACTGGTAGGTAGAATCTCCTGGGAAGGTAATCTAAAACAGAGGAGTGCAGGAGAACTGGCAGGTACTGAAAGAGACTGTATTAAAAGCATAATGGCAAAATATCCTGATATGGCCAAAAGGCAGGAAGCATAATAACAAACCATTATGGCTGCACCAAGAGCTCATTAAGGACCTGAAATTCAAAAAGAAAAAAAAATGGCGGGGAGGGGATGGAGTGGAGGGAACAAGGAATCATAGCTAAGAATGAATGTAAAAAAGAAGCATAAGCAAGTGGAGATAACGGTAGGAAGGCTAAAGTGCAAATGAGTTACAATTAGCAAACAACATACAAAACAACAAATAAGGATTCTATATGTACATTAGAAGTAAAAATAAGACAGAGGAAATCATAGGTAAGCTACTTAATGAAAAAAAGAGCAAATAACAGGTGACCTAAAGAAGGGTGACATATTCAATACTTTCTTCTGCTTTGCCAAAATAGGCTAACTGTAACCACGTGCTTAGCAAAATTTATTTATAAAAGGGGGAAAGAACACAAGCTAGAATAAGGAAAGAACAGACTGAAGAATATTAAGATAATTTTGCTGTATTAAAGTCCCCAGGACCTGCTGATATACACAACTGAGTGCTAGCCAAAGTAACTACTGAGCCATTAGTGATTATCTTTGAGAAGTCACAGAGGACAGGTTGGAACACAGGATGGAAATAGACTTTGCTTTTTGTTGCCTTTGTACCATGGCACAATAAAAATGTTTATAGTGACACGAAGCAAATAGACATCCATACCCGTTGTCATGTTGTCATGACAAAAGGTACTAATAATTTGTGCCACTTTATTGTGGCAGACATCTATTTGCTTTATGGTTAGAAAGCACGGGCAGCCTGGAGCTGCCCCCAATCTCCATCTGCTCTGAGTAGATACTCCAGGAGTTTGAAGCAACCAGTTCTGTCCATCCTGGGAATTCCCAGGCAGGCCTGGTCCCCTCAAGCCCTGGGAGTACCTTCAAGGCTTTCCCCACTTATAGAGGTAGATCCCCTGGATCTCTGGGGCTTACCTTAGTAAGTGGGGAGAGCCTGGCAAGTGCTTCCAAGATTGATGGGCCTGAACCTGTGCAGGAATCCCCTAAAAAACTGGAAAGGGTTATCATGCCAATACATTCTGAAAGGGGAAAAAAGAAGACATGGAAAACTGTAGATGAAATCACTATGAAACAGATGCACAACATCTTGAAAACCTACACTCAGAGGGCACATCCACACATGTAGGCACATGTGCGTGCAGCACCTCAAATAGCTCAAATTTGAGCCAGGGCTTTTTCCTAAGTGCACGTGCCCGGACATGCACTTTGGTGTGGTGCGAGTTGTGCCAGTTGGGGCAAAATAACTCTGCCTGGCTCCTCCCAGATCTGGAGCCAGGGCAAGCTAAAGCCGGGGGCCAGCCCCTGTGATGTCCCCAGCAGTATAAAAAGCTGCCCTGTCCTGGCCCCATCAGTACAAAAAGCTGCCCTGGCAAGTAGCTCAGGGCTACTTACTCTCAGGAGCTTTTGGGCCCAGCCAATTGTTACCAGGGGACACTACTCCTTGTGCCAGCTGGACTGCTAACACAGATTTGAGAGTTCCCTGCCCCCTCTACCCACGGCAGCAGTCTGGCAGTGGGGGCTGCTGCCTGGGTGTGACCTGCTGTGCACCTGCCAGACCCAGATGGGGACTGCACAGCGATTAGAGGCATCTGCCAGTGGTCTGTGGCTACAGGGGTGACCTTTGTGCAGCACTACTGCCATGTGTGTCCCTGCCTGGCCATCTGGGCAGCTACCACCTGGAAGATATTCCCAGTGTGGTGGTCTGCTTTGAACTGTCAAAGTATGTCCTCCTGGCCCCAACTGGCCAGGAGGTTAGCTACCTCCACTTGGTTCCAAGGTGCCAACTCTGAGCAGGCTCCTCTGCCTGGGTCCTGCCACTTGCCTATCTAGCAGGAATTCTGCTGTTCCCTGTTTGAAAACTGAAACATCCCTGATAAAAAATAGCCCAAAGTCACTGTGTAAAATACCCCGAAATCCATGTTCCTCCACAATTAAAACAAAAGACCACTATAACAAGAGAGAGAGCAAGACAGACAGACAGAAAAACAGTGATCAGTTGGGCAATGTTATATTGATACATCTACAGTGTTAAAGCAACTTGGAAGCCTACTAGTGTCTCAATCATCATAATAAAATGAATTCTAAATACCTATATGTTTTGTTGTTTGCCTTTGGTTTTCTTACCATAGAGCAGTTAGAGCTCCCTCTGACCTCTTCACTAACCAGGATGTGGGGACAGCTGCCCCTGCAGCCACAGCTCCTGCCAGCAGGTCTCGTCCTGTCTGGCAACTAGACACGCAAGGTGTGTGCTGGGGGGATGTGGGGCTTGCAGAATGGGGGGTAGGAAGAGGGGTGGGGGATGTGTGTGGCTGTGGAGGAATGTGAGGGGCTGTGGGGTGTGTGGGTAGGTGTGGGTGGATCATGGGGGGACTGTGGTGGGGGCTGCTCAGGAGGGGTGGGTTCCCTGCCCCCTGCAGGATGCCGTGCCCCCCTCACAGCTCACAGACTGCCCCCCAACAGAGGCTACAGCCCCCAACAGGGGCCACATGGCC
>NW_005841889.1:2516000-2531701 GCF_000455745.1 Alligator sinensis
CGGCGGCGGGGGGCCATACCTGCACAATGGAACAGTGGCAGTGCGGGTGCCAGGAGGCTGGGGCTGGTCTCCGCTGCCCCCCACTACTCTGTGTTGTGCAGGGGGACTCTGCCATGAAGCCCCAAGGCCCCCAGTGGCAGCTGCTACTGCCGGTGAGTGTGGTGCTTTTTTTTTTAATTGCCAGGATGCTGGGGCCAGACAGGACAGCCATCGGGGGGAGGGGGGGCAGCGGGGCTGCAGAAGACAGAGGGGGATGGGACCGGGTAATGCAGGGGGTAGGCGGGGGATGGGGTTGCGTGGGGCAGTGATCAGGGAGGGTTCGGAGGCCACAGGCGGGGGATGAGGCCAGACAGGGCAGCGATAAGGAGCGTGGGTCCAACTCCCTGGCAGGCAGTGTGCTTCAGCACCAGGGCAAGGGCCAACCAGAGCGTCTCTGTGGAGGATTGAGCCTCTGGTTGCCTCACTTGTCTGTCCCATTTTTTCCCCCCAGGGTATTTTTTTACTCCTGGATATCCAGGGGTCCACAGGGAATAATTTTTTGTTCCCACACATGCCTCTTGCTGCATCTCAAAGGGCTTTGAGATGCTGCAAGAGTCATGTGCACACTCGTCTGGATGCGCCCGGAGCAGTTACAAATGCTTCACTGTTAAATTGGAAGGGCTTTTCAGACTGCATGGGTCTGAACTGAAACCAGTTCCATTCTGTGTCTGCATTAATTCCTTGGGTGATGGATTCAAGAATGCACTTACACTGATACAAGTTGCTTATGCCACTAGTTGAGGGATGTACAAGCACTTTGGATGATCAGATCAGCATTCAAAATGATCTTGATAAATTGGAGAAATGACCCAAAAACAAGATTAAATTCAATAAGGACAAGAGCTGAGTGCTACATGGAGGAAGCAGAAACCCAATGCACAATTTCCAAACAGGGATAACTGGTTAGGTAACAGAATTGCCAAAAAAAATCTGGGGGGTAGAATGAATAATTGTGATATTGTTGCAAATGAGGGCAAATCTCATTTAGCAGGAGTTTCATATGTAACCCTAGCCATGGTGCTACCCACAGCCATGTCTGAATTCAGGGTCCTGGGGTGTCAAATAGCCTCAGTCAACCTCCCAGCCCCTAAGGCTGGGGCCACCTCTGCATGGAGTGTTTATTATTATTTACAAAACAGTTTATTCTTTGCAAAACAGTCAACATATGAATGAGATTAATATCAAAACAGGATATAATTAATCTAATTGTTAAAGCCAGGGTATTAATGAACTAAGAACACTTTATACTAACGGAATAAAGAATACCCTCAGTACAACTCTCCAGCTTAAATCTTGAGACTTAAATGAATTTCAGCAGGGTGCTTTCTTGTGGTTTCCCCACACACTGAAGTACATAAAGTCTAACTATTTACACAGTTTATTATTTACAAAACAGTCAACATATGAATGAGGTTAATAGCAGAACAGGATATCAATAATTGAATTGTCAAAGGCAGGTATCAATGCACTAAAACACTCTGTACAAGTAAAATCAAAGACACCCTCATTACAACTGCCCAGCTAAAGCCTTGCGACTCCAATGAGCAGAAGCACACAGGGTTAACCAGACATCTGTTCTCCTTCACACAACACAATAACCATGGCAGAAAGTCCTGCTCTCTGCTAAAGACTCATGGGGAAGAGCAGCTCTCCTCTGCTCCAGCTGTCTGTAGTATCTGCAAAGAAACACACACTGTCCCCTCTCCCCTAAAGCACCTTTCTCCAATTCCCAGACACAGCCCCTTGTGCTGATAACTGAAACAACCCTGGGTTTATCACACACCCAGCCCCAGGCTGGTTCTCAGTTAACTCTCTGCAGACCTTTCCCAGATCAACACTCTCCCTGTCACTAAAGGCAGGTTCCCTTCACAGGCAGGCTGCACAGTGGTTCCTCCCTGAGCAATGTGGTCCTGGGGTCTTCCCTTCCCTGAGCCTGGCTGAGTTCCCTCCCCTCTCCTGCCTCAGGAGCCAACCAAAAACATGCATATGCTCTTGCAAGCAACAACTTTCTGAAAACTTTCCCACTCTGCCTTTGCAGGGATCCTGAGTCCTGCTGCAAATTCAGCAGCAGCTGTTACACATATGTAAGTCACGAGATAATTTTTCTGCTCTATTGGCAAGGCCTAGAGAGGTTATTGGATTCACCTAGGTTTCTAACAGCAAGTGAAACAAATGTCTGTCACGGAGGGTCTAAATAAAATTAGACCTCTCTAGGAAGCAAGATGGACTGGATGAGACTTAAGGTCCCTTCTAGCCACATTTTTTAATATTGTCAGAGAACAGGTCATTGACAGAGCACAATCTAAATCACTTATTAAGCTATATATAAGCTAATGATATACATTTTAGTACAGGCATCCCGCATCTTACATGCATTTAACTTGCACAAATTCAACTATACGCGGGTGGGGAGTGGGGGCCGGGCTTGAGTATGCACGCGGCACTGCTGCTTATCTGGAGGCCTGGCCACCACCATACTGCCAGTGGTGACTGCCTCTGCCTCCACAACCTCCCCCCCCACCCCATATTTCTTTTAAGTATCCACTAGAAATCAGTTTATTGTATATGATACAGAAGTGACTCAGAGTACAACTTTAATCCATGTTTTATCTTCCTTTTAGACTTTAACCAACTGCTATTTTATCAGACTAAGACGGCAGTGGCGGGAGGTTTTGGAGGCAGAGGCAGTCACCGCTGGCACGGTAATATGCATTACACGCCATTTTCGCCTTCACGCACTGCCTTTAGAACATAACCCCCACGTAAGATGCGGGATGCCTGTATAGCCAAATGTAAGATCAGACATCTAGAAACAAAGAATTTAAGCCATACTTACAGGATGGAGGACTCTACACTGGGAAGCAGAACTCTGAAATAGACTTGGAGCCATGGCAGATAATCAGCTGAAAATGATCCTCCATTACAATATTTAGCCCAAAATAGCTAATGCAAAAAGTTGGATGCATAAACAAGGAAGTATCAGGCAGAAGAAGTAAGGTTATGTTGCCTCTGAGTTTGATATTAATGTCACTACTGCTGGAATATGCTAGCTTTGATGTCCACAACTCAATTTTGAAAAGTCAGAGGGGGTTAGAGAAGAACCACCTGAGAGACTAAAGGTTGGAAAAATGTGCTGTAGAGTGTAACACTCAAGGAACAACATCATTTTGATTATCATAGAAAAGTCCATATTGATCATTATCAGTAGATAGAAATAAGGAACAGAAATTTGATAACAAATGACTCTTAAGTCTAACAGACAAAGGTATAATATGAGCCAATGACTGGAAGTGGAGGCTAAATGATAAATAAGGAACAGTTTTTTAAATACTGAGAGCAATTGACCATTGGAAAATACCAAGAACAGGAGTGGTTTGTGTATCACTGGAAAACTTGAAATCTAATTCATCCACAGCTACTGCATGAAGTACAGATCAATCAATGGGGGTTCTATACGGCTAATGATACATAGCATTTCAGACAAGAAACTGGTCCTAGAATCTTTGAATCTATATTTTCTAGATTCGCATGCAGAACTCCCATGAAAGACAGGAAAAATGTAGTCTATAAGTAAGGATTGTCCCTTTACATTTTTGGCAGGCTAAAGTGGAGTGATTGGTATTTTCTCCCAGATCAGTTAGATTACTATTGAAAGAAGGAAAAAGTTGCCAGGATATTTTATACACAAAGATTTGTCATTGACTGAGAGTAGGTTATGTGATTTTACAAAACGGATACAGTTCTTTCTTTGGTTGCAACAGGAATTGCTATGACTTTTATTTTGCATTCCAAAGGAATAATAATCCCAGTAAATGTCATGAGTTGAGAAAAAAAGATTAGGGACATTTTGTTTTGAACTGGCGTAAGTAGAACTTTTGGATAAACTCACAAACCTCCCATTTGCTTGACATTCAGACATTAAACAATCTGACAAGTGTTTCCAGATTTCAGTAACAGCCACATGTCTGAAAAAGCATTCATCTACTGAAAACAACTTTTGGAAAACATTCTGCTCTAAGACTTCATGCAAAATTTTCGTTGACTTCAATGAAAACTTGCTGTTTGAGACAAATGAGTGTGACATCTGGACCCAAGGCGCATCTACATGTTCATGAATGTGCTTAGGTAATACACATTAAATCTAGTACCTCCATTGTGAAGTACTAGAAAAATGTGCATTAGCCTATTTTAATGAGCATTAGTGAAAGAGCACAGGTTTTTTGTGATGCTTTAATGCTCATTAAAATAAGCTAATCTGCATTAAAGCACACATTTAGACATGCCAGTCTCAGAAAACTAGAGTTCCTCCTAGAAAGCAGTACTAAAATATCAACCCTTGAATTAAGTTAATTCTTGCTTAATCTCATTCCTATTCACCATAGAAGCAACTAAGCGTGTACTTCAGTGTCATGGGATACTTAGTGGGTCTTTGCTCAATAGCCATGGACTGATGCGTTTGGGTCTGAGATCAACAGTTAAACAGGCATTGAAAGAGAGATATAAAGATCTGTGACAAACTCTCTATGAGGATTGACTCAGATCCTGCATGTTACTCACAAATGCTGAGGATCCAAATTAATTATGCAGGTCTTGGCAAATTAATTCTAATAATTTTTTTGTGTTTTTTTACACCCCAATATGCATTCCATATTGTCCTCATATTTTTATTAAACACTTTTTTTTTTTTTAATGTAACTTTCAGGAAATGGATAGCTAATATGTAGCTCTGGAATGTAAAAATTATCTGAAACAGCTTTCTATACAAAGGTATGGTATTATTTAAACTCCAGTATCTTGGAAACTACCACTGCTAAATGACGAGGCTGTATGTTTCATTGGAAAGATGAGAATCATCCCTTTTTAATGAGGGAGAAATTTATTTAAGTTCTGTTATTTTATGACCACTGTAGTGGCGAGGCACCCTCACCAGCTTCCGAAGGGGAGAGGGTAAATCCCACAGGCCCCAAACCCCAGAAACAGCCCCCCACCGTGGGGAAAACTTACCTCCTGCCAGGCAGCCAGAGCAGGAGCCGGGACTGCCAGCTGCAGCCATACGAGCCAGCGTTACGCTGGCTGTTTAATCAGCTGTTTCCCGGGCAGGGAACAGCTGGACCAATCACGGCGGCCACACCAGCCACCACGGGAAAGTTTAAAAGCCCCACCAGAACCCAGGTGGAGAGGGAGCAGGAAAGAGAGAGCGCTGGGGTGCAGCATGCCAGATGTGCTGAGGCTCCTGCATGGGGAAGGAGCAGCACAGTCAGCGCAACACCAGCAGGCAGAGCAGGGGAAGCCTTTGAGCCCCTGCAGAAGGCAGAGCAGGGGAAGCATTTAAGCTCCCTGTAGGAGGCAGAGCAGGGGAGGCTTTTGAGCCCCCTGTAGGAGCCTGGGGGAAGGAGGTGGCTCCACATCCCTCTCCTCCCCAGGAGTATATTTCTTTTGAGAGAAAAAAAAAGAAAAAATCCGAGAGATAGAGAGCAGTATAAGAACAAAGTGCCCCTCTTGGAGGCATTGCAGTAGGCACGACATCACGCCTAGATAGCCTGACAGCCCTGAAGGAGGGAAGGCTACGCATCGAGGCTAGAGGGACAAGTACCAACTGAGCCCACTCGGACGTGGGATTCCTCCCAAAACAAGCTGGGGGCAAGTCCACAAGGCTGAACCACCATTGTGCGGATGCCCATCTGGTTGGCGAGTGGATAGGGTGTAGGGGAGGCGGAGCCCCATGGAACATGGTGCCAAAATCATGAGTACTGCCATTTCCCAGGAAGCCCTCCCAGGAAGATCTCCACTGAACCCTTTCTTTGTAGCATAACATCAAGTTGTGGCAGGAAAGTTGAGGGGAGGGGCTACGCACCCGGCTGGCAGTGCAACACGCAAGGCCCTTGTATCACAGTCGTGCATTGGCCGAGAAGGTTTCGGCATCAGCAGGACAGAGATCCCAATCCGGGAGTAAGCAGAGATGTAACCGCCAGCGATAGCCCACGCTGAGTTACTTACACAGGCTATTCAGGCCATAAGGCAAGTGCTGGAGGTGCAACAGTTGCAAAGAGCACACCAGCAAGAGCGGATGCATTGTAATGCTGCTCTATTCAAGATGCCCCGAATGACAAGGGAAGATGATTCTGAAGCTGACAGAAGCCTTCGAGAGGACTGCTATCCAGACGGAGCTGGATCATAGTCAGCAGGGCCACCAGCTAGGTGCGTTGGTGATAGACCAGGCCCAAGCCGCCTACTGGGCCCTGTCGAGGGAGGAAGCCCAAGATTATGAGGCTGTCAAGGCAGCAGTCCTCTATAAGCTGAAAACTTCCCCGGAAAGTTACAGGCAGGCATTTTGAGCCCGAAAACCAAAAGAAGCTAAGCGACCCTGTGGCTTGTTGCAGTCTTTGAGGGATTCGCTTAATAGTTACCGGCTGGCAAGTTTGACCGGGAGGGGGGGATGGACCAGATCTTATTAGAGCAGTTTCGCTGGGACTTGGAAGAAGACACCCAGAGATGGGTATGGAGACACCAACCGCAGACCAGTGAGGAGGCCCTCCGCTTGGCTGAAGCCTTCGCTAACTCAGAAAGTGAGAGAGGATATGGGCACAGCTCATGGGCCTCAAAGGAGAGCCTGATGAAGAAAGGGGAGAGGCAGACTGGCCCAAGAAGAGGACCATCGTGAGGTGAGGTGTGGTGTGCTATCGCTGTGGGTGAACGGGGCACATCTCCCGTGAATGCGGGTTGGGCCTAAGCGAGTTGGGCTACGGGCCAGCTGGATATACTCTGTCCCATGAGAAAGGCAAGGAAACGGAGAGGGGAGAGCCCATGGATTGTAGTTTTGGGTTCACCGCACAAGAAGGACGGAACCGCCCTGTAGTAACTGCCTGAATCGGGGGCAAGGCAGTTAGAGCAACTCTGGATACAGGGTGTTCCCAGTCCCTACTCCACACAGATCTCACCCTGCGGACGGGGTGGGGAAGGACGCCGGACCCATAACAATGACCTGTATACTGGGTGGCGAGATGTGTTTTCGGAGTTGTTATCTGCCAGTTAAGGTGATGGAGTTCTGTGGTGAGCTGCGGGTCAGGCTGGCACCTGCCTTAGCCTGTGACATGATCCTCAGGAGAGAATGGGGGCCATTCTACACAGTGCTCGAATGGGTACGAGCTACCGAGGAAGAAAGGAAGCAGCTCAGGAGAGGAGAAAGGGAAACAGTTAGTGGTCCCGTCCTCACTCTGCCACTCTGTGTGGAGATTGGTTCATGACTCCCCAGTGGGAGGTCATTTGGGAAGCACCAAGACCCAGGCTAGGCTGGTCCAAGAATTCTTTTGGCCATGTCTGCAAGAGGACGTGGAAAGTTGGGGGGCTGCTTGCCCGGAGTGCTAAAGGGCTCAAGAGTGGAGGCCACCTAGGGCACCTTTGCACTCCATGCCAATAATAGAGACACTGCTCTCCTGAATCATGCTGGACATAGTGGGCCCTCTCCCGAAGTTGCACAACGGTTATCAATATATTTTGTTTTTGGTGGATTATGCCACCCAGTTCCCGGACGCTGTCCCTCTGAGGTCTATTACAGCAACGCAAGTAGCGGAAGAATTACTCAAATGGATAGCGTGGGTAGACATACCACATGAAATACTCACAGACTAGGGAACGAATTTCATGTCTGGCATGATGAAAGCCCTGTGTAAAACCCTCGGCATCACCCAGTTGAAGACATCGGTGTACCATCCCCAGACGACTGGTCCATTGGAGAGATTAAATGGGACAATCAAGCGGTTGCTCAGACACTGCTTGCAGGAAGACCCCCGGAAGTGGGATACCATCTTAACGCCATTGTTGTTTGCCTTGAGGGATGCCCCCCAAGGGTCCATGCAGTACTCCCCATTCCAGTTAGTATATGGCCACAGCCCCAGGGGGCTGCTACAGGTCGTCAGGGAAGAATGGGAATGGCCGATAGGGTTAGGAGTATCTGCAGAAAGATACCGCCAAGAATTGCAGGACCGGATCACCAAGGCCCAACGGATCGCCAGCCAGAATTTGAGGGCCGCCCAAGAGCAACAGGAAACCCACTATAATAAGAAGACAAGAACCCAAAACTTCCAGCCCGGAGACATGGTTTTGGTGTCGCTTTTGACCTCCTCAAGCAAACAGCTCGCGATGTGGCAAGGCCTGTTTACAGTAGTTCGACAAGTGGGGCTGGTCGATTATGAATTGCTCAAGCCGGGCCACCACTGGGAATGCCAAATTTACCATGTGAACCTTCTTAAGGAGTGGAAAACCCCACAGGGCTGGATGGCACAAGAAGAGGAGACGGGGGAGGACCTGGGATCGCTCTGCCCCGGGTTAAGCAAATCCACAGGAGAAGAATCAGTGCAAATGGGCAAAGAACTGGATAGCCAACAATGACAGGAGCTGTTGGACTTGATAGAGGATTTCTGGGCAGTGTTCCAAGAAACCCCAGGATGAGTGACGGGAATTGAACATGAGATCAGAATGCCCCCTGGTGTCCTGGTTAGGGAAAGGTGGAGGCCGATACCCCAGCGTTGGCAGCAGGAAATACAACAGGAGATAAAGAAGATGTAGGGGCAGGGAATTATACAACCATCCCATAGCCCTTGGCATAGCCCCATTATGCCGGTGGCCAAACCCGACGGGTCACTGCGTCTGTGTATAGACTTTAGGGAGCTAAATGCCTTGATAACCTTTGACACATTCCCTATGCTGCACATTACCCACCTCATTGAGAAGATCGGCGAAGCGTGGTACATATCTACTCTCGACCTGGCCAAGGGGTACTGGCAAATCCCAATGTGCCCTGTAGATTGTGCCAAGACCACTTTTGGAACCCCTTGGGGCTTATTCAAGTTCATAAAGATGCCCTTTGGCCTCAATGGTACGGTTGCCACTTTCCAGAGCCTGATGGATACCTTGCTGGCACCACATGCGTCATATGCAGCAGCATATATTGATGATATCATTATATTTACTCCCAGTTGGCACCAACACCTTGAAGCCCTGAGAACCGTCCTGGGAGAACTCCAAGCCACAGGTCTGACCACCAACACCCAGAAATTCAAGTTAGCAGGACAAGAAATGGCATACCTAGGGTTTTGGGTAGGCAGGGGAACAATACGTCCCCTGACTGACAAGGTCGAAGCCATAAGACGATTTCAGGAACCATGTACCCGCAAACAGCTATGTTCCTTCTTGGGACTCATTAATTATTATCGATGGTTTATACCATATTTTGCAAGTCTCTCTGCACCCCTCACAGATGCGTTGGCAGGAGGGCCTGCAGCACCGTTGAAATGGACACCAGACATGAGAAGGAGCTTCAAAGAATTGAAGGAGGCAATGCACCATGATGTCATAATGCACACCCCTAATTTT
The DNA here is from genome assembly GCF_000455745.1 of Alligator sinensis. Lineage (NCBI taxonomy): Eukaryota > Metazoa > Chordata > Crocodylia > Alligatoridae > Alligator > Alligator sinensis. The sequence goes on from NW_005841889.1 coordinate 2,525,412, forward strand.
GATGCCCCTTTTATTTTACAGACAGATACGTCAGGCTGCACCCTAGGGGCGGTGTTACTTCAAAGATGTGGGGAAGAAGAGCGCCCGATCGCCTTCGCCAGTTGGAAGCTCAGCCGCACCGAGACGAGGTGTGCCACGGTTGAGAGGGAGTGCCTGGCAATACGCTGAACAATAGAGTACTTTAAGTATTACCTAATGTGGAGAGAATTCGTGGTAGTGACGGATCTCGCCCCGCTACAATGGTTAACGCGGAAACAAAGTGTAAGCGCCCGGACCACTTGCTAGGCCTTGGCGTTGCAACCTTTCAAGTTTACAGTTATACACCGCCCAGGCAAAGATAATTTTGTGGCTGATTTTCTATCCAGATGGGGAAGCCCTGACAAGTCAGAGGAGTAACAGTGCCACATTCATGAAAAGGAACATCAGGCTTTACAAGATGCCGTACGCGGGGACCAGACACCACAAGGCAATTTAAGGGGGGATGTCTGTGGTGGCAAGGTGCCCTCACAGGCTCCCGAAGGGGAGAGGGTAATTCCACAGGCCCCAAACCCCAGAAACAACACCCCCATGGGGAAAACTAACCTCCTGCCAGGCAGCCAGAGCAGGAGCCGGGACCGCCGGCTGTTTAATCAGCTGTTTCCCGGGCAGGGAACAGCTGGACCAATTGCGGCAGCCACAACGGCCACCATGGGAAAGTTTAAAAGCACCGCCAGAACCCAGGTGGAGAGGGAGCAGGAAAGAGAGAGCGCTGGGGTGCAGCATGCCAGATGTGCTGAGGCTCCTGCATGGGGAAGGAGCAGCACAGTCAGCGCAACACCAGCAGGCAGAGCAGGGGAAGCCTTTGAGCCCCTGCAGAAGGCAGAGCAGGGGAAGCATTTAAGCTCCCTGTAGGAGGCAGAGCAGGGGAGGCTTTTGAGTCCCCTGTAGGAGCCTGGGGGAAGGAGGTGGCTCCACATCCCTCTCCTCCCCAGGAGTATATTTCTTTTGAGAGAAAAAAAACCCAAAAAATCCGAGAGATAGAGAGCAGTATAAGAACAAAGTGCCCCGCTCGGAGGCATTGCAGTAGGCACGACATCACGCCTAGATAGCCTGACAGCCCTGAGGGAGGGAAGGCTACGCATCGAGGCCAGAGGGACACGTACCAACTGAGCCCACTCGGACGTGGGATTCCTCCTGAAAAAGCTGGGGGCAAGTCCACAAGGCTGAACCACCATTGTGCGGATGCCCATCCGGTTGGAGAGTGGATGGGGTGTAGCGGAGGCAGAGCCCCGTGGAACATGGTGCCAAAATCGTGAGTACCGTCATTTCCCAGGAAGCCCTCCCAGGAAGATCTCCATTGAACCCTCTCTCTCTATAGCATAACATCAAGTCATGGCAGGTGAGTTGAGGGGAGGGGCTACGCACCCGGCCGGCAGTGAAACACGCAAGGCCCTTGTATCACACCACTTGGAGGTATAAATGAGAGTAATATCTCCAAAGGTTCATAAAATAACAGAACTTAAACTGTACCATTCCCTATTCTCAAGTCCAGCCTTCAATATTTCTAGTGATTCTACATTTATAGGGAAAGTAGATGTTCCCCTACTGGCATTGTTCTCTTCTGTACAAATCCATCAAAAATCTAAAAGAAGAGAGGAAAAGAATTATTTGTTCTTTTTTCCTTCAGAAATGCTGTTTAAAGCCGATGTATTAAGGTGACAGAGCCTAAGAAATACTTTAGGTAGACAGACAGATACACAAATATATTATATATTAATGATTTATTTATCCAGCTACCTAGGAGGCTTTTGGTGAATATTTACTCATAATGAGAAGTCCTTATGTCTGAAAGTTGTTCCATTGATACCAGTGGTCTTATCCATATGTATAAGCATTAGTGAATTGGGTACAAGGGTTGAAGATTAAATTGGATCTAATTTTTGCAATTTTGTGGTTATTTTCCTTGTATTAAATCATATGATTCTGATTCCTGTACAAAGCAGTCTAGTTAACCTAAATAAACACCATCAATTGCTTCTTCTTAACTTCCACTCTTTAGATCTGTGAATCAGTTCAAAACTAGAGAGTTAAGATTCTTTATTGATTGTTAATTAACCTTCTGGGGATATTGTAGAAGTATGAAAAACTTAAATATCCTAGGGTGTGTCTACACGAGACATTTATTGTGCAGTAGACTAATTAGTTGTGCAGTAAACGTCATGTGTGCACCCCTATTAGGCTGGAGTTATTAACTCTGCACCAGGATACTATTTGTAAATACAAGTACTATCCTGCTGCAGAGTTCTTTACTGCCAGCCAGCCCTGTGCTGAAACACCCTTGTGCCCCAGTCAGCCCTTCTGCAGCACACTGAGCCAGGGGAAGAAGCCCTGGGCAGTCAAGTTGACCACTCCACCGCGCAGAGCTTTCTGCCAGCCAGGGCTGATCTGACCTGGCTCAACATGCTACACATGAATAAATTCCAGAGGAATAAGGTCTGGAGCTTATTCATGCATATTGATTGCATGTGTAGATACACCCCTAGAGTATTATTAAAATTGCTACTCTTTGTGTTGGTTTTCTCTCTGTCTCTCTTGACATATCTCACAGTAAGCAAAATTTCATAGATTTCATAGACATTAGGCCTGGAAGGGACCTTGTAAGATTGAGTCCAGCCCCCTGCCCAAGGGGCAGGAAGTCAGCTAGGGTCAATGGATCCCAGCAAGATAAACATCCAAATGTTTCTTAAAAGTGTCCAGAGTAGGTGCTTGCACCACCTCTGGGGGGGAGTCTGTTCCAGGCCTTGGGGACTTGGACAGTAAAGAAGTTTCTCCTTATGTCCAGCCTAAAACAGTCTGGCAGGAGTTTGTGACCATTGGACCTTGTCATCCCTTAGGGTGCTCTGGTGAACAGGCATTCCCCCAGATCCTGATGCACACCCCTTATGTACTTATAGGCTGCCACCAAGTCACCCCTGAGCCTGCTTCTTTTGCTTATGTGCATTTAACCCCAATGACTTTAAAGGACAGTGAGGAAGGAAAGAATCTGGGTTACAGTGGGCACATCTACACATGTGCCCCACGGCACAGTTGGTACTGCTTAGTCATTTAGTACTTGCTTTAGCAAGTACTAAATGGTTAGTGCCTGCTGACATTATGTCGCCATAGCTCATCACTATGACAACATAGCATCTCATGTAGGCATGCCCAGTGTAACCCAGATTCTGAGCCACATCTTAACAGAAAAGTGTCTGCTATCTAGAGGTACAGGGACAAACAGGCTGCTTATCATCAGACCAAGAGCCTGGGAGCTACTCAATAACTGTCTTTCACTCTCTCTTATCTGCCCATGCCTCCCTCACTGCTTCTTTAACCACTGTGGCCCCTGCCATGCCAAACTCTGGACAAATTAACTGTTTATCAAATTGCAGTTGGAACAGCCAAAGCAGCTTGCACATAAATACACACGAGACATTGATATCCAGTCAGCACAAGGAGCGATCAATTGTTGTGGTGGACAGACAATACAGAGCTTGATCCAATGACCCCAGAAGCTAGTGAGAACCTTTTTCTTTACTCCAGTAGATATCTGATTAGGCCCATAACAAAGTGTCTTCTTTGCATTTAAAAAGATTGCCAGAGATTGCCAAAGGTTTCAAGGCTGCACTCTAAAGTTTTGTCTCTTCTTTTTTTTTTCTCCCTCTCTTTTTTTTTTGCAAAAAACTTCCCCCTGTTGTTGCTGGCAGTGGGAAATGTGATATTTCAACTGGGCTAGGACTCTACATCAACCAGATTTTTACCTCAAAGTCATTTTGACTTGTCCCTGACCCAGTGGTTCTCAATATCTTCTATATATCCTAAATATTGTTTAGGAGCTAATCATGCTCAGGAGGAAGCTGCATTCTTAAAGAAATGTTCAATTACAGGAGGGTAATTGACTTTCATCCCTACACTCCAGCACTTCCACAACCAGTCTCTTTGAAACAATGACATTCACAAGTACATTTGACATAGGAAAGAGATAAGTAAGATAATCGCCTTTGAAGCAGGGTACTTACAGACTATATTCTTATGGGCAAGCCTCTGAGCATAGACTAATAAAAGCAGGTTCTGTAGAGTGGCAGCACCAGCAGAAATTAAAACCATGCAGAGCAGTAAGCACACATAGCTTGGCTAGATTTCTAATGTTAATATCCTTAGAAAAACACATATTGAAATGTATGGATGGAGAGGTGGCTTTGAAACCTGGACTGTAACATGTACCTGAAATACTAAGTACAGCAGAGAGTCAGTTAATCCCAGCTGTTTCATGCTTCATTAACCAAACAATCTGATTTTACAAATTGGTTTTGGTCCCAATTAGTTTGGCTAATTGACTCCTTACTGTATTCTATACTATGAAAAGCTAGTGCTAGGGCCTTTTGATTTGTTTTTCCCTTAGATGCACAAAGCATTAAGTATTTTATACACAATTAAAGGATTAAGGAAACTACTTTGCCTTACCGCTCTAAATCTGAGTTTGAGTGTACATGCCGTTTATATGAACTGCAGTGGGGTAGCAGAGATCTAATGTGTAGTGCAAACTGAGGGCCTACCCACTGTAAGGACAGATAATCGTAACTATTTATTAGACATCCTTCTAACTATGGTAAGTGAAAACTACAATGGATTAAATATAAGAGGGCATACAGATAAACAAGGGTTTTGTTTTATCCTGCAAAGTACTCAGCAGACTCAACTTCCTCTAGCACCATCACCTAAATCTTCCAGGTGTGATGTTAATGGAAAATATGCTAACTGTCATGATACTACACATTCTTTTTACAAAGAAAGGGGACCTTGGGATCTAAAATAAAAGCAAATGGGATTTATGTGAGGTAACAGAAAAACTCTGAAAGCAGAATTTTTCTGCAAAACTATTTTTACACTGCAATGCATTTGAGGAAATATTTACTTATTTCAGCTCACTGTGTAGAGCCCAGAGCCATAGCGTGATTTATATTTATTGAAATTAAATAGATTTTCTTTGTTGAATGCCAGGGGGCTTTATTCTGTCTTCCCGCATTAAAATGTGTGGGAGGAGGTTAGAAGGCTCATTTCTTGGAATGATTCCCTCAGAAGAGAGGGATTTTGAGGGGGGTTACCAAAGGCATCCTGTAACATGGTGCATAGCTCAGGGGCTGGACCCCAGCTGCAGAGTGTTAGAGGGCAATAGCCTGCCTGCCTAGGAGCACTGGGCCAGCTGACAGGGATAACTGATTGGCCCTGGAGGAAGGTAAAAGCTCCCAGAGACATGATGCTGGGGAGGAGTAAAGCTGAGAAGAAAGGCAACACTGCAGCACTGTGGTGAAGCCCTTGCCCTGGATAGGAGAGGCAGGGGAAGATTTTGTTCATATCATAGAAAACTAGCATTGGAAGGGACCTCAGGTGGTCACCTAGTCCAAACACCTGCTCAAAGTGGGACCAGCCCCAGTTAGATCATTCCAGCCAGGGCTTTCTCGAGCTTGTCCTTAAAAACTTCCAAGGATGGAGAGTTCACCACCTCTCTAGGTAACCCATTCCAGTGCTTCACCAACCTCCTAGTAAGAAAGTTTTTCTTAATAGCCAACCTAAATTTCCCTCACTGCAACTTGGCACCATTGGTCCTTGTTCTCTCATCTGCTACCACTGAGAACATGTGTGTTATTCTGTTTAGTTTGAGGTGGGAAAGGGGAAAGGCTGGCTCCTGAGCCAGGCTAACTGAGGAACAACCCACTACACCCCCTCTACATTGTTACAGGCATTGTTCAATGAACTGGTTAATTGCACAATTACCTTAAGACCAGCTACAATGCAAGGTAGCTATCATATCATGAAAAGTTTCAACCAGCTATAAAGTTAGACCTCAAAAAATGTGTACTAGCTTTACAGTTGGTTGCTATTGAGCTTGCATATGTAGCAGGGTCTCCCCTGCAGTTCAAAGCCCCATCAGCTGGCTCCCAGCCACAGGGTTGCACCATGCCCAGCGTGAAACCCTCGGGCCTGGGGGATCATAGCTGCCCCCAGGCCTTCCTGGGGGTTTCATGCACCCCAGAGCCAGGGAGACTGTGACTGCCGCAATGCCCCAGCAAGAAGGCGCAATGGGATCTAATGAGCAATTCCACAATCACACCTGCTGCCATGCACATATGGCATGGCAGGAGATGCAGTTGTATGGATCATATATTAGATCCCATTGTGCCTTTACCTGCACATGTAGAGGGGGCCAAAGACACGGTTTATACATTCTCCAAACCATTCAGGGAAAGGAAGGCAACATGGCCACCATGGTGAGG
>NW_005841889.1:2531711-2538925 GCF_000455745.1 Alligator sinensis
CTTTAAGCAGTGAGATCACTCTGGAAACAAACTGCCATTGGTTCCCCCTGTATCCATAGCTTTGTGGACCCATTTTTCTTGCACCCCCTGGTTGTGCTGCCAACCTAGTTCCACAGGTTTTTTTCTAATATTAGTGGAAAGGAACTTGTAAGCTGTAATTATTAGGGAATAATTCTGCTTCAGAAGGGGCATGGAATGGATTACCTGATAGATCTTTTCTTGCAGAAGTGTATAGTTCTGTGCCTCAACTAGTGATCACAAACCATTAATTTATGAATGGTTGAACCACAAGTGAGTTACAGTACCAAAATAATGGTGTATGATCTGTGAGCATGGGGTAGTAAGAATGTTGAGCTCAGAGAATATATATTATGTTTATATATGAGCTGATATTCAATTCAGAGAAAAAAAACTATATTAATGATGCAGCTGATGTCTTGCTAGAAAACAGTTGAACTGTGACCTGACCAATTTTTCCTGACAAGAACTCCTATTCTGTATAGAAACAAGATGCTTATTCATTTGGAAAATAAGGACTTAAATCGGTGATATAATTTGATGCAATGATAGAATTTCAAGGGTTTGGGTTATTTTATTGTAAAGAAGAATTTTTTTAACAAGTTACTGAGCCAGTCTATTATTAACCCTCTGTATCCTCAGCTTCAAAAAGAGGAGTATAGTGCTTAGAGGGCAAACAATGGAATACAACATTTTCTTAGTCTTAGACTCAAAGCACACTTATCTTTGTATTGTCTGTGTGTTTGTGTGAGCATACTGACTGTGTGCTGGCTTGCACACCAACGAATATCACTGACAACTTTCAGCCTCTTGCTGCACAATATGGAAAGACTAATTTAGAAGAAAATATAATGCAACATACAGGTACATAAACTTCTCTCCCAGAAGACAGATCTTAGTCTTCTAGTCTTCCACAGAAAAACAGAGAAAAGTAATCCTTGAAAATAAAATGTACATACTTGCTAGTCCCATGCTCCATAAATCTAAATGGGAAGGAGGAGGACAGGCTAATTTATTTTGGAAAAGTTTTGGCAGCATTTATCGACAGCTGACTAACTGCATACATAAATATTGGCCAGCCAGTGAATGGGCCCACAATGTAGAGGACTGGGAGCAATGGACTCAAGGTGCAGCAGGGAAATTTAGGTTGGAGATTAGGAGGAACTTTCCGACTATGGGGGTGGTCAAGCATTGGAACAGGCTACCTAGTTGTAGAATTTCCATCCCTGAAAATTTTCAAGAGCGGGTTAGATGGACACTTTGTTGGGATGGTTTAGTGAGGGCTGATCCTGCCTTAAGCAGGAGGCTGGAAAAGATAACCTTAGTAGCTCCCATCCAGCCCTACTTTCCTATGATCCTATGTGGTTCAAGGAACTGCTCTGTCCAATGTGCATCACTGTTCACAGCCCTGACAGAGTCCCTTTGAGTAGCCAAATCCCTGTTTCCTTTTAGTGTTCCTGTGGACACTAGCAACCAAAAAAGGTGCATAGTGGGGTTGTCTTGAGACCACAGCCACAGCCCTACCTTTCTTTGAACATGGAGCATGAGACACAGAAAGGAGACTATTACATCCTCTAAGGGACAGAGCTACAACTCTGGCATTTGGGCCTACAAATTTCTGAGTCAGACTTCCTCCCCAGGGGTTCAACTGCAAGATTGCCTTTCAGCCCTCTCTAGTCTGAGATCAAAGGTACAGTTTTGCCTAATAATAAAAAATATTTAAATGCGTTTAGTGAATCTCTTAGGATTCCAAAGCAATTATCAACTATAAAAAACAACACCACTGGAAACGAGTAAATGTGTGATACTTGGTAAATAAGTAGGACAATACAGATAGCTTTGTTGTGGGCTATGAAATCCTATCCAGATGGGGACAGGGCACTTGTATCATTCAGTCCAGCTTAGTAAGACTTTTAGGCAGCAATTCTCAACCAGGATGCCATGCAATATTAGCACTGCTATATATGCACACACCTACACATGATTCATAAGATAAACCCAGAGATTTCAAATAGGAATCCATCCATCAAAAGCATTCTGATGTGTTGTGGCCTTTCTGAATTCTTTGCAACAGAAAAATTGGTCAATTATTTTTCCACAGTGAAAGAAAAAGTGAAAGGTAAGAGTTGGCATTTTCTGAGGGACGCCTTGAGTCTAAAAGGGTGTGAATCCTTGCCTTAAGGGAAGGCCAGGTATCAGTGTAGATATATATACCCAAAGAGACAGGGGTTATGCAAGTCACTGCAAGCTGCTGCCAAGACCTCTGTTTTTAAAATATGGTATATTTTGAGAGATGGAAAAGGAAACAAAGAAAACTTTATTTCTAAAATACTAAAACGAGTAATATTTTTTCTTTTGTTAAAAAATGTTCCCCTCATACTTACTTCTCTCCCTCAGTCTTTCTCTGTGTGAGAGAATGTATGTTTTATGTTGGTAAGAAGCCCAGGAAACAGAACTATCAGTATTTTTCTGGTATGTGAGGATGGTATCATTTTATGTCACATATTTTTTTGCTTAATGTTTCAGCTATCCCACAAAATCAGTACATATATATTTTTATTTGTATGCTTCTGATAGGTATATTTTCGGTTGCGTCTAAAACTTCCATCTTGTCTTCACACCTTTGATTTCTCACTTAACAAAAAAAATAGAATGTAGAACAAAATGTACGAGACAAAGAATATTATGTATATAATTATTTGTATTGTCTTTGAAATTTCTCTCATTAGACTCTCAAAATGTCACTTTTGTCATGATAGCCAGGCCCAAGGTCACATCTGCAACACAAATAGTAGTGGCAGTAAAATCCAATACATTTTTACAGCATACTTGAGAATTCAAATTTGTATTACTTTGTGCATTCAACTGCTTATTCAAAAAAGCATTCTTTTTATATAATTACTGTGACTACATGCATCTAAATCCATACCAATTTTAGCCCTATTTTGCACTGTTATGCAACTGAGTTTTCTGTCAAGTTCCGTTTGAAGCTTGTGCGTGTTGTATTACTAGTAATGGACAGCAGGGAAATTGTACACAGGGATTGTACTTGGACTTAATTAGTATTTTTGTATAGAATACAAAACTATCTCAGCTGGCAGTTCAGTGGACATATGCATGCTTTTCCTTCAAATATTCCAAACTGCTTAATATGAATTAATATTTACAACACCCTTTTTAATTTTATCATTTTGCTTTTCCCACAGGCTTTCATGTGCATGTAAATTCTGTATCCCAACAAAATGTAATCAGTGAAGATTTCTTCCATTTCCTAGAAAACTGAAACCATGCTTGATCTAAACAATGGTAAATAACAGAAAGAAAGCACTGGTTACAGCCAGTTCTGCAGCTCCTTCTTGCAAAGGCTTTGACAATTCTATTTAACTTTTTTAATTAAAACTGGCTTAGAAAAGCATATCACCACTTCTGGGGCTGCTGTTCTTAACAGTATCAGTATTGTCCTCAGAAGAATAACAGTGTCTGTATTAACTGCCTGTTCAAAATGTGTTTTTTCTATTCATTTTTATAGACAGTATTGCTGGTAGCTTGCTTTCTTTATGTAGTAAATTCTTAAAAGACCACGAAGTACTCCAAAAGAGATAAGAAGCTGACAAAATTTTAAATGTGTGTTACAAACAGAAACATCACAGCATCCTTCTCAGTGGCAGTCCACTGCTACACAATGCATTCCCAACCCCCTTTCACAACCTGTTTTGGAAAAACAAAGAGTAGATACTGAGAATGGTAAATGATGCTATTGTACATTCAAAATGAAGAGACAAAATTCAGGGAAGGGAAAGGGTTGTTTTACTATGTGAAACAATTTTTTCTTCTGTGACATGAACACTGTTTTCAAAACCAACCACTGTGATGCAACTGAGTGTCATGATTTCTGACAGAAGCAACTGAACTCATGAGAAACAAGAATACTGACTTTATGTTAGTGATCCTAGTAATAAAGAAAGAGAGAAGCATTGACCCTTCATGTGATAGAGAAGCTTAATAGACTGTAGAATGAATCAAAGTTTGCCACCAAAAGGTGCCTGCAGCTTTTTGGGGTTTTGATGAACAATGGACAAAATCTAGAACTTTCTACATATACCCTTGTCATTTTGAGTCTGTCTCTCTGGGTATTTGTAAACACTCACTCCAGTGATATTTGGGTCAAAATCAGAACTGAATGGTGCATAATTTCATTGATTTCAAACTTGTTTTTTTAGCCTCCTTGTTATCTATCCATGAGGAGGTTTCTCCTTCAGACTATATCTATACTGTTGAAATGAATAAAGCATTGGCTTAGGATCAGGCAATAATTTCTCAGATACCTTTTGAAGGCTGGGGGTCAAATATTCAACCCATGTAAATTACCAAGGCTCAGCTGAAATCAAAGGAGCTATGTCCTTTTACAGAAACTGAGGGCCTAGCCCAAAATGCTGTCCTCTGTTCTTATCCTGCTCCCACTGAAATCAATTAAAAACTCCACGGGAACAGGCTCAGTTCAGTTACTGTGTGCTACTGCACGGTAACTGCTGCATAGGTAATCTAGTACCTACATTTACACATACTAACTAACTGCTCAGTAGACTAACTTACTGCATAGCAAATGCCACACATGTGTAGATGGTGATGTTTTACTACGCAGTAGATTCGTCTACTGCACAGTAAAGCATTTTGTGTAGATGTACCCAGTGTTTGTTACATGCCTCATTCCCCTGGAAGGTGGCCCCTAACTCAAGCAGTTTACTATGTATGTCAGCAGTCAGAAACCTTTTTTGGGTGGCAGACCAGAATGTCCCCAAGTCATGTCCAAGGAAGGCCAACACTAGGAGCCAGCTGCTGACGCTGCCACCACTGCTTCTACCCAATACCTGGCTGCAGAGTGGTTGAAGCCCTCCACTGCTGAGGCACCCAGCCACCAAACACAGCCAAGGCCCCCCAGCTCTATGGGCTGGTCCCAATGGTTCTACAGGCTGGATTCAGCCCAGAGGCTAAAAATTGCTAACCCTGGTCTAAATAGCTAATTCCTGTGCCAACTACTGATTCCTTATTCTGAGCTAAAATTTCCCAAAGAGAAGGCCTGAGTCAGGCCATTTTATACCATGAGGAGAAATTCCCTCTGTCTCTTATTTTAGAGAATACTGCCCTTCCCTACACTCTTCAGATAGAACAACATGCCACTCAAATTGTCATGGGAGGTGGATTTGACAATAGCTGTGAAATGTGGTGGGAAGCATTTTACTAGGAGTCTTTCTCCTGCACCCCACAAACTTTTCTACATCACTGAAGTGAGGGGGCATGTAGCCTCCAGAAAATAATCTTTATCTACTACCATACAAGTTGCTCAACTATATAAATATTAAGCCAAAAACAACTTGAGTGATCTTATTGTTCAATACATGATAAAGGAGGAAATAGCACTGAAGATATAAAGTAAAGAACAGTGCAAACTGAAATGATAGTTCTACCATTCACATCATTAGAGGTAAAGGTTTGTCAGCACTTTCATTATAATGCTCATTCCTCTGCTGTCACTCCAGGCTAAAAGTTGGCAGAGCATAAAACTCAAAGCACAGATAGACACAATAAGAACAGGGTGAAATAAAAAGCAGAAATGCCAAGAACGGTACCCAATAAGCCCTTCACAGGATGGAACAGTATTTTACAAAATATGAAATAGAGTTATTTGTGTATCGTAAGCTAAAAGGGCATGACTCTCCTCTCAGCTACACTGAGGTATGTCAAATGTAACTGAATTGAAGTAAATAGAGATATTATGTGGTAAAACTACTTCCTTCCTTTTCGTGTCCTTGTGACAGGGAATTTAGGAGAATTTGCAGATTCATTGGATTCTGACAGGGGGCCATACCATGAGCAGGTAAAACTACTGAGAATGGAGAAATAAGCCCAAAAAGCTAAACATTAACATCAGCTTTCGGTGATTTAAGTCCAATTTCTAAGCAACTGGGGCTACATGGGCCACACAAGCAGAGCCAGACCAATGGGGCCCATAGGTCCCCGAGGGCCACACACTGCATGCCCCTTCACTGCTGTGCTGTGCCTCCCCCCACTTCACTGTGAGCCTAGGCCAATCTGGCCTACAGACCAGATCCAGCCCATGGAGGGGCTTTGTCCAGCCCATGGTTCCCCCTGGCTCCCCCTGGCCCAGGTGCTGTCCAGCCCATGATGCCAGCCACCACCCCAGGTATGTAGCAGGCCTGGGGCTGCTCTGCAGATGGACTCCATTTCTAGGCAGCGCACATGGTGGCAACTCCTTCTAGCTGCAGATGCTGCTGGCCCCAGCCCCACGGAGACTGGCGGGGACCCATGTGCACATCCCCAGCCCTGGCCTTGGCCCACCCCAGTCCCACTCCAGACTTACCCCTGGCCAGAGTGGACCAGCTCCAAACCAGCTAAGACTTACATGTCCTTCCCCGACCCTGGCCCATCCCACATGCACTGCAGACTACCCACCCCGATGAGTAGTAGTGGCAGTGGTGGCAGCCAGGCAGAAGCTGTTGCTGGGCCCTCCTTGGTGCGGCTGCCTGGAGCCCAAGCCTGGGCTCCCCTGTGGCTCCTCTCCACCACCATCACCACTGCCACCTTCAGGCTGCCCAGTGGGCAGCAGTGGCAGTGGAGAAGAACCACAGGGCAGCCTGGGTGGGGACTCTGGGCAGCCACAGCAAGAAGGGCCTGGCAACGGCAAGGTGGAAATGGCTACTTTTCCCCTGCACCCAGAAGCAGCTTCTGCTCATCATGGGTGGGCAGTTTGGAGAGGGCAGAGGGTGGGCATTTAGTTCCTGGCTAGTCCAAAGCTGGTCCGTTCTGGCTGGGGTGAGTCTGGAGTGGGTGCAGGGTGGGCTAGGGCTGGGGCCAGGGCTGGGGCTGTGTGCCTGGCTGCTGCTGGGCGCTGGTGGTAGGGGCAGGGAGGAGCCGCAGAGCACACAGGCTCCAGGCTGTTGTGGGGGCTAGGTGCTGAGCAACCCATAGCAGCCCCCCAAAACAGCCTATGTGGCCCACAGACCCAAATAATTGTCCACCCCTGGCCTTGGCACACCCCTCTTCATTGCACCACGCACCTGTGAATCCTGCCTCACTGTAAGCAGTGGGCTCCTCTGCTGCATCACACCTCTCAGGCACCCCAGCCCATGGACTCCCCAGCACTGCACTGCCCTGCCCCCTTGGGATAGGGACAGAAA
>NW_005841889.1:2538956-2540549 GCF_000455745.1 Alligator sinensis
AGGGAGCCTGGAAATCCTGGCTACTTCTGCAGCTAGGGCAGTGTGGGGAGTGCCAGCTTGGTGGGAGCTGGAGGGGGAGCTGGTGGGGGCTGCAATTTAACTTCTCTCGGGCTGCATGTGGTCCACAGGCTGCCAGCTGGACAGTCTTGGTTTAAATTAAAGGATAATAGAAGCCAGAAGGTTGGGGGAGAATAGTTCCAGACAGTACACGCACATTCAAATACCAACACCTTGATATCAGACTTCGTGCCAAGGAGCATATGGGATTTTCTTTAGGACCTGCAAGTTCCACTGGCTTAAAGGACTGCTCTTAAACAACATAGAGCACAAAGCATCTTCCCCCCTCCTTTAGAAGTTAACAGTTCTACTTCAATAAATTCCTAGTCTATGGATGAGAAATGAGGCTAAGGAACAAAACAGTTCCCATCTTGAAACAGAGTGCCTTACTTCATATTTTAAAATGAGTAACTATTTAAGTTCAATTATTTTTATAAAGAAAACTTTTAACAGCTGAAATAATACAGTTAATATTAAAAAATGTTATCCAGAGCTGCTCTGGGGCAGTAGAACTCATCCAAAGATCTTGAAGATAGATCATGATACATAAATAGATGGTAGTCCCATGCAAGACTCTGTACAGCAGACAGTGCAACATTGGACATCCTTACAATTGTTGATCAAGGGGAAGTGGGTATTCTTATCAGATTGGATTGCTCTGATGAATGCAAGACAATAGATGCACTATTTAACAGGCACCTGCATACATTGAGAAAATAAATTGCACTTCAATTTGAATTGGTAGCTGAGTAATTATCCTAATTGTGGCTAGTAATGATATTGCTGTTATCGTTGATATTATTTAACAATAAACTGGGTAAGGACTTTGTGTGTGTTAAGGTTGTTGTTTAATTTTGTGGTATCCAGAAACATGGAGGGAATTGCTCTTCCTGTTTGGGTAAAAATGAGCCCAGTGGCTAATGAGCACAATGCTGCATCCCTTCTTGTGTTATTAGAGCATGGCATGCTATTTGCTAAAGATACAAATCAAACATACCAGGCCACTTTCCTAGCACTCTTTGTCTGCTTTCTTTTTGCAAAATACTGATACTTTAGAGATGAAGTGATTTACTGTGTCATTGTGCTAATGTAACAGATGGCATATAAATGTACAATGAATGAATGAACAATGAAAGACTCACTTTTGGTTCTGTCAATATATGAGCTTTTAGTCACTCAGCTTCAGCAGATCTAATGTTTGGTCTTTCCTGATAAATTTACTCTCTTTGTTTAACATCAGCTGGTGAGTTATAAGTGGGGATCCTGGTTTTCTCCGTTTAAAAATTATGAATTCTATGATTTTAACCCCTCCCCCGCACAAATTCTCTGATTAAAAACCCCAAATCCGCATTTTTTCCACAATTAAAATGAAATGCCACTATATATATAAGTATCAGCAAAACACAATTTTTTATTGATATGTAACCCAAGTGGTACAAAGCTGGTACCCCCTCTTCAGTTGAAGGGATGTCAGTGGGTGCATGTATGCTGTGGGAGCGTGACTGCCTAGCTGTAGGACAGCTCATCTCCTTTCCC
>NW_005841889.1:2540559-2545187 GCF_000455745.1 Alligator sinensis
CAGTGATACTTAACCATTTACAGGTTTAATGGTACAACATAATATAAAACTTGTAAGCATAAACTTATATACATATCTACATATACATGTTGTTAGGCCTCCGCAAGCGAAAATGACTGCATCGGGGGGGTTGAGAAGAGAAAAAGGAAGCGGGAAAGAAAAAGGAAGGGAGAAAAGAGAAAGGGAGAAAGAGGAAAAAGGAAAAAGAAGAGAAAGGAAAGAGAAAGGAGGGGGGTGAAGGCTAGGTCGTATGGGGACGTAGGTGACTTAGAAGCCCAATCTTTGCCCTGAACAATCTGCTGCAGCAGGGGCAGGAGAGCAGTGAGGACTGGACATGAGAGGTCTTCATTTTCCTGACCACGCATTTCCTTACTGCCTCTGCTGTGCACCGCTGCTCGAAGGCCAGCGCTCTGCTCTGGACTGATGACCTCCAGGATGGACGGTCATGAACGATTTGCTCCCACAACTCCGGGTTGATGCTGAAACTCTTTAGGGACATCGTTAGGGTGTCCAGCCTTAACATATACATATACATATGTTATTTACAAATATAGGTTTACACAGACAATACCTCTCATTAACCCTGAACTCAGGGACAGGCCTTAATCCTCTGTGGCCTTCTAGTTAGTGTGCAGCCCCTGCCCTTGACGGGACCCTCCAGGCAGAAGCCAAAGGAACACTCAATGACAAAACACAGGTTAGGCAGTAAATCAACAAATGAAAATCTGGCAGCAATGGAACAAGAATTGAACATACACAGCAAGATTACATGAAATGAGATACACATGCATAAAGATAACCAATACAATGGATTCAGATATAGAACAGCTTACAGTCCTCTCATAATACATCTAATATTATAAAAGCCTTAATCTGTCTGTCTGTCTGCCCATAACGCTTTATTTGTGCTTTGATTGGCTGACAAAAAGCCAATCAGAGTGCAAAGAAGCATTCAGACAGGAGGTGGTGGCATGGTGGAGTGCCGCCATGGTGGCAGGGACACAAGGGACATGGGGGGTGAGGCCAGCACAGCTGGCCTTGCCCTCTCCCCCCCCCGGCTCCCTGGAGGCAGTGGCAATGGAGCGGACAGAACCGGGGGTGGGGGTGGCAAGTCCAGCATTGCTGGCCTCGCCCCCCCTGCCCTGCTCCCTGCAGGTAGTGACAAGGGGGGTGGGCCATTGGAGCTGACCTCATGGCCCACCCCCCTTGCTCCTTGGAGGTGACGGCAGCAGCAGTGGCACATTGGGGGGAGCAGAGTCAGGATGCTGCCGGGGGGGGTGGAGCCACCACCACTGGCCTCAGCCCACCCCTCCCCCCTTTTGCTGCTGCCGCCTGCAGGGCCAACGTGGGCCAAATTGGCAGCAATGGCGGGAGAAGCAGGCGCGCTGTGGTGGCGGCAGTGGTGGTGGGGATGGGGGGAGGGGAGGAGTGAGCCCAAGCCAGAGGAGAAGCTGGCCCACTGCAGCAGTGGAGGGGCCCCAGCCCGATGCAGCAGGGGCTGGAGGAGGGGAGAAGGGCCTCAGGCCCAGGCTCACTCCTCCCCTTCCTTATGTCGGGCCCAAGCCCGCTCATCCTGTCTCCCCGCCACCACCGGAAGTAGCCCAGGCTCACTGTTTCCCACCCCCCTGCCATTGTGGTCAGGCTTTCCCCCACCCTCGGGCCTGTTTCTCTCCCACATCAGGCCCGGGTCCACTCCTCCCCTCTTCCTGCCGCTGCAGCGGGGAGGTGGGGAGTAGGCCCAGACCCCAAACAGCAGGAGGGAAGCAGGGTTTTGGCCTGGATGGGGGTGTGGCACGGGGCTCTGTCCCCACCTGCATTCTTGATGGGCAATTTCCTACTACAATAATAAGGATGTAAGGTTACAACAAGAATCCCAATGACACAAGGAACCAGAACATATCAATGACACAGTAGCTGTGCCCAAAGAAGAAATGGTACCCAGGGAAGGATCTCATTACGTAAAGGACACCATCACCCTCTCCTATGTTACCTGACTAGAAGGGGCCTGTAACCATGAAACCACCATTAACAAACAGGGGCTCTAGATTCCTCTCTACACCCAAGGGCAAATTGCCCCCCTCCCCATTACAGCTTCCCTTTGATCACCCGAAATGGGAAGGGCCCCTCTTCCCCTGTGGAAATCCCCTTCCCGGGTAACTCATGACTCCTAGCAGCTTTACAGGGCTAGGCTCATCTCTACCTGTGGGTTGGATGTGGGGCATCCTCCTTTGTTGGAGCGGTCAACCCAACTGGTTGCCGCTTATTGCAGGAAGGCCCAAGCTGCCTCGTGCAGCCACTGGACCTGTCAGCCCTCTCTCAGCCCCATACACCGCCCTACACACCAAAGGAGGCATGCCTGCCTCATGCAGGGATGGGGACCCATGCTGCCTCATGTGGCTACAGTGTCCCGTCAACTGCCACTTGCCTCTCCGCCTCATGCACCACTCGTGCACCGAAGGGGTGCCTGCCTCATGCAGGGATGGCCCATGGAGATCCCTTCAGCTCTCCAGCCCTGTGCACTGCTCTGTGCACCGAAGTCTCCTGCCTCATACAGGGTTGGGGACCTGTGCTGCCTCATGCAACTGCCAAGGTCCCATCTGCTCCTGGACCCTCTGTGCACTGATCTGTGCACTGATGCTGCAGCTCTTCCCATGGTGGAGCTGGGATGCAGCTACCTGCTGCCTCCCTCTCAGTGGAGGTGTCATTGGGCTGCTTCTGGGGCAACCACTCAACCCCGCTGGCCAGCTCTACCAGCTCCCCTGCTCCTTTGCTTTAGCAGGATGTGGGTCCAGCTATGGCTGTCCCCCTCGCCCTCCACTGCTTTGTGGCACTGAGTAGCCCTGATATGCTGGTGCGCTGTCCATGCCATTGCCCTTCACTCCCAAGCCACACACCCCAGCCCTGCCTGAACTAAGTCAAATGAACTAATCAAACTATTAAAACCACCGTAAGAAAGGTTGTGGAGCAACAAGGAAAAAATTTAGATGTAAAGTTACATTTAATTCTGAAGGCCTTAAGAGGAACTGTAGAGTCTCATGGAGTCTCTTCTTACAAGGCTATGACAGGACGTGATATGAGATGCCTGGAACAATGGTGAGTGGCAGGTTTTCCAGAGGGAGTGCAGCAGAAGGTTCTAACTGATGAATGACTGCAACAAATGTTAGTAGCAGTTGCAGAAACCCACCAACAGGTGGCAATTGCATTGGAAAAAAAGAATCAAATGGATAAACTTCTGGGGCCCATAAGTCAGCTAACTGAATGGGAAGTGGGGGATTAAGTAATGTATGGGGCACATCGGGAGAAAGTCCACTCAGCCCCAGTATGGGCAGACCTTGTAAGGATTATGAACAAAGCTAGCCCTACCATCTATCAAGTGAAAATCAGACAAAAAGGAACTGAGAGCAAGCTCAAGTGGTTGCATTCCTCACAAGTTAAGGTTTCAAGAAGGGACAAAGTCCTTAATAACAATAACCAAATTCCTAGTGAGATACAACCCTCAAGAGTGTCTTAATTTTGTTTTGAAGATTGAAAATGCATTTCCCATGGAACATTGACCAAGGGACAAGTCATTTTCACCATCATATTAGTTTGGACTGCTGTCATTGTTGCCTCCTAAGCATGGCCTTGGTCCTAAGCAAGGCACATCCTGGCAGGACAGTTTGGGCCAGGGCTTCCTCAAATCCCTAATTTTTTTAATAGTTATTCTTCTTCATGATGAAGAAGATACCCCAAGGGTCATCATGCCTGATGAGTGGAAGGTTGACAGGCACAGTCAACACAGAGTTTATAGACACCTGCATATGAATTTAAGTGTAGGTTGCCACCCAAGCAACGGCATAGCCCTGTTGACCTAAGAATTAGTTTGACCAAATATGATGGTGATATGGATGGCAGTAAGCATTTCAGGATGGCTCAGAAATATTCTACTGATCCTTTCCCATGTTGGCTTAACTTTACTCTAAAAATGCCAGGAGTCATTAAATGTTGGAACGGAAAGCCTGGTAAATATATCCAACACTTAATACAAATCTATAAACCCTCACTACCACCACCAGAACCAAAACTGGGCTGTGGATTGGTGAAGGTAGATGCCCCCAAGCATGTGCTAACTAAGGTATGTGTTAAATATCTAGGTAATGTATAAAAGGGATAATGGTAGCAATCCAGACTCTTTTGATTGGTCCTAATGGTGATCAATACAATGTAAGCATGAGTAACAGGACAAAAATTCAACCCTCCCTGAAACAGGGTACAATATGTCTTGGGAAACTTGAGCTGTACTGCAAAATAAAACACTGGCTAGTGGTCTGCTCCTTTTAATGTTTTCCTGATGGGTAACTGGACAATGAAAACATATAATGCATCTGAAATTCAGTTTGAGGTCTGGCCAGTCCTTTACCCTAAGATAACCCAGAATGGACCTGTAAGTGCAAAAAAAAAGATCAAGTTCAAGAATGAATCATGGAGCTCATAAGGTCACTAAAGAAGGTTATACTAATCTTAGAAACTGCTAATGTGTCCAAGATAAATTTGAATTGTACCCTGTTTATCGACTTAATTGGAATGGGATGGTCTAAATGCTAACATAACTAAACCCCCTCTCCTCAAGCAGCTGCAAAAAAAAAAAA
>NW_005841889.1:2545198-2553448 GCF_000455745.1 Alligator sinensis
GTCGGGGTGTCGGGTGGGTGGGGGGGGGGGGGGGGGACACGACCAGATTAGGAGTACTGAATACCACCGATGTGAAAGGTGAAAGTGTTAGCAAATAAGATAGCCACAGTATTGAGCCAACTGCAAGAATTAGCTGTTTCATTACATTTCTTATTAACTCAATTAGGGATGGGGCAATAGTTTACTGCCAGTCTGTTACCTCAGTGGGAAAGGCTCAAAGAGTTAGACCATCAGTTAATTGTACAAGTACTGGGTGAACAGCAAGCGAATGTTTCCTTTGCACTGGCAGGCATTCAGAGCCAAGCATATATTTAAACAATAGTAGGTGCCATCATTTGGGAAGGAGATAGTGGGATTCTACCCACAGAAATTTGGAAAACTGTGTGGGATGCAGCATCCACTTGAGAATGTCAGTTAAAATGGCATGGTGGAAATTAGTTTCATCTATAGTAAAGAACGGAGTCCCATTGTGACCTATGTTCTAACAGTGGTGGAAGCAAAAGGTCAAGATATATCCGCTTGTGCCCTTAGGAACATATATCAGTGGATCCATATTATTTCCTGTACTGTCTCAAATTAATAATCATTGGAAAATGGTTAGTTTGCATTTATGTGTAATAGAACACAGGCTACGATTTGTACATGAAGTTCATGCTCTTTGACTCTACAGATGCTTGTTTAGACATGCATACTGGAACAGTTGATTTCATACCTATTAAGTAAATTCACCACAATTATGCCATGATAGTTTATGCAGACCAAGGATGCATCTGCAGTCATACATTATATAGCTTTGTAGTTATTAGCAAAAAGTTTAATTATTTTTTTCTTGATGTGATTTTAACTTTACTACTTCAGTGTTCACTGTCTATTTGTTGCTGCATAATTTTATTTTGTATGATAGCATTACCCCTGTCCCTATAGCTGTGGTCACCAACCTTGGAGATCTTGGAGCCTCTTGCAGTAGATCGCGGAGACTCTTAGAGTCAATCCGAGGCTAGGGTGGGGGCTGAGTTCCTGTGTGCATGCACACTCGTGCCCCAGCCCAGCAGGTCAGTCCATAGGGAAGGGAAGGGGCGGGGGCTAGATTGAGACCCCCATGGTGAGGGACAGTGCTGCAGGGGTAGGAGCAGGAGTAAGTTGAGTGGGGCCCCGGCCAGGTGGGACTTACCTGCTGGGGAGGCACACCCCCAAATAATTTTTTATCCCTTCTCCTCCCCCTCCCCTTCCTTCCCCACAGATTTACCTGCTGGGTGGCAACAGCGGTTGGGGGGGGGGGGGGGGGTGTTGGGGGGCGATCCGCTTGGGGGGAAACGGGGTGGGGGGGGGGGGGGGGGCAGTTTGCGGCAGCACACAGTACATTTTGAGTTGCTTTTAAATGCCAAAGGTGATCTCCTACTTAAAAAGGTGGGAGAACACTGCCCTATACAGCAGCTGCTAAAACATTATGATTTGCAAAAATTGTTAACTGAAAATGTTGAACACACATGCAGGGTAATGGTCTCAGTACAGCACCATAGCAAAAATATTATTTCTGTATTTGAAAAAGTAAAGGCAGCAGGGAAGCATCATTTGTGATAAGCATTGTTTGGCTGGTCTCCAACTACAACAGGCCTGTTAAATCTCATGATGCACCCCACTGTGGTCATTTTTGTAGTTCAAATTGTAGTAGTAATCTGAATGATGCTTTTGGAGATGGAGAAATCAAATGAGGGCTATAAAACAGTGAATCCTCTTTAGGCTGGCAGTCTAATCCCTCATGTAAAATGGGCCATGCAACAGCACCACCAGTAATGCCTCTAGCCAAGGGAAAATAACCCTTGGACATCAAGAAGTCTGAGGTCTCTGGTGCACGGTACCATTGTATGATGGTATGAACTTAAAGATCCACCATCAAAGAGGGGATTGTAAGGATAAAATCAGCTAAATTTGGCTGACACCAGCCTACATTGATACAGTGCAGCTGACACCAGCACAAGTGACTAGATGCAGCTGACGCCAGAATCAGCCACCAGACCTAGGGCCCATCAGCACGTATGGCTTATCAACTACCTGCCCCTAATCAACTGGGCAGGCCTGGATAAGACTTGCAAAATAAGTTCAGCATCTCCAAATACAAAGAAGAGCCTTGGGCTCAGATAAAAATTTGGCATTTGAATAAGAATTAAGATAACTTTTGACACCTGATTGTTGAGGTTGGAGCACAGCTGAAGCATGAGGAGGGAACATGATTAAGGGAGGAATAGAAAAATCAAAGGCATGAATGATGCATGCCCCCAGTAGCTGGGGGGGCACGGCAGTGGCGGGAGCACAGCGGCAGTAAGCAGGGAGCTCCCACAGATGCCACCAATGCTGTTGGTGGGGGGGGAGGAGCGCTGACCAGGGGTCAGTGACCACCCACAGATGCTGCCGGTATTGTCGGCAGCAGCCAGCGGGAATCGCTGACTGCCAACAGATGTCGCCAGCAGTGTCAGTGGCAAGGTGGTGAGCCACAACCACCTTTTTATAGGGGGTGCACTGCCATGCTCAGGGGGTGCACGTGCACCCTTGTGCACCCCCTACACGTCGCCCCTAATCAAAGGATTATGTTCAGTTCTCAGACCTCTACATGATACCTGCTAAACCAGCTGGAGGGCCCCTGCTGATGAAGACCACAAGCCTGGCCAGCTTCATTTCACGGCGGTTGAGACCCATCCCATAATATTATGCTTTGCTACTAATTTGGTTTTGTCAATTAATCAATACAACTCTCACATTGGTTGGAATGACCCAAGGGTCCATTTGAACCTTTTTCACCCATCCACCCTGTTTAAAGTCTGCTAACAGTCATATTTATCTGTTCAGTTGGCAGTGGGAAGAAGGCAAGTAGTTATTAAAATGTTCTCCTTACAAACAAATAAGTTGATATTGGTCCATTCAAGCTCAGATATAGAGAAGCCCTTTGAATTGTCTCATCTCCTTGTGTAGCTCAGGGTCAGTTTAAAAGTATATACCTTTTGTTCAGTGAGCAATAAGATATCTTTTTGGAAAATAAGTAACTTTGGAAGAAAGTAACTTGTGCAAGGCGTACCCCAGTCAGCTGTTTTAACAATCAGGAAAAGAGCACTGTGATAGTTGTTTTTGTTGGGGGGTTTTTAAAGTGGGTGTATGTTGTTAGGAAGCCAAAGACAGAAGCACAATATTTTAGAGTAGTGGTCCAAAACACTACAGATTCCATTCCCATTGACTTCAACGACAATAACTTTTGTCACTTCAAACTGGTATCCTGAATTATTCTGTTGAATGCTGTAAAAACCAGAGCAAGTACAAAGTCTTGCACTTGGGATGGAATAATTGCAAACACAAATACAGCCTGGCTAGCTAGTACTGCAGAGAAGGACCTGGAGGTTTCAGGAGACCATAAACTGAATACGAGTCAACAGTGTGCTCTTGTTGCAAAATATCCGACAGCATTTTGGGTTGTATTAACACAAGTGTTGCTTGCAAATTAAGAAAAATGATTCTTCCATTCTATTCAGCACCGGTCAAGCTTCACCTTGAGGACTGTGTCCAGTTTTGGGCCCCACACTTCAAGAAGGGTACAGCCTGTGGGCTGTATTTCGCCGGCCCCTGGCCTATAACCACTTACTACTAAAAACAGCAGTGAGAGCAAAAGGAAATGACGGAACTTGATTCGGAGCAAACAATAAGCTACAAAGAAATGCTTTGGTTGAGAAAATTTTGCAAACTGGTTGAAGTCTTCTTCTGATAGGTACTTACTGGTATGTTAAACAGCCTGAGCAGAATTTAATGGCACCACTCATGGAAGAACTGGCAAGTAAGATAAAAAGTCAATAAATGAATAAGAAGTTGTATGCCACGGTAAAAGAGTGCTTCAGAAGGCAGAGCAATTCTTAAGCAAGAGAGAATAAGATTGAAATGAAGATGAAGTGTCCTAGCCTTGCCCCGCTCAGGCATCACAAAGCAGTTTTAAAGCTGGAGGATCTACTTCCAAATATTCTTCAAGCTCTGGGGGATTCTCAGGAGGTGCAGACCTACTGTATCAGCTTGTTTCCACCTTCCCGTAAGGCTCCTGAGCAGGACAGTCAGGAGAAGAAATGGGCCTGTGGTGTCTCTAGACTTTAGTAATCCCCAGCTGCCAGAATGCCCTCTTGGGTAGTTGGTCATAAGATGAAGCACCTTCAGGCCATTCCCAGTATTATATAAACACAGCTAAAGCCACCTTTAAGGCTCCTTCACTCTGGCCTTGCGCTGAGCATGGTTTGGTCAGATGAGAGCATCTAACCCAAAGAATTAGATACAATGAAGGAAGTTACAGGATGACTGAACCAAATCAGTTCAGTGAAGGAAGAAAGGTGGTTTTGGCAGGTCTTTTTCATACACACACAGCATTTTTGTCTCCTAAAATAAAAGTGAGAAGATAACTCAGCATGCTATCATTAATGAATGAGAAACAGAAAGGCAAAGCCCAAATTGGAGTGCAACAAATAATGACAGCTTTGATGACTCTTTATTACAGAAGTTATAGGTGTACTTCTTACAGCAGCAGAAATAAAAAAAGAGATAAAAGGTCCACTAAGCAAGAGACAAGTCTTAACTGACATATATAAGGAAACCATGGAAACTGCTCTTGCCACAATAATGAGCTTTGTAGATTCTGCTGAAACACATCAAAGTGTGTATCAAGTTGATGTAAGCAAACCTACATGAAATTAAATTCCAAACAGCTCTACACAAACAAAACTAGCAGTACCAGCTGCACCTGAGATACATGCACTGTAAGAGTATCTGCCCTGATAATGAACCAGAAGCCATCTTGGTCCATGACAACTAGTCTTATATAACAGTGGGAAGAAAACCACAGCAGTAACTGACAGTTACCTATTTCATAATGTATTCATTTCAATTTTATATAGACTTGTATACAAGTGCTTTAATTACAAACAAAACAAATAACCTGACAAAAACTTATCTCCATGTGGAGAGATTTTTCAATAAAAAAAATCAAATAAAAATTAGGCATTATTTGTACTAGACTATGGTATATTTACTAAACTCCTCCTGTGAGGTCTCTGAAAGGACCACATCCCTTCAGAGCAAAAATAACTACATTCAAAGGGCAGTGGAGAGATCATATTTCTACTTAACTGTTTATGTAAGTGAAGCAGATACACTATCAGTCACTAAGAGAAAACCACTGACAATCTGCCCTGCTGCTGACCACAATAACACTCTGTGAAATCTACTGCAAAAGAGCCAGACATGATGTTTATTTTTCTTTCCTTAATCTGTTTTGTGCTTGGCATGCAGTAATTTGCTTACATTGAACAAAAATTCCTTTCCTGCATACTTTATTGCTTTGGTGTTGTAAAATATCATACAATATTGAGACCAAACAAAATGTAAAACTCCAGACACCATTACTCTCCCTACAAAACACTTCCAAACAATATGCCTGTGTTATATACCCAGTCATGGAAGACAAGAATACTATACTATGCTATGAAACTTTGCTACTCCCACTTTGTTTAATTGTATATCAAATTACATTTCATTAAAAATAAACACCAGTTCAGGGAACTCACCTCTCTCCACATCAAAATGTGACAAAAGAGCAGTATTGTGAGGCTCTGTGCTACTTTAAATATGTTTGCAAAAACACTGTGTGGCAATATAAAATAACAACTGTCAAACCTGGTACCTTGATTCTGTAATATGTGTTGGTTTATTCCAAAGTGATCCTGAGTACTTAATTATAAAAACAGGAAAACACCAGGTTGCTCAACATCTTTATTGTCAGAAATGCATAACTGAGTGCGTAAGAGAAATGATAATCACAATGAAGAGATCTTCTATCTCTTGAGGCCATGGGAAAATGGTGCCTCCTGATACCGGGGGGGGGGTCCCCCAGCAGCTGACTGCTGTCGCCAGAAGTGCCACCGGCGCTTCCCTCAGCGCCCCCACAATCTCAGGAGGGGCACTGGCTCCCCAACCAGTGAGAGCCAATCTCAGGGGTGGTGGGCACATACCACTGCTATGATTCACCTATGTTTGGGGCCCCTCTACACACGCAGGTAGAGGGGCAATGGCATCTAATGTGCGATCCACACAATCGCGCCTTCTGTCATACCACACGTGCATGGCAGGAGGTGCAATCATGGGATCACACATTAGATCCCATTGCATCTTATCGCTGGTACAGGGGGAGCCTGGGATCACTGGTTCCCCTGGCTGTGACCACCACAACTGATGGGGCTCACAGCAGGGGCAGCGCTACCTGCTCTGTGAGCCCTGCAGTTGATGTGGGCTGCAGGACTCACAATCGGGGCAGTGCCAGGAATGCTCCCACCACTGCAAGCCTCGTCAGCTGCAGGGCTGGCAGAGTGTGATGCAGCCCTCGGGCTGGGAGCCCTTTCCAGCCACAGGGGAGCACTTGGCCACACATTCAATTACTGGCATGATTAGAACAAGCTACAAAGATACTATACGGTTTTTGTGGAATAACTTTGTATCTTACTGCTTTTTTAAATCACACCATTAATTGGCTGAATGTATAGCTGAGTCACAACTTAAGGTGTGATTACCTGGTTCATCACACTTTAAGTGTAACGTGTAGAGGGGACCTCGGGCACACAAAACTCCCAATGGTGTCAATGTAACTAGTGGTTTCCAGAGATGCAACACATACAAGATCAGACCCAACCCCTGACTTTCCCTAGCTGTCCCTTTTTGAACAGAAACCTAACAATGTATAAATAACAAATAATGTGTTTAAGGAAATGAGAGCACAGCGAGCTTAATACTGACACTGGCATTTCTTATATAGACATTGGCAGAAGAGTTATCAGACTACTCCACTTAATCACTCTCTTATAAATTAATAGCTAGATATACCCTGGGAAAAAGTAAAGAGAACTAGGATTTTTTTGGTCTCTGAGGTGGTTTCAGCACATCAGGTAAACGGCAGATGACTTGTCAGCTGCTGCCCTAAAACATACCTCTTTGTACTCCTCAGTAGCTTTTCTGTTTATTAAATATTGTACTTTACTAAACCAGACTGATAGTGGGGTGCAGACAAGGCATCTGCGTTTGATGCGATTAAGACCTGAGCTGACACTGAGATACCAATCACATTTTAGCAAAGAATCTACACCAAATTCCCATCAGGCCAGTTACATCCTTACAGCCCCACTGACTTCAGCATAACTCAGGAGACAGTATTAAGTCTCCTTTGCTCATAGTTCTCAAAGTGCTATAAATATTGAGCTCAGCCTCACCCTCTCACAGTTATCTTAATATATTCCCCAGAAAGCCTGTATTATCCACTTAGTGGCTGGCAAGGTGTCCATGCACATTTTAACATTCTACTGAAACCAATGGAATGTTAATGGACAACTGCAGCACAGTGGATGTGACAGAGAAACAGCAGTGAAAAGATTATCAGACATTTCCACAGTACGTGCCTGAAGCCTCCCAACTTTCTGCACAAACACTGGCACTTATCTGGAACTGAGTTGTACTATCATAAAAATTAAAGTTACTTTGTACTCCTGAGTTGGCCACAACTGTAATAATATTAGGAAATTGGAACGGAGGATATTCTAAGATTAGCAGTAATTTCTGCACACCAGAGACAAGTCTCTTAAGGGATGCATTTTTAAAAGTATTCAGATGCCTACAGAATCACCCAGAGGTTTCAGTGGGAATTAAGTGATATTTATTAAAATCTGGGCTTGAATATCTACGTGCCTCAGTTTGCCCATCTGTAAATTGAAAGTAAATCAATATATGTTTTGAGCTCTTGGACAAAATACCACTTATAGCTGTGCAAAAGCAAGTGGCTATTACTATCATCTATCCCCTCCCAGGCAATGAGTACATCTCTTCCATTATGTGCCTTATCTCCACCAACACACAGAATGGAGGTCTTTAATAGGAACACAGTATTAGCCAGACTACAGATTAGAGAGTATAAAAATAGTATGATTTTGCACACAAACTCAAAGCACTTCCCAAAGGTGGATAAAATATGCTTTTTACAGAACAATATAAAAATACAGACTTTGTTTGCTGCAAGCTTCAAAAATAAGCTTACTGGGTGCATCTACATGTGCAGTTAGCATAATGCAATAAACTTTGATGCAGTTTGTGCCCAAGTCAGCTGCTCCCAGGTGCAGTGTCTGCACACGCACCCAGACTGCAGCAGTTTGAGCGGCGGGAGAGGAGCCCCAGGCCGGGGGCGGGGGCCCG
>NW_005841889.1:2553515-2559560 GCF_000455745.1 Alligator sinensis
GCAGCAGTTTGAGGGGCGGCGGAGCAGCCACAGGCTGGCAGGGGGCCCAGGGGGTCAGTCCTGGGCTCTGGGTGTCAGCATCAGGTAGCAGAAGGGCTGGCTGGGACATGAGAATGCTACAGTATGAGGCTAGGCAGCAGACAGCCCCTTCATGTAGCACCCTCATGGCCCAACCAGCCCTGGTCACCATCTACATGTGTTTAGGCACAGTTATTTTTGCTGCTGTAAGGTAGTACTGTCCTGACAGTACTATCTTGTGATGGCGAAAATTAGTTTGCAGTGCTCTAATAGCATTGCACATGTAGACTATGATGCTTTACACTGCAGCAAATTAGTCTACTGCACAGTTAAGCGCATGCAACCACTGGTATCAATTCAGATCAGTAAAGTTTACTCACATCAAGGGGCGGAATTATTCATACAAGCAGTGCCGCTGAATCCAGTGAGTATACTTATATAAACTGGTGATAGCCAGCTGGTGAATAAGTAGCTTGCTCCGAGGCTTCAGCATTGTCCTAGCTTTGTGGCATTTTCATTTACAATCTCTCCTAAACATGATTTTGTTATTTCATAGTAAAATGTTTTAGGAGTGTATGAACTGGTTACATTTTAATACACACAGAATTCTTCTGTCTGGGATATTAAACTGTATGAGCCAGTTAACAAGTTTCTTTCAATTACAGCTATATACAGGGGATGCTAAAAATGACTTGGGCTTTCACATATTTCCTTTTCAGAATGTCCAGCCTAAAACAGATCTTCCAATGCTGTTTGGTACCTAGACCCTGATGAGAAATTCCCACCAACATACAAGCACACAAAGAGCCATCTTAACAGATGGGCATGAGTGTAGGCAGCCAAAAGGTCTTATATGTGCATCAAGTGTGAGTGCAAAGGGCAAGGATTTCTAGTCACGAATGCCCAAACACCTGTGTGTCCTTGGTTTAGGGACTCTGGACAGGGGATGTGCTATCATTAATCAACTCAGAGCTGTATTGTTTTAAAAATAAATAAAAGGTAGGTTTCCAGGCTACACAGGGAAACTTTTAGAATTCTCCATAATAGTCTACATGAAGTGTAACAAAAATCTAGAACAGAAAACATAGATAGAGGTGCAGCTTCAATAAGTTATTTTAAGTTTCAGTAAAATTATTTTTATTATTGCTTTGCTTAGTGTAATTGTTATGGGTATGTTTGGCTGTTCCATTAATCTTGGCTCAGGTGACCACTGCAAATACACTATTCCTTAGTAACAATTTTACTTGGTAACTTTTTTTGTTTAAAAAAAAATCGAAATCTGGACAAACGTAGAAGCAATAAATTCAAAATATTCATTCGTACAAAACTTAACAAGCATCCATTCATTCTGACAGTATTCATAACTCCTTAGATTCCCTTGTAATCAATTGGCATAGGAAAGTATTTACTCATAAGCATGTCCTTCCTTTCCTCTCTCATGTCTTTGTGACAAGATATTTAGCAGAATTCACAGATTTGTTGGAATCTGACAGGGCTGCACTATGAGCACTTCTGCTATGGCCTCAGGTATCCAGGTTGTAGCCATACTGGTCTAGAGGAAAAAGCAATCAGGGCTTGTGGTAGAGGTGATATCTTTGATGTTTGCAAAAAAAATCTTTAATTGCAAGCTTTAGGGCACAAACACCCTTCATCGGAGAAAAGATTGTAAAAGTTCTGGGTAGAAATGAAAGTTCATATTTTATAGGATTTCACAGAGCACTGTCAACTTGTGTGCCTTAGCATGTGCACCACCTCAGCCCCCATAAGCATGTCCTCAGAAGTACCAAACGCCCTAAATGTCTTTGTAAATATGTTTTTGCAGGATTTTTTCCTCTTGAAAAGCTGAAATCTCTTGGTGGGTTTGGAAGCCATCCAAGAAACAATATCAGGTTGCTTTTGTGACTATTCATGCAGCATGTAAATAATAACTAGAAAACACAAAGAAACCTTAGGCTGAGCTATGGGCAAACTATTAATTGTTACAAATTAATCTTACTAACTGATTTCAAAAGCTAATTCAATTAGCAAAATCTAGAACAAGTTCTAAACAAATAAGGGATAAACTCCTTCAAAAATGGTTCCCTATGAGTATCTCATCAAGCTCTGAAACAGCTAGGCTGCAGAAATCCTTATCTCCATAAGAGTAAGTACATTTAGTTTAGGTTTTAAAGAACTGACTGGGAGTGAAAATAGTTGGGTGAGTGTTTCTTATCCTGCTTGCTCTGATTCATCAGGCCCTTGTGTTGGAGCACAGAAAGATATTGTCTTTATGTAATTCAGTTTAACCCAGGTTGAAATAAAGCCATTCTGAAATAAGTGGTCTAATGAAATCGTCAGGTTGCCAGCCAGATGCACCTCTTGTCTGAATGGTAAAACTAATATTTTAATAACTGCCCTTCATTTCTCCTAGATTTTGGTAAACTGCCTTTGATAGCTTTTTTAAAAATGTAAACATTGCCTTTCACACCTCAGCAGCTGGCATGCTGCCAGGGGGCCAGGCAGAGCTCTCTGCACTATTGGGACCGTTAAACAAAGAGTAGAAGGTAGGTAGCCATGGCTGAAAAGGAGTTATTTGAATAACAATAAATCTACAAAATCTAATATTAACACATGTGCTTTAGTGTTTTTCCAAAAAACACCCATGCAAACACATATTACGGCTTTTAAAAAAAGCCTTCCTTAGTGTTTGCAACCCACTGCAATATTAACTGGCTGCGATGTCATGAAAGTGAGGGTTCATGAATCACACACTAGCTTCTGGAGCACTAAATCTCAGCAGTTTACACAGCCTGTTTGGCCAGCACCCATTACAGCTGGAATTTATGATTAAGTGAGTCCACCAAAACAAAACAAAAGACCCAACTATTTATAACTGGAGAATCCAGCTAAACATTTATGAAAAGGGAAAGCCCAAAATCACATGGGGCCCCTTCCTACATCTAAACACGTCTTCTGTATCCCCCTTCAGCATTGTGAAAGAAAACCTACATGTTCTTCATGTGCTGAGCACCTCCTTAAAACTGGCTTCCACTATTTGATTTGGGCTTGCAAGATTGCTAACGGGGGTTAAAAAAATGACAGGAAAGCCATACAGCTTCCCTTCCTCAGCCTGGCTTGGGCAAGTAGTGCTGTCTTACAGCTCCCCTTCAGATATAGCTGGTGACCTCCCAGGCAGACATTGTATTTATCCCTGGACAAGTTGTGCCTGTGTTTGTCCCAGATCAGAAATATCCTGGGATTGGCATGTACATACATCACCCTTCTAACCAAGGTTGAGCGAGTGGCTGAATGCACTACCATTTTCTTGCCATTTATTCAACAATGCAATCCAGGACATGGGCGACTCATGCTGCCTTAGTTGGGGGGACATGTGCCCCCCCCTCCCCACAACCAGTTCTGCCTACCGGGGGGGGGGGGGGGCGCGCCGGATTTCCTGTGGCCGATCTCGATGCCCCAACCCTGCAGCTGCTTCCGGGAGTGGCTGCAGCCATTTCTGGAAGCAGCTGCAGCAATCAGCCAGCACTTGCAGAGGGGGCACCAGCACTCCCGCTTGCCCTCCCTGCCCATCGCCTAAGCGGCAAGTACAGCCAGTCAGGGGGTGCACTGGTGCTCTCAGGGGGTGCACGTGCATCCCTGTGCACCCCCTACACATCGCCATTGATCCAGGATAACCATTCAGATGTACTTTACGATGTCCTGGGATAAAACGTTAGTGCTTCTTATCCCATAGACCTTTTTTAAGGATTTATCTCAGGATAACAGGTATGGGCATCTGAATGATTGTACTTAGTCCTGGGATAAAATTATTTCTCCCAGAACAAATCTAATGCCTGTTTGTAGCCTAAAGACCTAACTCCTGGGTGCAATTACCTATATTTAAAAAGTTATGGGTAAAAGGAAAAGGTAACAAATAGAGCTACCCAGGAATTACCTATCTCACAATAGTTGGCACAAAATTAATTGTTTATCAAAATATTTTATTTGAAAAACTTCAGGTTTTCACCAAAATATTACACAATGTTTAACAGTGTTCTAATGGGAATGAAAGAGTTCCACAGCAGTGTTTCTTCTGACATGAATACAGAAAAAATTGGGGAGTGAGGACACAGTGCCTACAAAATGTAGTGAAGCCTCTGCCCGTGTCCTTGTCTGTGCAAGGAACGACAAATTAATATTCACTCAAATGACATATCACTTTCAGAGACTAATTCTGCCCACAATATAGACACATTTTAAAGCATCATGACTAAGACACCATTCATAAATGGGCATAGTTCTAAACTTAAAAACATTATATGTCAAAAACATGCCAGTACAATGAACTTCAGCTGATCCCTTTTAAAGATTAATCAGATTAAGGCAAAAAATGAAATCCTGGTTTCACTTCAATCAGTGTCACAACTCCCAAGATTTTATCTAAAATCTACAAATACTAAATAATGTTTGCAACACTCCATGAAAAACCCAAGTGACTTAAGAAGGAATTTCATGACAGAAATATCTGTAAAACAAAGTTGTGGGCATTTCATCAGGAGCCTAAGTATTTTATAGGGAGTGCATCTACACAAGACATTTATTGTGGAGCTGCCAAATTAGCTCCGCAGAGAAGTCTGCGTCTACATGAGTGGCTATATAAGGTCACGCTAAACTAATTAACATCGCTGTAGGTTACTACTTGTAAATACAAGTAATATCCTGCAGTGGTGTTATTTACTGCACAGAAACACATGCACAGATGCTGATGGAGCTGTCTAGGGCATAACGGTGCTTCAGTTTGGGGAGGACGCCTGCTGGCTAGCCCCATACTGAAGAACCCTTGTGCCCCAGCCAGCCCCTCTACAGCACACTGAGCTGGGTTGAAGCAGCCCCAGGTTGGCAGGCTGACCCCGGAGGCACCCTGCCAGCCAGGGCTGCTCCAACCTGGCTCAATGTGCTGTGGTCCCACGCACACATTTAAACAACACACCTGGGAACAATAAATTCCAGTGCAATATGCACTGGAGTTTATTGCTTCACATTAATGGCATGTGTAAATGCATCCAGTGTAGCCAAAAAATGTAGAAAATAGGTAGTTTTAAACTATCTTTTGCTGCTCCCCAATCGAGAGCTAAGAGTCACCCTCAATTCCAGCAACCTATACTGTCTCTCAGTACAAGCCCACAATTCAGAATTAAGCTTGTTCTAGCTTGACTCCCTCCTCTTAAACCACTCACTTTGCTATAGGGCAGGGGTAGGCAATGTTTTTTGGATGGAGTACCAAAAAAAACCACAATGTCTACCTTGGAAGGTGTTGGAGTGCCGGCATGCCAGAAAAACAAAATGAAGGGGGAGGGAGGGTGGGGGGGACGGACATGGCACGACACACTACATATTAGTATTTAATAATCATAAATGTTGCCTTTGCTGTTGTGTAGTCCTTTTTTGTTAAGCATGTTGCAATGACAGAGAGAAAAAAAGATAGAAATAAGAGAAAAAGGAGAAAGAAAAAAGAGAAAAAGAAAAAGGCGAGCAGAGAGAGAACCAGACACATACACTCGCACACAGAGAAACAGACACAAACACACACACAGAACCACATGTGCACAGAGAACCAGAACATACCCAGAACAGACACATACACATACACACATCCAGAACCAGACATGTGTGCACACAGAACCAGAGGCAGACAGATACACGGAACCAGATGCGTGGGCACGAAGAGCTAGGCTGCTGGGCCACTGGATAAAGTCTGACCCAACAATGCCCTGGCCCTGCCAGAGCCCCTGTGCTTCTCCAGGGAGCCAGCCCAGTCTACAGTGCAGTCATCCAAGGCCCCAGCTCGGAACCTGCCTATCAGTCCAACCACCCACCCACCCTGAACAGCTAAGCCCGCAAAGGTGTGGCACTCCTGGCAAGGGGCAGTGCCAGCCTCATCCTAGTGGTGGGGCTGGGATCAGAGAGGGTGGGAGTCAGGCGGGCTCAGCTGCAAGCCCTGCTGCAAGTAGCCTGGGCTCCATGGTTGACAGCAGCTACCCAGAGCTCGGA
>NW_005841889.1:2559592-2596476 GCF_000455745.1 Alligator sinensis
GCGAGGAGACTGCAAACAGCTGCTCCAGGCTCCAGCATCAGCTCCATACCAGAGGGTGCACGCACATCTCAGAGCAGACTGTGGAGGAGGGGCCTGAGGCAGCGCAACCCCAGCCTCTCCCCCGCTGCCGGCAGAGCTGATGACTGGGCTCTGGAGCCTGGCACAGCTGTTTGTAGCCAGCCTGGGCTCTGGGCAGCTGCAGCAGGCAGGGTGCAAACAGCTGCACTGGGCTCCACAGCCCCAGCATCAGCTCCATGCTGGCAGTGACTGCACGCACACCTCAGAGCAGACACCAGGAAGGTTGTGCTGCCTCAGGTTGCTGACCCCTGCGCTAGGGAGTGAGAGAGAACTGGCTGTGCTAGATCCTAGCTATAGAGTTCAAGGGAATCCTCAACTGCCTCTTTAAGTGTAGCATTAGAATCCTTCCATAGTGTCAGAAAGGGACTTCCTCATGGGCCAGGACCAGTATTTAATGTATTTAATTCTAATATAATAAAGGGCTTAGTCTGTCTGTCTGTCTGTCCGTAACGCTCTTGGAGCACTCTGGTTACTGAAACAACCAATCAGAGTGCTCCAAGAGTGTTCTGGCCAGGGGGCAGGGGCAGTGGCATGGCGGAGTGCTGCCATGGTGGCGGGGATGGAGGGGACAGAGAGGCCAGCACTGATGACCTCACCACTCCCCCCTGCCCTGCTCCCTGAAGGCAGCAGTGGTGCGGGGTCCTGGCTGAGGGGGATGGAGGGGCAGACTTCCCCTCCCCCCTGTGACTGGGAGGTGGAAGCAGTGTGGGTGGCAGCACTCCATCCCTGCTCGTAAGTCCTGATGGGCAATTGGCTAGTCTTCATATAATATTACACATACAGACAACAATAGCAAAATATTATAGCTGACATCCAATCCTTAGCTCTCTACTGCAATGAAGTACTGAAGAGGTCTAAATGTGCAATATTGCAGTGGAGACTGTACATACTGCCAACCCAACACCACTACAGTGTGTTATGAATGGAGTATGACAACCTTTCTGAGTTTAACCAAAAAGGGAAAAGGGCTGTATACCTCTATTACAAAAATAAGATGCATCCCTTTCAAGTGGGGATATTCCCTAACTTCCCTATGGAGTGCAGGTGCCCTTCTATACAATGCAAATTAATTCTTTATCTTGGCTGACAACTCCGTTTTGGAAGAGGAGTGCATGAGCCCTTCAAATTACTTCTGGGCTATCTGATAATCAGTCAAGAAGTCTGACCCTACCTCCAGGTACATATGAAAAGGAAACTGGAAAGGCAGACATCAAGACATCACACAGACCTGCTCAATGCAAGTTTCAATGCTCTGCTTTTGTCAGCCTGCAATTGCAGTCATGGGCAGCTGTGTAAGCACTAAGTTTAGATCTTTGTGGCTGCAGAGTTGAGCTATGCTGTCCAGCTCTGGAAGGCACCACGCCAGAAAGGGAGATACAGCCAAGATTTGTTCCCGAGGCTATTTTTCCATTATTTACACAGCAGCTCCATAAATACATTAAATTTAAGTATTCTGGAAATGTCTCTCAGAGCTTATCACTATGAATTTTGGAAATGAGAATTATTTATCTTATTGACCAGGAGGGCTATGAAGGTAGGAGACAGCTTTTAAATATTTATTGTTATTACAATCTATTGCCAAATTCTTACTAGTTCACCAGTGATTGACCTGACACATGGTATCATCACTATATAAGCTCCCTGGGTCCATCATTTCAGTACAGTAGGTCCACATAGTAAAAGTCATTTCAATATGAAGTACAGAATAAATTACTCTGTGCAGGAGGTGGGTGGTTTTAAAGCGTAATATATTAGTCTGTTCTCTTTTCATTGTAAGCCACCTGATGTATGCATTAATTATTTACCAATTTTTTATTTTTAAAGTGAAAGAGATGATAATTATAGGTCTATAGCAAATACGTTTTGCATACTGGTTGACTGTCATTTTAGTTTACTGTGTATAATTTTAAAATTGATCCAAACTGTTAAAAACATCAGCACAATCAACTCATTCTCATTCTGATAATTTATCTGTTAGAATGCAGCATAAGAGTGGATTCTCAAGGAAGAGGTTATAAAATAGTAGGCTTTTAGATAAATTCAACGGTAGCATGGTGATTCCATTCAGAGAGAGATATTGCTAAAATCGCTGTGATTCAAACCCAGTGAAAAATGCAATCGGCTCCATAATTTGTGACAAGTATAAAATACATTCTACTCCACTGTCTAGATACAAACCCTGGATGGAATAAACTGTGTAGTGCCATTTACTGGACTGTAAAATAAGAGTGTCCCCTCTGATTTTCAATTAAAGAAAATATTTTCTAAGTGCTGAACACTTCTGTTGCCTTGTTTTAATTCTAACAAGAAAAACAGACATTACAGAAACCACTGCAATAAAAATAACACCTCTTATATGCATAGGACCTGGTAGACTATAGTACTCCATGTTATCAAATGGGAAACTTGATTCCTACACCAATTCTTTCTCCTCCACTGTGCATTGGCCAGGAATCCTGCAAAGAGTATTCACATTAATCAAGGGATCCTGTCCCTGAACTCTGACCACTGAATTATTATCAGAACTCCTGTTCATATGAACAGGGGCTGTAGTAGACCTCAATTAGGGATTGGTATTAACAGACTGAAGGAAGCCCCTCCAATTGTCCTTGGTTTGAAGGAAGAACACTGATTGAAGCAAAAGAATCCTGGGAATTTTAGAGTCCCTTTACATTGCTCTGGCATTTTAAATGGCAATAGAGGCCAGAATGTGAGTTAGGATCTCACCCAATGTATTAACTCTCTGATGTTGTGACATTTCTATTTTTGAGGTAAAAACTTAAAAGTTTCCCTCTTTCAAATGTGATACTGCCTTCCACTGTCATTTACATCCCATGGTAGCTGTTGCTTTTTCCAAACTAGACAACTAAGAGTTAGGAGCATATTGTATTCATGGCTGCAACTATTTGGGGTAAAATATATTCAGACAAGAGGACTCTGTATCCTGTGTTATTATATCATTGAATACAATGGAACAACATAAATCCTGGGAAAGCTGGCAAAGTAACCAATAAACGTTACATCTGCTCATGCTTGGAATGAAGCATATTCCACCTCCTTAGTGTCTAGCTATATATACATCCTCTGGTTAATAGCCCACAGCATAGTTAGCAGGTGGGCACTGGAAATGAGGCATGTGACTAGGCAATCAAGGTGCTAATGGAATCTGCTCTGTTTGAACCAGAGAGCAACTGTGAAGCTGCTTCTTAGTCATTATTACTGCTTTAGGATTATAGTAGCCTGTGCTGCTGCTGCCCTCCACTATAGAAAGGATTTTGTTCTTAGATCAGCATAGTGTTTAATCCATCAAGTCCTGTCCTGCTGTTCAATATGAATGGAATGAGTGGAAGGATCCCAATTCATGAGTCTGTTCCGACTTAATAATATGCACAATTCACAATTCTTTCCACCAAAGGATTTCAAAGCACTTTCTAATGATGGATAAGTGTCATCCTCACTTTACACACAGGGCAACTGAAATAGAGGGCTGAGGTGACTTACTAATATATAAAATACAGTGCTAGAGTTGGAACCCAGATTGTGCTTCTTGATTCTCACTTCTGTGCCTTTAACACTGACTGATTCTGAGTAACACCAAAACTTACTACAGAACGGTGTGATGACTGGTTATCTTCTCTCCATTCCAATCAGGTATGAAGGGTTCTAAAAGTTATTTACTTTCTGAACAGACTTCATCTTATTTCTGATTATTCCCAGATAAATTACTGAAAAATACATTTTTTCTTGAAAGAAATTAACATTACTGACCTGTTTTTAAGAAATACGCACATGTTAAACTTGTGCTAGCTATATATATATATATATATATATATATATATATATATATATATATATAAAAAGAAGCATATCAAGTACTCCTCTACAAACATTGCCTCTCAGTTTAACTAAGAATCATGCAAACATGGACTTGGAAACTTAAGTGATGGGTTCAAATTCTAGAAGGCTACAGATGTATCAACAATGGTTAAAAATAGCTCAAGAACCATAAGGCAACATAAAAGGATCTTTGCAAGAAATGAATAATGTAAACAAACTATGATACTCTGAAATGTTTGGTACTACTGCACCATATACTCTTGATAAAATTAGAAGACTGAAAGTATTCTATATGGACTGTTATTTCAGAACTGTTATGAGTTGCTTTAAGTATCTGCTGCCAATAGAGCAGTTGTAATATATTTTCTCAATCCTGTACATTGTACAACCTTGCAAATCTAATCCTCAATTTGCTAATCTCCATAATTTCTAATCCGCGTGACAAAATTGACAGTCTTTAATCTATCGCTCAAAAAAATCTTTAGCATCACAGGCTACTGTGAGCTCAAATGTCAGAGAAAATCCATTGTTTTTACAAGTTTAATCTTACTTAGAAAATCTACATAACATATCTGAGTAAATAATCAATGGGCAGCTTGTGATGCTGTATCCGTGCTTTGCTACTGTACTATACTGTACACATTTGTAAGGTTCCGACATGTACAGCATACTCATGTATTCCACATTTATATTTAGATATTGCATAAAGTATGTCAACATATAGATAAAAATAAGTGTGAATGTGCAGCTATCTTAATAACAATAAAACCAGTATCCCAGATGTGCTTTTAGTTTTTTACTATACTGTTAGAGACTAACAGCTCTGAAAGGATAATATACAAAAACAACTGTCTTGATATTTTTGACAACTTTAGTCAGCAAGAATGGCATGTCTCTAAATATATGCAAAATATACAGAAAACAAAAAATGGAATACAAGTTACGATTTGTGCTAATGATAAAATGTTGTCATTACTATTTTCAGCAACATATTATAACTGAAAGTGAAAGGGATACAATTTCTGAACCAAACATTTGTGCCATAGATGCAAAAGTTAGTTTTCCCTGTCTGATTCTACTACTTACCTTCTTCAGAAACGAGCTGTCATATTTTTGATGCAAATTCCAGAAATTTACATGTCTGGAGCTGGCAGGCAGGCAGTGTCTTCCTAGAAAAGTTGCCACCCTAGCACAATCCCCAAATGAAATGGCACAGTGGGTTAGAAGAATACAGGAGATTGGATTACCTGTCTGCACCCGATCATTGTTTCTAGGAGATAATCCATAAATTATTAATCCTTCTAATGTTCTTGAGCAATGCAAGGAGGACTGCCTGTGACCTATTTCAACCTCTTGCACTGCTGTTGTGGGAGCTTTATTGTAGGAGTTGAAACTGGCTACTTTTGTGTCTCTTAGTTTAATAAATTTTATTGCCTTTTCTGCAGATAATGCTTATTTAGCATCTGTTAGAAGGGCCATAACTGTTCATAACAGTAAGACCCCACCTGCAGGGAACACATAGATGAATAAGTGTTCTTTTATGTAATTATACTTGTACTTTATTAAATTACATGGTTTCAATAATTCATAGTTGTTTTTAATGTTTCCTGCTCTACATCAGTTCCTACAGGATTTTACCAGCTGCCTAGAGAAAAATAACAGTCATGCACTTTGCTTTCAAAAAGTCAGAAATTCCTGTGTGTAAAGACTATGCCAGAGTCACCTGTAATACATAAATAAATCAATATGTTGCTGTTATGGGTCTTTATTAAAGGAGATCAGAATACTTTCTCAAGGTGACAACATATTATTTTCTCCAATTCTCCAAGGCGCAGAAATAGTAAAACAACATACCCAAAATGCCTCACTGGTGGAGATGGAAGAGAGGTTCCTAAGTCACTAGACTCTGTTGTAACTATTAAACCACACAGCCTTCCAGAGAAGTACTAGTATGATGCATATGTAGCCCATAAAAATAATATTGCACACTAATATTCTTTTGGACTAAATCTTGCCTATGTGTGTATACAAAGCTGAGTGAAGTCCTGGGACTCTAATTTACTACTCTAAGGGTGTGCCTACTTGTGCATTTAGACACACCTAAATTTAATGCACATTAGCTTAATGTGCATTAAGGTGATTTAGACTTGCATCTACACGTGCACACATTAAAGCACATTAATGCCATGTGCACGGACTGATGTGGGACTAAAGTTAGTCCCAAATCAGTCTATACATAGTGTTAATGTCCCTTAATGCATCTACATGTGCACTAATGTGCTTTAGCTATTTGTGCCTAAATTTGATACCTTCTGCAGGTATCTAATTTAGGCCCGAATAGCCCAAAATTGCAATTTTTAAGGCACATTAAAGGTGTGCATATGGATGCACACTCTTAATGCACCTTAAATTGGGCTAAAGTGCCTTAAATTGGCACATGTAGACATGCCCCCAGTCTCTTTAAGGTAACAATCCTGTAAACATATGAATAGCTTTACATGAGTATAAATTTAATTGTACACATTGTGTAGATTTAATTGTACACATTAGCACTTGTGAGACAGTCCAAATGATTTTGCAGAGGTAATAAGTACATTTCATTTGACAAAACACTAAAATGAGAGTGTAACTTTTGGCAAGCCAGATAGGACAGAATCATCTATGACAGAATCATATACAACAGAAATTACTGTTGACTACCTCCTGAAAAGTTATTAGCCATACACCTGGAGGTGACAACAGAAAAGTGATTTATCTACAAAAACATTTACTTGCTGTTGTAGGGCAAAAGGACAATAGGATAAACAGGGTGAGCAAGGAACACAGCTGAATACCTGCAGTAATTTATTTTCAAAAGCTTTCAGTAAAAAACAGAATGTTGTTGCTTGCAACCGCTATGCCTGGTAAAGATATATAAAGTGAAAAAAAAAATCTCTCAGCTAAAAATAAGCATCTGTGACCTAGAATACAGCATAAGCTCTGTGTGGGTGCAATGTCAGTCTGTGCTGACTACGTTGAAGGTCTGAGGCCTGAGAGAGGTTTGTGATTCACTGGGAATTCCTGTAAATAGAGTGCAGTAAAATTGTAAAGAAAGGTCACTTTGCTTTAATGCAATATAGGAATGTAACCTACTAGTGAACATGTGGTAACAGTCCTTCTCTGTGCCTTATCATAGGGGGGTTGTCTCATTACCTCAGACTGTAGTAGCTTTTATTTTTACCAGTGGAGGTCCCTGGTTTCCTCCCCAGAATGACTGCCAAGAGGGTGGCTATTACATAAAAAACTAATTGAATGCTGAAGAACAGAAAGAGTTAGAACAACAGGGAATGTCAACATTGCTGCAACTAAAACATCAAAATGCACAGTTCAAAGGGCACTCCACAATACAGCTGAAATCAACTTTAAAAAAAAGCAGCAATTAACAATGTAAATACAATTAATTTGTGACACTGCATCATCTATTTAAAATTCAAGTTGCAGCAAAAATTGGTGCCCCTTATTTGTTATTTTAAAGTGGTCAAAATAATAGGAGATAGTGGCAACCCTCCCCAAAGAGTTATGTTCAGCTTTAGCAGTTGGGCTTATTAACATTTTTTTTTTTAAGTCTTACATAGTTATAGGTCAAGAAGGCCATAGTCAGGTCAAATGGTCCAGACTGAGAGGGAGTAGTTAGAATCTGCCTGCATAATCACTGTAATCATAATCTCACTGTAGAATCAAAACTTCTGCTGAAGTTATAAGAATGAAAAAACTGAAAACATATATGGAAAATTAGTTGTCTAGTCAAGTAACAAAGGTACTGGCTGTTGTTCCAGAAGAAAGATAGGCCATATTGAGAAAGAGATTCACTGCAAGCAAAACATCCGGGAGTGGTAGGACTTGTGACCATTATTTCAGATAGAAAAGTGGAGAACACTCACTACCTGTCATTCAAATTTGTCTCTGTGATTGCTGGTTCCATTTTACTTGCCACTATCTAGTCCAGGGGCAGGCAAAATGTGACCCAGAGGCCAGATGCGGCCCACCAGGCCATTCTATCCAGCCCGTGGGGCCCCTAAAAAATTTAGAAAATTAATATTAATCTGCCCTGGGCTGCCTGTCACGCGGCCCTCGATGGCTTGCCGAAACTCAGTAAGCGGCCCTCTGCCCAAAATAATTGCCCACCCCTGATCTAGCCCCATTTACTTTTCATATCCTACATAGAGCAGTGAGGCTTTTAAGCATGACATGAGATTTTATTGGGTGTGCTCAGTTAGTTTCTCTAACATCTTAACAAAAACACTGAATTCTTTGCTGCTGCTACTCAGTCAGCCAGGGGAAATATTAAAGGGCATCTATACAAGTGCTCTGGGGTGGGGGGAAAGGTGCTTTAATTAGAGCGTCTCTGAGATCCGCTCTAATTAAAGCGCCTTCAGCATCTGTGTATTCAATGCTCACGCTTCAAAATGGCAGCAAAGACAATTTAACTAAAGCTTGTTCAACGAGATTTAAAGTGCCCCTGCCATAACTTTGAAATACAGGGACGCTGACTACACCTGACACGGAGGCTGCTGGAGCGTGCTAATTAGCACGCTCCAGCAGACTCGCAGCAGACTTAATTAGTGGAGTCTGCTCCAATATGTGCTAATTAACATGCATCGGAGCAGAGCTTCATCACATGTATAGGTGCCCAAAACTGAAAAATGTTCTTCCAACCTGAACTCTGAAGTGGAGTTGCCAGGCAAGCAAAAAACTTTGGAAGCTATTTAAATAATCTGTTCTGGAAAAGGTAGTGACAAGGGTGGGGGCAGGTAGAAGTAAAACTACATAGAATGAGCTCCAGATAGGTAAGTAGGCAAACAATGGAGAAAGCCTCCCCTGACAACAGCAAGCCATTGATGGAAGAGATGAATCACTACCACTTGGCCTGTTTTAATGTTAATGTATGTAGAGTACATACAGTGTAGCACTCAGTGTTCTTCTGTACTATAAAACCACTACTGAATAACTGAAATGCAGAATGTAACTCACTTAATTTGTTGAAGCACAAATGAAGTCTGTCTAACTTAAACTGAAAATATCAAAAGGTCATTGTAAACACTGTACCACTTCAACAGGAGTGTCTTACTGCAAGAACCAGAAGTATACGAGAAGCAAACATTTTCCCTGCACTAACTGCTTCAAAATGCAAGAGAAAACAAAAGGCATTTGCAATATACATCAGTCACTGAGCAAGCCTAGCAGAAGAAAACTAACATTTCATTCACGCAAATGTCAAAGTTTGAGGCTACCCACATGCTGTATACTTCAGGGGTCAGGAGGCATATGGGAGGCCATACCATTTATTTCTGAAATAACGAATCAGCAGCAGTGAACAAGGAAAACAAACTCTCTGACAGTGGAACTGGAATTAGAGGATGGAGGAGGAAAACAAGTCATTAACAGAAACTGGCACTTGGTTTTGTTATCTCTTCACATTTTGCTTTCAATTCAAAATGCAGCAAAGGAACTTTCACATTTGACAAGAGCTGACACAGCAGAAACCTGCCCCTTTTCAAGATCAGTTCATTACATTTATCTAAAAGATACATTTATTTTAGAGGTTTATTTGAGCCTGTTGTGAAAAACAAGAGCCTGTTTAGTGCAGCTATTAGAAACACTGTTTAGATGCAAAATCTAAAAGGATTTTGGAATGGTGTTTCTCTTTCTTTTAGTCTCAAATAAAAGACTTATTAACTTCCGTTTAAAATACAAAGGAGAGTCAATTATCCAAACTAATTGGACCCAAACACTGTTCATAAAATCCAATTGTTTGGCTAATGAAACACACACTAAATGAACACACATCGGTGCCATTCTCTGAAGCAAGCCTGGCATCAGAATTGCCTTTTTCAGTTTGTGGGTTATTTCAGTTTTTCCTGTCATTAAAACAGTTCTCTTTCTATTCAATGCCATTATTCTCACTTGTACCATGCACCAGAGGTTGGCAGCACAGCATGCAGTTAGATAAACAGTGTGTGGATAATTCACGTTCTACTGTAATTTTTCAAATATTTTTGCTTTTTCATACTTGCATTTCTCATTCAACATTTTATCTCATCATAGGTACCACTGGATGGACATGGGAAGCTCCTACTGAAGTTACTGCACTTAGACCTACACTGTGCCAGTTAATAAAAAGGATGAAGAAAGAATACTGTGGTTCTTGGATGGGTGAGCCTGTTCCTGTCATGCTGCCTGTCCCTTCAACAAGCCATTGACTTTCACTTACCCTTTTTGAGAAATATAAGACTCCTGGAGCATCTGGAGAGAGAAGTTTCTTGTTCAGGTAGGCAAACACTACAGAAAAGGACCTGGGGGTTACAGCCAACAGTGTGCCCTTGTTGCCAAGAAG
Organism: Alligator sinensis; assembly: GCF_000455745.1. Lineage (NCBI taxonomy): Eukaryota > Metazoa > Chordata > Crocodylia > Alligatoridae > Alligator > Alligator sinensis. Next base: position 2,569,881 of record NW_005841889.1, read on the forward strand.
GCTAATGGCATACTGGGCTGCACTGGTAGGTGTTGCCAGCAAATCAAGGGAAGTGATTTTTCCCCTCTATTCAACACTGGTGAGACCACATCTGGAGTTGGCTGTGTCCAGTTTTGGGCCCCCCATTACAGAAAGAGTACAGACAAATTGGAGAGAGTCTAGTGGAGGGCAACAAGAATGGTGAGGGGGCTGGCGTACATGACTTATGAGAAGAGACTGAGGGAACTGGGCTTATTTTGTTTAGAGAAGAGAAGATTGGGCACATCTACTTGTGCATTAATGTGCCATAGGTAAGGCACATTAAGTGTAGTACCTGTAATAACAGGTACTAACTGAATACACAGTAACTGGCGCTACTGCACTGTAGTGCCAGTGCACACCTTTTTAGTGATGCTAATGCACAGTACACTAATTCTGTCAGGGGGTGTACCGCCAATCTCAGGGGACGCACGTGTACCCCCTACGTGTCGCCAATGAGTGGAGACCAACTACTGGTAAAGATTTTCCTGTGAACCAGTGGTATTCATCTGGCACAATTTTACTCAAGGTAAATCAGGTGAGGCTCCAGTTTTGTCTACTAGAGGCACTGTCTACATATGGCAAATATTAATTAAAACAATAGCGTATTTTAGTACAAATAGTTACAACAGCTTTTATTTCAGCACGGTTCAGTGAGACGGATGATTTTATCCATGGTAGCATGAGAAGGAAAGACTGACAGGATGACCTGCACATCTCTTCAGTAGAACAAGCTCCAGGGAAGAGTCTGAGGGCAGAATAAAGAGGAGGACTTCACCTGCTGTGCCCTCATTCTGTCCATTCACTTTGCTGTTGACATGGCCCTGGGGCACCTACCTGCTGCCTCCTTCACCCTCACATCTCCATATTGGCTGTGCACCAGTTGGAAAGCAATTAACCTTGAAGAGGAAAACCCCTCCTTGCTGGAGCCACAACAGATCCTTCCTGCTGGACAGACAAAAGTGTCACTGCAGGGAAACCCAACAGAGTCTGTAGTGCTGCTGGTACTACGAGAGATTTTTGGTGGAGCTGGAATCTGAAAGAAAGCCCCATCTGTTATTCTATTTTTTCTAATATTCAATATTGTAAAAACAAGTGTCCAAAATGTTCAATACCCACCCAGATAGACCAAGTCCTATTAAACAACTATATCTGATCTAATGTAATACAAGCTGTGTAATAGGGAAGTCCACTCGGCAATGACTTTAGTAGCAATAATCAGTTATGTGATAAGAAAGGTAGATTGTGTTCAATAACCAGGTGGTGTAAGTGGGACAGAGGTAGCTTGTCACTCATGGGCGGCATCTCAGCCCATAACAGTAATAAGGATAAGATGCCAATGCATACGAGGATCCTGGGGGAAAGTAAAGGAACGGACCGGAGTTTGGCTATTGCTAATGGAAAACATGAATCAACTTTTACCTTCAGAAAGCAAAACAGGAACGAATTGGGATTTTACTGCACAGGAGCGGACTCCTGTACTGTCGAACAGACCCCAGACCACGTCTCAAAATCCCTCGCTTTGCGAGCGCTTACTAGTTTGCGAGCTTCTTTAAAAAAAGGCAGAAAAAAGTGATTCACTGAACTCCGATTTTATGAGAGGAGAAAATGAAAGAGGCGAGGAGGAGCAGAGGACCACAACTGAATACCACCTGGCGAATACCTGGTGTGGCGCTGCGACAACCTGGGGAGATGCTACACCGGTTGTTTAAATCCGTAGTGACGCAGGGCTCCTCTTCCTCGTCCTCGTCTCTTCTCCCCTACACTAGGAACGAGCTCGGCCCTTGGCCAAGGAGGTGGCAGGAGCCCTTTGCCCTCGCATCTCCGGGCTCCTCCTCGCTGCCCACCAGATCCTGCTCACGAAGAAGCACCACGTTCAACACGACTGGGTCCCGGTGTGGACATGTTCACCCCCCCGGGCTGGGCTCCAATTCCCGCGGGACAGGCCCCGGGCTGGCCGTGGAGGAGCCCGAGGGGCCGGGCGGAACGAAGCTGGGCGGAACGGAAGGCGCGGGGCGCGCGCGCGGCGGACGGCTGCGCCGTGGCTCCGCGCTCAGGTCTCGCTGCCGCCCGCGGCTCCTCCCGCGATCCAAGATGGAGGCGCTGAGCCGAGCGGGGCAGGAGATGAGCCTGGCGGCCTTAAAGCAGCACGACCCCTACATCATCAGCATCGCCGACGTCACGGGCCAGGTCGCGCTCTACAGCTTCAGCCCCAAGGCCAACGAATGGGTACGTGCGGGCGGGCCTGGGGCCGCGTCGTGCTCGTCCTGTGCGGGGCCCTGCGCCAGCAGCCTGGGGCTCCGGCGGGCCCCCGGGCCCCCGCGGCGGGGCCCTTCGTCTCGAGGGAAACAGTCTTTTCCTCGAGTGCCGGCGCTGCCTGCCCGTGCAGCGGCCGCTGCTGACAGCCGCGGGGTTGGTGGCCGGGGGAAGGCGTTGGAGACGCGTGTCTCCGCGGGGGCAGGCGCTCCCCCCAGGAAGGTGGAGAGGAGAAAGTCTCGGTGCCTGCTGCGTTTCCCGAACAGAAATGAGCCATGTGAGCTGGCGCTCAGAGTTTCTGCTGAAGTTACAGAGGTTCACAGAGACTGGAGCTGGCGGGCTTGTGCCTCTCTTCCTTTCCAGACCCCCCCCCGCCCCTGCCCACCTCCGCTGAAGCAAGTGTAGCTTCATACACACGAGTCCTCAGTTAGGAACAGGCTCCTGTGAAAGCCCTCCTTTTGCAGGGGGGGGACCACAGTGAGGTTTTCTTTTCATTAACTTTTAGTGTTTAAAGCAGGGGTCAGCAGCGTTTTTGGGCAAAGTGCCCCAAACACCTGTAACCTCGGTTCGTAAAATGTTGGTGTGCCAGGGAGAGAGAGCGTGGGCACCACCAGGGGCCCAGTCCTTGTGGCTGTGCACACCTGGCCCCTTCCCCACCCTTCGCCCGCAAGCATGCGTGCCAAGCAAAATGCCTTCACGTGCTACACTCTGGCACCCGTCAGGGGTTTCCTATCCCTGGTTTAAAGCAAAGTCGTGATGAATGAGTAGAACGAGATATCTGTGAACGACTCGGAGAGAACAAACTGTATGCTGACTTGACAGCAGTTATATGTGAATCGCCATTTAGGTCTTCTTACAAGACAGTGTATATTCTTCTGGTTGTTTGCAGAGTTAAATGTATCCTCATCTGCCCTAAAATGGGATTTCCAAGGAAAACTCCGAATTTTTCCTTTACCCGTTTGGTTTGCACACGAGGGAATTGCAGGATACTACTTATTACTAACAAGGGAATAATATTGTTCATGCAGGCCAAATGATGTATATAACCACATGTTGCCTAATAGTTTTTAGGAAGATATGTGAAATGCAAGAGAATTATACTCTGTCCCTTTTGAGAAGGTGGAATCAGTTTATCATGATTTTAGTCAGCAAGCTGAGTAACTCTGTAAGCAGACATATAGTTGAAATAAATCATTGCTGTCTGTTGTAGGAGAAGACTGACATAGAAGGTACCTTGTTCGTATACAGAAGGTAAGGTATTTTATGTAACAATATTTTTTTTTTGTATATAACTGTTTTGTTGATCTTCAGTCATGTTTAACTTTCCAGCTATACTGGTTTCTGTTGTCCAGAAAAAAATAATCTCCAGCTAATTCTTTTTCAAAAAAGAAATGTAGTACCTAAGCACAATTCCTATAAAAAAAAAAACCCAGAAGATTTTTTCAGGAGCAGTCTTGACACAATTACATAGAAGTGGAAAATTTTAATTGGGCTATTTTGGTAGAGCATGATCATTCACTAGTATATTCTTCTGTGCCGTAAGTGACTCAATTGATGAGGCTTTCTCCCCTTCTTGTAGTTCAGAAATTCCAGATGATAAACGTTAGCATAATTTATATAATTTTTAAGTCCATACAGTTTAAAAGCCGCTAGTTTATGTATGAGCAGTTTTGGGTGTTTTTGATGAGGTTATTGAGTGACCGTGAGCAACATGGCCAAATACTTCTTTTTAGTAAGAGTTAATGTAAATATAACCAATGATTTAGACCTACCCCAAAAGCAAATCAGTAAGTTTGCAGCCTTTCGTTGTTCCATTGTATGTAAGAAATGGGAATGAATCCACCCTTCCTGAGACACAGCCACCATTTAGTATTTTATTTGAGTCACGCGGTCAAGCGGTTTATATACTTAGTTTTCATGGACTTCACTTGCATCCCAATAATATGAGCACTCAAGCAAATTGAATAATTTTTTACTACTGGTTGCAGGTCTAAATATTTTATTTGAAGCTATTCATGATAGTAAAATAAGTACTGTGTATATTTAAATCTTGAGATTAGCATGTTTGGCCCTCTAAGGAAAGTTTGCATTTCACTTTCTTAAACTTTAACAGGATGTGGCCACGGTGCTGTTGAAATGTTAACCTTTCAAACAGTTAATCACATCTGATAAGAATAGAGTAGATTTACGCTCGATTCCCAGCCTGCCTCCCTGCTCCCCCCCCCCCCCACATAGGCCCCGACGGGAAAAAAACGAATGACCCATAACGGGACAAAAAAAAAAGCCGTCCTAGTGCTACAGTGTTACTTGTACAGTACGTTTTAACGGCATGGCTAAGCATGCTTATAGTGTTCATGTGATTAAGAATTTTAAGGAGACAAAGATGCAGCCTTTGTCTTGAGATTGATTGGTTTTGTTTTCAAATTGGAGTCCAAAGCAAATCTTACACAGAATATCTTTTATACTATTTGTTAAAGCAGTTTTTCTTTGGGGTTTTTTTTTTGTTTGTTTGTTTTTTGTTTTTTTTTTTAAAGGAACTATACTCCCTTTACAGGTCTGCTCTGAACTCTTATTCTAGATTTTAATGGAACTGCACCTGTTTAAGGTAGGGGTAAATTTGACTTGAAAACATTGGGCCTTTTGATGTGACATTCTGCAACAGGGGCCAAAGCCCACCAAGTAGAGGTATAAGCCCCCCTTGATGAAGGGGACCACTAAGGTCATATCACTGATTGCTTGGGATAGCTAAAGAACAAAACGGGGTTGGGAGTGAAAGTCATGGGTTCAAATTGAGTGCATGAGGGGAGGAAACCAAGTGGAGTATACCAGCCGGTGCCCACTGGCCCTCAAACGAGTCCAAGGAGCCAGTGGGCACTGCCCAGTGAAACTCTGCTCAGTGATGTGAATGGATGAGGGACAGGAAAACAGCTCTGCAGTCCCTGGGAGTTCTCCTGGCCAGAGCCTCCATCCTGGTTAGGTATATTGCCAGCTTCGTTAACTGAAGACATTAGGAGACTGATGGGATCCAAGTTCCATCGTGGACCATGAGACTGTTCAGGCTAGAGGTTGGACACTCCTGAGTTTTAGTTGTGGCCTTAGCAAGATTTGCTGTATAGCCTCAGGCAAGTCACTTTATCCTTCTGTTTTGGTTTTCCCAACACGAAAATTGGCACATTATTTAAGTAGCCTTCTGGGGTTCTTGTGAAGATTACCTGGGGTATTTAAATTGTTTTCTAAACTTTAACTGCTGGTGCACTGGTAAATTCTTTCTTTGGCAATGTCCAGGTCCTCTGAGTGACCTGGTAAGTGCAGGAAACGTGTAAGAGACTGTTGCTTATTCCAGGAAAAGAGAGCCTGATTGAAAGTACAATGAAGTTGCTATGTCTTTCTTTTGACTTCAGTGGACCTGGAATAAGGCCCTTGGCAATGATCTAGTCATGAAACTTACTTGTTTATATCCCTGGTAGGACACACACTTTGCAAAGACTTAGGCCCTTGCTTACTTTTACATGCTCTGTGAAGTAATACTTGGAGTACAAAAATCAAGTTAATTCATAATTAATTTCAGGATTGTAATTAAGCGTGCCCTAATTGATGGTAAATCCTTTTCTGAATCCTACATAGCTCCTGACCTCAGTAATATATTGAAGCACCATGCTCAACAACTTAAATATAAGCCTTGTATGTAAAACACTATAATTAAAATGAAAAAAATAAAAAATTATCTTTTAATTTGAGTGAGTCTTCTTGAATTTCTTGTACTTAAGGGCTATATCTGGGTTACCTTGCCTATCTATTTTGCTCAACTGCAGTGTTACCTTTTTTAAAAAGCCTTTTTTATGAAGATTAAAAATAGTTTTGACTTTTTTCCTATATCGCTTTGGAAACAAGTGTAACGTCACATATTTAAGACTTCAGATGTTTATTATATGCTCTTCTTTGACAATTTTTTCAGTATATATTTGTTTAAAGCTATAACATTGTTTCAAGTGAGTGCGTTTGGTTGTCTTATGCAATAGTTTTTGCTTTGGGATTTATATTAGTTATAAAAGTATGCTATATATATACTAGATATGTTTAGAAATGCAGCTTCCAATAAATGTATCTGTCTCTTGGAACAGACTTATCTGAAGGGAAGAATAGCGGTGTTAGTTATGCTTAGTTGAGCCACCTAAGTTTGTCTAAATATATTGTGAAGCAGGCTACCCTTACCATTATTAAGAACTGTACTGTTAGTTTAAGTTTATTATTTGAAAGCATAGCACATCTCTGCTGCCTTGTTATCTCAGAGTATAACTTGAATGTTACCTTGAACATGACTCCTAACAGTACCCAAAACCCCCAAGTGGAGTTGGTTAACTGGTATATAAAGCTTGGAGCTTGTGCCACTGAAGTGTGAGGGTAGAAAGCACTGGGGACTTAACTAAAGATGTTTACAGTTTGTTTATTAAGTGGAAATATGATATGCGTTGATCAAATTACTCTATTCTCAGTTACTCTCTTTTCATTGAAACAACAGGTCAGCTTCTCCCTACCATGGTTTTACGATTGTAAATCGACTGAATATGCACAACCTAGTTGAACCAGTAAATAAAGACTTGGAATTTCAACTTCATGAACCTTTTCTTCTTTACAGAAATGCTAGCTGTGAGTATGGCTGGTTTTAAAATCTATAATTTTAGAAGTTCAAATTCTGTAATGTACCATGACAGGGTTTGATAAAATGTCTGTGACTATATTTTCCTGTAATCACTGCTTGTTTGAATACAATTATATAGGTGTCCATTTCAGTTCAGTCACTGTCTATTTAAATAGTTTTTAACCTTTTTTACAAATGTAGGGCACTGTACGTAGATTGAGATTTGTCCTGTTATGAATCAACTTTTCAATTATCAGTTTCATATATAGTACATGATATGTGTGGTACTGAGTTGAGTCTTCCTATCCTGTATCTGTTTAAAAAAATATGAGGATGCCATTTACTTTCAAATGTTGCCCCTAAAATGTCTAGGAGAACTGGAGAATAATTGATGAGTTCTTGACTTAAATGGAAAACAAATGGGACTCTGCTTTGTGACTTTATATCCTTGTTGCTTGCTTACTTGCTTGTTTGGTTTTGTTTAGCTTTAATATTTTTCAAAAGGAAGCTTAGATTTTAATCATCTGCTCTATCAAAAAGTTGCCACTTGGTGTGGGGAGAATATTGCTTGCCCTAAGGGAAGAACTTTCCCTAGGTTCATGTCTACATTGGTCTCTGCTCAATTTTGCTTCAACAGTTCAACATTTTAGCATAGTCATATTAGGTTAAGAATAGCACAGAATTTCCTTTTTCTGCTTCCTGAATCTAGTACTTAAGGTTGTACTGTAGTAGGCCTAGAGGCATCCGTCTATGTTCAGGACCCTATTGTGTTATGCCCAATACAGATGCACAGTTAGAAAGCTCTTCCTTACTCAAAGGCATCACAGAAGTAATGGAGCTCTAAAAATATAAGATAAAAAGAAAATAGCGGATACTTCAAATTTATATTAGGTTGAGTAGATGTATTGATGCAAAAGAGGAGCATCAGTAAGCTGATGAGATTCTTCAGAATGATCATTTTGCTTTCTTTTGTTAGTTCTGAATCTCTGAAATCGGTCTGCCTTGTCACTGTGGGAAGAAAACTACTCCCTGCTTACTACCACCTGTGCAGCTGACTCTGATCTAGGAGCCTTTGTTATTTTGTTTCCTGCAGTAGCGGTACCTCTGTCCCCCAGCCTTTGCTATCCCATTCCATCTTCAGACATTGGAGGGATGAGAGCCAACAATACTCCGTAGTAGGGGTGCACCAATAAAAGTTTTCTTGGTCAATATCCATAGATGATGACTAACCAACCACATCAGCTGATGCCAGTCCTATAACTGATATTTAGTAATAGTGCAAGGCATTTTAAACTACTGATATAAATAAACCTTTATGTTGCATTTATCACACACACACACACACACACACACACACCCCTTCCTGCCTGCCCTGACCTTATTCCCACACGTCTTCCCCTCACCTGTGCTGCCACCCTGGGCCACCAAGGCAAACCCTTGTGCAGACAATGGCACCAGGTATGTTTTGGAGCCCTAGAGCATGCTACTACCTCAGTGCTGATGGGCCCTGTGCAACTGAGCTCCCTTGGCTGCTGCAGAGAAGCCACTTTCACAAAGGCACCTGGTGCCCAGTGGAGTTGAATGCCCCTCGTGCTATGCCTTACCCTGCCCACGCACAGCCCCATTGCTCAGGCCTCTGCTGTGCATGCAGCATTGCCATGACAGTGGCAGCAGCAACAGGAGTCAGTAACGGTCCTTTGTTGCTGAAGGGACTTGCTAGCGGCTTACTGCTATATCAGAGGATTGCATCAGGAGCTTGGTGAACATCTGTTCACTAGGGCACCCCCGGGGAAGACCAGGACCAATAGATACAAACTCTTGGAAGGCTGCTTCAGGCTTAATACCAGGAAAAACTCCTTCACAGTCTGGGTGTCCAGACTGTGGAATAAACTCTATCCAGAGGTGGTGCAGTCACCTACCCTGGAGGTTTTCAAGAAGAGACTAGACGGTCATCTTGCTGGGGTCACCTAACCCCAGTTGTCATCCTGCCTAGAGCGGGGTGGCTGGACCCGATGATCTGCAAGGTCCCTTCCAGCCTCTTACAATCTATGAACTTTAAGAAAGGCAAGCGCAGCTGGCATAATTTTGAATATCAGATTTGGCTGATTTTTGTGGTTCATGGCAGCACTTCCTGGAGCACAGGCTTCAGCTTGTATGAAATCACTGTACAGATATGAAAGTAGTGACTTTTGTGTTTTAAAGGATTGAAACAAAAAATGGGGATGGATTTCTTACCTCAACATGAGTATGTTTCCATTTCAGGTGCTCTAGACTCAGTGTACTTAGAGTTTGAAGCTAAATCTTAGTGTGTGCTCATGAAAAGATTTCAGTAGAAATGCCGCTGTTGTCAATGGAAAACTATGTTGTGTTCTTCAGAGAGAAGGTTGCTCATTTGGGGAAGAAAAATTACTACTTACGCTGTGTAAACACTGTGCATTGTTAACAGCCCAGTGCATATAGGCTGCTATTTTAGATATTTTGCACAAAGAATCCACTCTCCTGGTTAATTAGAAGTTGTATGACTAAATTGTCCTGCTGAGACTTCTGAGCAACTACTTCCCTGACATCTGCAGTCTCAAGAAAACAACAATACAGCGTGTCATGTTTAATGGGGTACTGATGTTTAATAGAAAGGGATTACATAGTTACTCTTTCTCAGAAAAATGATTGGGCTGTATCTGAAGAGTACTTGCCATCAGATTAGGAAATGGAGTTTTAGAGGGAGATAATTTAATAACTAGTACACTAAAGATTTTCCTTTGCGAAAGTGAAGCTCCTTCTAGTCCGTTTTCTTGTCTTTATGATAGTCTTTTCCTTACTTCCCACTAAATGCAATGTTAGGAACAGATTTGCTCTCAACAAGTTTGCCCTCTCTCATGGTTACTGTTAAAAAAAATTCTTCTACAACTTCAGTCATTTGAATAAAAGCATTATTTTCAGTATTAAATTGGAGATTATCCTTTGTTAGTACAGGTTATAGAGCTATGGAATAATGTAGAGCTAGCATATTATTGGTTTTCCTGCATAGGGGAAAGCAGTTTAATGAGGATTTAATTGTTTTAAATAATATATGAGGGAAAACTTTGTCCTCTTGCTCTTCATAGATTTCTCTTCCCTACCTTTTTAACATCCATTGATTTGCAGAGATCAGTATTATGTTCTGTCCTTAATATTCGTAAAATTGCATAGATCAAAGAGGAGATATTCAGACATGCACTTTAAGTCAGTTATGTATGGTTGCTTGAAATTTAATATATCTGCCTTTTCTGGTACTCCTTGAAACCTGGAGTGGCTTTAATTTCTGTGTTCCCTTCCTTTTGGTGAAAAGAGCTGTTCACTGAATTGGATAACATTTTCATACAATAAGGACATCATTTAACCTAAAGAAGGATATTTCAAAGTATACTAGGGAGATAGCTCATTTTTGAAGGCCTAGTTAACCACTTTGAGGTCCTAGTTAACAACGTTGTGCAATATAATGGGGGAAATCATTTACAGATTATTCTTCTTTGAGTCACCTGGCTCAGAGGAGCTTGCGTTCCTTGAAAACAACCCCTGAACCTCCAGCCTACATTATGGCCGCCAGTGCTGCTCTACAATTCTGACTGTAAGGAGTCTGTAGATTCACCTTGTCATTTGTCCTGTTGTGAGGTGAGGTCTCTACCTCATCATAGAACAAGGAAATACGAGATGGTCAGTGAGGTTTTCCTATGGCTATCAATAATAATTCTACAATAGGGGTAGGCAATCTTTCCTAACTGCGGGTGGGAATGACCCACCCCAGTTCACAGGCAGGTTGGTGAGCAGGCGCTAGGACCCTGGTGCTGCTGGTGCTTGTTCTCTTGGCAACCTAGGGAGAGTGTCCTCTGCTGAAGTTCCAAATCCATGGGCTAGAATCAGTGGCTCTGCAGGCCAGATCTGGCTCACGGGCAATGGGTTATTGACCTCAGTTCTAGAACAAAACAGGAGCAACGTAGGAAAAAGTAATGCAGATTTCTTCATTTTGGTCTACCACTGTCTTGGCCTGGAGAAATCCAAAAACCATTATACATCGGTTCGGTCCATCCAGCCTCTGCTGAAATGGCATGCATGTGAACTGAGTGACTACAAATTGCACTCTGAACCAATGAGACATTAAATGTTGACCATGAAATATCCCTCAGATGATGTGGTTTCTCCTCCCACCTGCTCCACAGCTAGAGGCTATTGTAAGAATGACTTGCAACAAATGTCATCTTACTTATTTTTAGTTTTACTTTGCTAGTCCATACTTTTCCCATATGATTTGATTGGTAGGCATGTATTTTTTTTTCCTGCGGCATAAATGTTATGAGTACTTTCCTGTACATAAGAACTCAGTAGATCTTTTATAACAAAAAACTTAAGATGCTAAATGGTGCTTATCTGATTGTACCAATGATTTTAATGTATTTTAGGATTGGACTAATAAGTTCCACATTAAAACATTTTGCTTAGTAATTAGAATAGAGGGTCTGTTTCTTTAATGGTACAATTTGCAGTACTCTGTGCACATATAAAAAGCACTTTCATTTAGTACAAACTTAAGGTTTTAACCAAAATATTTTCTTTCCTTGCATGTACTGTAATGGGGAAGGACCAGGTAACCTAGGATGTTTTTCATTTCACCTTCTCCTGGCTAACTTTTATTCAGGCTATCAGTTTTCACTTTTACCTTTCTATTAATGTGTGTTAATTTTAATGAATTTTCCTTTAGATTTCTTTATCTATTTTAATGTTTTAAACAGTTGTTCTATGAAACTCCATTATTTCTTTGCCTCTTCCCAGTTCAAAAGAGGAAAAAAGGAAAATAAATGAGAGAACTTCCCCCTCTTAAAATGAATCTCAGCAGTATCTGTAGATTTATAGTGCAGTACAGGGTGTCAATCAAAAGTACTTTAATCATTGGTGAAGTAAGTCACCTATGTCAGCTTCAAAATCTGTATGTGACGCTGCTCTAAAATTCTGCCTTTTATTCATAATGTATCAGACTTCTCATCTGTAGCAGTGATTTCAGATTTTTTTTGAGGTTATACCAATTAAGATGTTGTTTCTGTTGTCTAACCACCAGAAGAAATATTGAGGAATATTGACTTCGGTGGGGGAAGTATGAGAATAGTCACAATATCAAAGTTTCTTGGTTTCTTTTGTTCTTTATAACCGGACGCATTTTGAATTTACAGGTTTTCTAAGAGAAAATCACTTTATTTGCTTTAGCCTCAGTGCATAGCCACATAGTATATGAAAGGCTGAATAGTTCTTCTTACTGTACAAGACTTACTGTATATATGATAGCAAGAAGGGAGGTACAACACTTGTTATCACATTGCTTAATCCAAAATACAGAGTTGATGCTTGTGTTGTGGTTGCCTGTGGATTTCTTCCTCTTCCTCTCCTTCTCAAAGGAGTTTCTGAAGTGCACCTCTACCCTGCTTTCTGCCTGCCTTTAGACTAACAAGGCTATCTGAATCATATACATAAACTTTCCTGAGCACAAGCATCATTTTGTCTATAAGGTGCATCTTTGCCCTGTTTTTTATGTAAGAGTGACTTGCATCTAAGGAGGCTTAGAATGTTCCCCTTAAGAAGGATTTATATCTCGTTACTAGGCTGGTTGTAGACCTCTAGAAATATGTATATTATAGTCCTATAATCTTGGCTAAAATAGTACATGGTGAGTTTTTCATAAAGCTTTGTAGTCCTTTGTTGTTAATGGTATGATAGTACAGTAACAACAACAACATGCGTTTTCTCTCTGAAAGACCTGCAGTGCTTACTTGAATTCAATTTTATATAAAATAGAAATTGATTCCTTTATAACAGTATCTGTAGCAAATTTATAGTTTGCTTTATGGCAAAGGAAAATAAAAGGGGTTGTATTCAGAACTAAACCTGGCGTATAAGATGCTATGGCTCTTTTTTTGGTCATTTTATGATTCCTATGGGTCGTATTCTACACTGAGAAAAACAAATGGAAATGAGTTACCTAATTTTAAGTCACTTTTAAATGAAACGAGCAAAAACATAGTCTAAGCTGTATATCCAACACTGACAGAGTTGCCAGTGTGACATGGCTGTGAAGTGATCTATAGCAACTGCATTACCTCAGCCTCTGGTCTGAGATGAGAAGGGAGTCTGGTTTTGCTACCTTTTTAAATAGAAGCGACATGGCAAACTTCAAAGTTATGTCAGTAGCAAGAGGAATATCAAGGAAAGTAGTGTGGGTCCCTTACTGAATGGGGGAGGCAACCTTGTTATGGAGGATGCAGAACAGGCTGAAGCACTCTGCCTTTTTTATCTCAGTCTTCACAGGCAAGGTCAGCTCCCAGCCTGCAGCACCTAGCAGCACTGTTTGAGAAGGAGGTGAGCAGCCGACAGTGGTCAAAGAACAGATTAGGGACATTTAGAAAAGCTGGACATATGCAAATCCATAGGGATGGATGGGATGCATCCAAGAGTGGTAAAGGAGTTGAGTGATGTGATTACAGACCCACTGGCCATCATCTTTGAAAGCTCAATGCAATCGGGAGAGGTCCCAGGTGCTTGGAAAAGGTCAAATGTAGTGCCCATATTTAACAAAGGGAAAAAGGAGGATCCAGGGAACTACAGACCAGTCAGCTTTACTTCCGTCCCTGGAAAAATCATGGTGCAGATCCTCGAGGAATCCATTTCTGAGAAGGTGGTGAAAAGGAGCAGTCAGCATGGATTCACCAAGGGCAAGTCATGCCTGACCAACCTGATTACCTTCTACAGTGAGATGACTGGCTCTGTGGATGTGGGGAAACCAGTAGATGTGGTGCAAGGCTTTTGATACAGTCTCCCACAACATTCTTACAGGCAAGCTAAGGAAGTATGAGCTGGATGAATGAACTGTAAGGTGGATAGAAAACTGGCTGGATCGTTGGGCTCAGAGGGTAATGATCAATGGCTTGCTGTCTAGTTGGCAGCCAGTATCAAGTGGAGTGCCCCAGAGGCTGGTCCTGGGGCCAATTTTGTTCAGTGTCTTCATCAGTTACAAGTTTGCAGATGACACCAACCTGGGGGAAGTAGTAGATATATTGAAGGGTAGGGCTAGGATTCAGAGTGACCTAGACAAATTGGGGAATTGTGGGCCAGAAGGAATCCCATGAGGTTCAACAAGAACAAGTGCAAAGTCCTGCACTTAAGAAGGAGCAATCCCATGCACTAATACAGGCTGGGGACTGACTGGCTGGGCAGCAGCTCTGCAGAAAAGGACCTTGGGGTACAGTGGACAATAAACTGAATATAAACCAACAGTGTGCCCTTGTTGCAAGGAAGGCTAATGGCATACTGGGCTGCATTGGTAGGTGTGTTGCCGGCAGGTCAAAGGAAGTGATTATTCCCCTTTATTCAGTACTGGTGAGGCCATGTCTGGAGTATGGTGTTCAGTTTTGGGCCCCCACTACAGAAAGGATGTGGACAAATTGGAGAGTTTCCAGCGGAGGGCAACAAAAATGGTTAGGGGGCTGGGGGACATGGCTTTTGAGGACAGGCTGAGGGAACTGGGCTTATTTAGACTGAGAGGGGATTTAATAGCAGCTTTCAACTACCTGAAAAGCAGAGGGAGGGGGGGAGGGGTTGAAAGAAGATGGATCTAAAGTGTTCTCAGTGATGGAAGATGACAGAACAAGGAGCAACAGTCTCAAGTTGCAGCAAGAGAAATTTAGGTTAAATATTAGGAAGAATTTTCTCACTAGGACATAGTAAAACACTGGAACAGATTACCTGGAGAGATGGTGGAATCTCCATCCTTGGAGGTTTAAGACGTGGGCTAGACAAAGCTTTGGCTGAGATGGTCTTGGGGCTGGTTCTGCTTAGAGCAGGGGGTTGGACTGGATGACCTCCTGAGGTCCCTTCCAACCCTAATTTTCTAAGGTTCTATGAAAGAGGATTGGAAACGGTTGAATAGGACTGTGAATATAAGGATCAGAGTAGGAAGTCAGCCCAGGATGTCTCACCATTGTGGCTGCCTCAAGTTTCCCCAAGGTTTTCCTGGTGGGGGAAGAAGATCCAGATTATCTGGACAGGGGTTGCCTGGACCCCTGCTCCTGTGTTTCAAGGGAACTGGGTATTCCAGGGGCTGCCTAAGCTCTCTGCCTCAGGTTGAAGTTTTTAAAGACTTCCCTAGAAAGCCACTTAATTTCTATTTCTGCCCCACCCAATCCCCCCCATTTGTCATGATAAGAGATGGCTGAGGAGGCCAGACTCACCAGTGCCTACCCTATTTACTGGAAAACTGTCCATCTGAGATCTGCATGTTCAACTGCTGATGGCAAATAGTCCCAGGGGGAAGAAGTAGATGCTTGTGATGTTGGGCCACGACACTTTCCCTTTGCCCCTCCTGTCTGTTTCCATAGTGAGGTGACTTTGCTCAAAAAGACTGATGCTTTCTTGTACATCATGGTGCCAATGGGAATGATTCATTGCTTGAGTCTCCCAGGTGTTAACATTAGATTTCATAGACATTAGGGCTAGAAGGGACCTCATAAGATCATCAAGTCCAGCCCCCTGCCCAAGGGGCAGGTAGTCACCTGGGGTCAAATGATCCCAGCAAGATAAGCATCCAAATGAGTCCAGAGTAGGTGCCTGCACCACTTCTGGAGGGCATCTATTTCAGGCCTTGGGGGCTTGGACAGTAAAGAAGTTTTTCCTTATGTCCAGCCTAAAATGGTCATGGAGGAGTTTGGCTGTTGGTCCTTGTTATCCCTTGGGGTGCTCTGGTGAACACACGTTCCCCCAGATCCTGATGCATTCCCCTTACGTACTTATAGGCAGCCACCAGGTTGTCCCTGAGCCTGCACTTTTCTAGGCTGAAGAGTCCCATGGCTCTCAGCCTCTTATCATGAGGCCTGTTTTCTTGCCCTCTGCTCATGCATGTGACTCTCCTCTGGACTCTCTCAAGCTTCTCAACATCCTTCTTGAATTGTGGAGCCCAGAATTGGATGCAGTACTCCAGCTACAGCCTCACATTTCTTCAGATTCACTTTCAACATGTCCTTGAATCTCTTCCTTTGCCCACCTCTAGGGTGGTGACCGTTGGAAATTGGGCATATAGGACCTATTTAGGGAGCCATTGAAATGGCTTTGTTTCAATTTGGTTTCAGATTTGGCCGTTTTGGAGGACAGTGTTTCGTTTTGGTGTTTCGGATCACTGTCCTGTTTCATTTCGGCCAAATCTCCTCCGAATGGGCTGCAAGCTTCACACAGCCCTACTGCCCAGCTGGGAGGGACTTGGGGCTGCAGGGCCCCAGTGGGGAGCAGGACGGGGCTGTGGGTAGCTCATCTTGGAGGAGGGGGAGGGCCACTCTCCTCTGTGCAGGCAAAAATACCTCCACACAGATTTCTGATCCCTGTAATGCCGGGTCACAGGGCAGGGAAGCAGCGCAGAGCAGTGAACAAGCCTTCTGGTCCCTGCTGCGCAACTTGTCTCCTCAGGGACCAGAGATCTGTGCCGGGAGTCTCCTCACTGCCACTGCCTCCCCTGTGCAGCCCCGCGGCGCTAAGGCAGTGCAGGTTGGGCAGTGGCAGCAAGGAGACCCCCGGCGCAGATTTCTGCTCCCTGTGGAGCCAAGTCGTGCGGCAGGGCAGCAGCAAGCCAGTGTCTCAAACTCCAGAATTTTCCAAAACATTTTAGATTCTTTGCTTCATTTCATAGATGTTTTGGAGCCTTCTATTTTGATTCAGAGTTGGTGTTTCAGGGGCCAAAACAGCCCGAAACACCTCCGAAATGAAACAGCTGCTGAAATTTCACACAGCCTTAATGTTGGTTATCTTGGATGTGGAACGTAACCAGCTGATGTTAAGAGATTTCTGTTCGTACAATACTGGATGCTGACTCCAGATGGAATGAAATCAACAACAGCTGGCATATTGCAATTGTTATGGGTAAAAGCGCTAAGAATGAATGAAATGAAGCAAATCTGCTCCAAGGCTAACATTCCTACGCCCATGTTCAGTTTGAAAGGGTTTCTCCAAGGTTTCTTGCGTGCACACAAAAGTGACATTTTTCACTCAATCTGGCTACAGAAAGCTGTTTATACCTGTGATCAAACATGAGTGCACAGCTACAAACCGCTTAAAAAATGGCCGATTAGCTGAAAATCTGACCCCTCATTGCATGAGGTATCTGATAAACATGTTTCAAAATGGTAGTGTCTTCTGTAACTTGCATCTGCAACACTCCCAGCCTGTTGCTTTTTCAAAATGGGAGGGGGCAAAGGGAGTGGAGGGAGTTCAGTCTTGGTTTTCAGGCTGCTCTGGAGAGTGAGGTGGGTGTACTGGAGCTGGAAAGTAATGTTTCCTTTACTATCCCTGGGTATCTTCATTTTTGAGGGGAAAAAATTACTGAGCTAGCCACTAGATGTATAAAAAAAAAAACAACCAAAAAAAAACCTATCAGATGACATACAGGTGGTTTCCAACACTTGATCTTAAGCATTCTTTTACATGACAAACTTGCTACTTTTTATTAAAGGCCTCATTCTGGATAAATTATTTTCATTTTCCACAGCAATTGCTATCAATCACTAGAACTTAATCCTTTTATTTTACATTCGTTTTACTATATAATACCCATAGCTCAGAAGGAATATAATAAAATAGCAATGGGAACAAAGCGCTGCATAGTAAATTTGTCCAGGCAGTTACTGTCCCAGAAAATAACATTGAAGATAAGCAAATGTGTGCTCACAAACCAAGATTGGAATCGGTTGCTATGTGGATCATTTATGACACTGAGCACAGAGCGAGTATGCAAGGTACAAATCTAATGGAAGGACTTGGCTGCTGCTGATAAACAATGACAACAGTTCTGTCCTAATACTAAAGATGTTGCTCAATATTCAGAAAATAAAAATAGAGGAAAGGCATTCACGCATCAGTTAAACATTGGAGTAACAGGATAGGTCCATCTTTTGTTAGGTTTTGGCTTGTTCAATACCATTTAAACTGATTCACCAGTTCATCCTGTTTTGAATGAAACTAGACAGAAGGCGGGGCAGGGTGGCTTTTTTATAGACTAACTCATTCAGAAATATACGAGCTTAGCTTTCATAGGCTACCTTGTACGATGCTATGAATGGACTTGCAGAGAGGAAACGTACTAAAGAGAAAGGAATAAAGTAATTTAAATACGAAGGATAGGTAAAGGGAGAGGAAAGGAGGGGGCACTATGAGAGGCCCAAGTGGGCTGAAGGGATAACCAAAGTGGTTAACCCATTGATGGACATAAGTGTTATAAAAACTAGTCCAGGTAGTGGAGTAAAAAATCCAGTCTCTTTTGAGACCATACTAAACACTACCCAGTTGGTGGATGATTTCTTATTCCACAGTTTCACATTCATTTAAAGACAAGGTTCCTTGGGTGAATTTGATATCTTTTATTAGACCAACCTAAATAGTTGGAGAATAGTTATTAAGCAAGCTTTTGGCTACAACCTACACCCCTACATTCATTTAAAAAAATTGGTTTTTAAAATTTTATTGTTTAAGAACAGCTACTCTTAGGTCAGTGTTGGGCTGTCCAGGGAGGTTAAAGTATTCTGCTCCAGGCATTTATCATTCAGAAATTGATGTCAGATTGGTGCTCTTTTGTTTTAGTGAAGCTATAATTGAATGTTTTCTAGATGTGGTAGACAGGTAAGGAGTTACGAACTTGGGGTATCACTGAATAATACTTTACCTGAACTATGTCGCATTTACAATAAATTGGGCTAACCCCTAGCAAATTGTTTTGTTTACTGTAAGGCTCAGGGCTCTTGTTGAAAGGAGCTTTTGCTATTTTTTTTCTTGGTTTGGCACATTTAGAAGCATGTAAATTTTAAAAAGAGGTGCACATTTGATAAGGTTTTTTTGCACCTAATAAAAATCGTTACAAAAAATCTTAGCTTTCATACCTGAAATATAGTATTTTAAATAGTGGACATGAAAATGTAATGATGGAGAATTTTTTTTTTTTATTTAACTAAATAAAAAATACATTGTTTAAGGATTGAAAATTGTTCCTCTGGTAAAAGAGGGGCTGGTGAGCACCACAGTCTAAGTTTGTCAAGAACTGAAAATCAAACAGAATGCTTCTTAGTAAACATTGTAAATAGTTTGGTAATCTGTGTCCCCCTTAGGAGTGACTCCGACAGGTATATGGGTAACTCTTCATGACCTGCCAATAGCACTGAATGAGCAAATTGATATGCTGGTTGACGGAGCTGATTTTAAATGGATTTCTGGTCTTGTGTAGGTCTGTTCTGGCAGAATTGTGTGACACTTCTCATTTTCCCCCATTAAGCTATCATTATAAATTCCTTATCTTTATTTCTTCAGGAAGTGTGCTTTTGTAGCTCCCCACCCCCCTCGCAGTTCTTCTGATAATGGAGTGGGAGTAGGAAAGGTGTTTTTGCTAAATTATATTATGGGCACTGTGCCTCTAAGGAGGAAATAAATCTAAGGCCTCATGCAGACATTTAGTTTCTCCTGGGAGAGTTACTCTGCTCCCAAAAGGAACCATACATGTACAGGTGCTCAGGCTTTTTCTCCTAGAGTAAAAATGGCTACTCCAGGAGGAAACTAATCTGGGAACAACCAGGATTAAATCTCTCCCAGGAAAGTTTGTCCTGGGAAAGTGAATGTTTAGACATTCAGAAGAGAACATAATCCAGCATTCTCCTGCACCTAGGGAGGCAGTGTGTTGCTTGCTGGACTCTGCTACTCCAGCAGGGAGCAAAATACTCCCCCTACAAAGTCCCCACATTGTACTGCAGGGAAACACAGGCTGACCATGGATAGTCTGGGTCAGCCAGTCAGGGCTGCTGTATGCAATGCTGCCATCTGTTGCCAGGCAGACTAAGGGAGCCTGCAGTGCCTCCTGAAATGTGTACACAGTGTGCCTTCTCCCTTCCCACCCTCCAGGTGCACAGTGTCAGCACTGCAAGCTCCTCACTCTTCAGGGCCGTCACATTCACATGACTATACATGTGCCTCTCAGTAAGTTTCTTTACCATGAGAACAAACCTGGGAGAATTCTCCAAGATGATTTGAATATGTATAAATGAAGTAAGGCTTTTCTAAGATGAAATAGCTCAGAAAATTGTCTTTTTTTCAACTTCAATATCTCAGAAATATTTTTTTATCATTAACGTGCGTTCGGGAAATAAAGGCATTTTATTGACTTCATTGCTTCTTGGCAATAATACATTTCATAAATATGGCTCTATTGATTTCTGCAACCAAAAAATGTTGCTGCTGCTCATCTGAGCTGCAGATCCTTTTTGTAGGCTGACTGGCTTCTTTTAAAAGAACGTATTTTTTGTTTCCTTCTTCAAAATGATTTTTTTTTTTTTTTTTTTTTTTTTTTTTTTTTACAGAAAGTTTGTTCACCCAAAAAAGATATTTAGAAAATTGTACTTTAGAGTGTATGTCTGTGTATGTGTTTTAATATACGAGTAAGTCAGGTCAAATGAAATGAAAGACAACAGTAACTCTTAAAATAGTCAAAAGATTAATAAGTTACAGCAGGAGAGTAAGGTTTTGTTAACCCTCTTTTAATCGAGGCATTAAATTATTTTGGACTGTAGTGTACTTTTAAGTATATGGACTCAGCTATGTACTTACCAAAACTTACCTAATGAATAGGGACCTACCTAATTTGCGGGGACTGCCCCCTGAGTTCTTGGGTAGAACGTGGTCCTGGGTAGGCATTTCCCAGGTGGAGCACAGTGGGCCCCCCTACACCTTGGGTGAGAGGCCCCAGTGGCCCTGCTACTCGCTGCTGACTTTCTGTGGGATTATCCATCATGTAGCCCCACCCCTTGCTGATTGGTGGAGAGGGGTGGAGCCACATTACAGGCAGCCCTTGAAGCCAATCAGCAGCAACGGGCAGGGGAAGCAGCCATCTTTCTAGTAGCCCTTCGAGTGGGCATTAGCACAGGAGCAGGCAAAATAGGGCACAGAGGGCAGCTTGGGCTGGGATGGCACTAGGCATACCTGCTAAAAGAGTGGAAGTAGCTTTGGCTTCCAAGCTAGAGCCCCAGCACCAAGGTGGCCACTCCTGTGCACCTGCCCCAGTGATTGGAGAGAGCACTGGAGCCCAACACTGGTTGTAGGGGATGCCCTGTGCCAGGTGCTTTGGGACAACAGCCCAACAGCAACCGACTGCATTTGCAGAGCTGCTGTTCCCAGTTGTCCCTATTGCACAGCATCTCCAGCATGGCCCTCATTGTGTAGCTCCTGCCCAATGTGCACCATGCAGCCCTGCCCGGCTCACGCTTTCCGTCTCTGTGGCCTAGGGCCTTCGCTGTTCCCCACCTTGGCAGTGCCTCTGCTGCCTCCTGTGCCCCAACCCACTGCCTAGTTCCTGCTTCCACTCAACCTTTTGTTGCCATCCCCAGCTCCTTCCAGCCATGCCTGGGGCTGGAAATGGTGCCTGTTTAGGTCTCTCTCCCAGTGTCATTCAGATTGAGCTCCCAACACCCAGTCCCATCAGCCACGAAGCTGCCATTTACTGTTTGGGTTCTGCAGGCTGCCACCACTTAGCCAGGGATCCTAGCTCTGGCCCCACCCACCCATCCTGCTTCTGAATGCCGCTCCCTGCCCATTCATTGCCCATTCATATTGCAGCTGAGTGTGGAATAGAGCCACAAGGCGCTGCCTGCATACCCCTATAGCGGGCACCCGTTCTGTGGGCCCGGGGCAGAGCCACATTCCACTCCCTACACATCCCTGCTCATGGGAGCCAGCGCCCATCACGGTTGTGTAGGCAGCAGATCATGGCTGTGCTCTGTGCTTGGCCGAGATGGAGCTGCGGAGAGGTGAGGAATGACATCTGGGTGCAGGATTGGTGGGGCCAAGGCTGGGATCCCTAGCGGATCCCTAGTGGCGGCAGTCTGCAGAACCCAAGCAGTATGTGGCAGCCAAGACCAACATAAGCAGGGTGTGCATCCAGGCCAAGGGGATCAGTTGCTTAGGGAGTTTTGGTGAGCTGTTGTGGAGCCAGGGGTTGTGGGCATGCTGACCCAGCCCATGACAGCTCACCAAAACTCGTTATATGGCCCACAGGCCCAAATAATTGCTCTTGCCTGCATTAGCAGCACCCAAACCAACTCCTGATATTTTCAAGACTCCTAATGGCAACTCCTAATGAAGACCACAACTTCTTTGGTTTCTGGTGCCAGTTGATATGCAGTTAATTGCAATTGTGTTTAGCTTGTGTTAATGTACAACTATGTTACAAAGTAGATAGGTTGAAGGGTGCTATATTCTTAAATGATTTTTGTATTTAACGGAAGGGCAGATAACTTAGGGTCTACCGAACCTGAGGCAGCGGCCAGCCAAATTCACGGGCAGCTTGCATGGCCAGCTGCCACATTTGCAGGCTGAGCACAATGGGTTCCACCCATGCCTTTGACTGAGAGGCCCTGGCAGTCCCACCCTTCTCTCCAGATTGCCACATGGCCTGAAACCATAGCTTAATTTCTTGGATTAATGGCTTCCCCGGGCTTAACCAAGGAAATTAAGCCACAGTTTCAGACCTTCCTCAAGCGGGGCTCACTGCAAGTAAATAAATAACCTTACTGGCAAGGAGAAACGTGCACGGAAAGCTCTGCAGTCTTGGAGCGCAGGAGGGAAGGTGGAAGGGGGAGGGCAGAGAGGAGTGGGGGCAGGACGGAGCTGTCTCTGGGGTGGTGGGGTTATGCAAATAATGGAATGAGGAGGGAGGGAGGCAGAGATTCCCAAAGGGGGGTGGGGGAATGGAATATGGGTGGGTTATGCAAATAATGCATTGAGAAGCGGGGAGAAGAGTGGAAGGTGGGGTTGAAATCAGGGTTATGGAAGGAAGGCATGGTTATGCAAAATGAAGGGAATGGCATGGGGGTGGAGTGAGGGTGAAGGCAGAGAGGCTAGAATATAGCTTTCTGTATGAGACTTAGAATAAATTGAATAATTTGTTGCATTTGGTAGGGTGGTACATCTAATTATGGCTCAAGATCAACAATATTGACCAACCAAATAAAAATCTGCCAGCCTAGGAAGCTGTTCTTTGTTTTGTTTATTTGTTACCTGTTTGTATTCAATTTGTTGTCTTAGTCTGTTATGTAAGAATATAACAAATAGGACCAAGCCAGATGTCCATTCAGATATGTTCCATTTTAAAAATTACAGTATACAAAAAACTAAGCATATTCTGTAAAGAAATAGTTCATGACAAGAATACAGAAATATTTATAACAGTAAAAGACAAATGGGCGGATTAAGTGACTTTGTACCGAGACTGTGGAAAATATCTTTTTCTTTTTGAAGAACCTTTCAATATTTGTGGTGCTGAACTTTACAATGGCTGTGGGATCTGATACTTTCTATTTCACCCAGAGTCATTTTCAGTGCATTATAGTTGAATATGTTTCAGTTCTTGAATTTTGCATATGTTTTGAACCCTGTCATTTTCCAGCATCATTATTGTTTCGTTCTGATCATCCCACTGAGGGTGGGTTGCAGCATTGTATTGCAAACTACTTTAGTTTATTAAGCCTGTCTTTCAGCTCTGAGTCATAGAAAACTTGATTCTGTCCAGTTCAATAGGACTGAATTCATCCAGAGCATTGTATACTTTCTTGCTAAATCAGAACCTTCGCGTCCTCTTTATCTGCATGCTTAATTTTTAGGAGTAGAGTCTAGTATGGACCTACCATTAATTAGCCATGTTAAATGCAAGATTGAATTTCCAATCATAGCAATACTACTTGTACATAAGTGGGTTCTCAGTGGAGAGTTTTGTGTAATTGAAAATGCCCCAAAAAACTAAGACTGAATTGCCATACTGGCACTAAAATCTCATTTAGACAATTTTGCATCTGATTTTTCAGCTAATACCATATTTTCTCACAAGTAACCTGTACCTTTTCCCCCAAAACCAGCTGGGGGAAATTGGGTTGTGCATTATAAGTGAGGAGTAGGGTTTCCCAGAGGTGTGGAAATCTGAGGGCGGTGGGAAGGGTGGAGTGGTGGCACCATTAATTGCTAATCCTCCTCCTTGCTGCCAAATTTCTAGACTCATGGGGAGCCTCTCTTCCCCAGCCATGCTGACTTTGTACTCTGGCTCTGGAGCCACATACCGGGTCAAATGCTCTAGGTCCAGGATTGCAGCCTCCACGCGTAGAGACCTCCTACCTCAAAGTACTTACCTGTACTCCAAGATGTGATTTTTTTTTTTTTTTTTTTTTTTTTTTTTTCCTGCTGGGGGCCTTCCAAAAATAGGGTGTCTGTTACATTTTGTGGGGGAGGGAAAGAAAATAATGGTGTTGACCTCTAAGTAAAGTAAAATTCACAGTTTTTTTGGGTTTTTTTTTCAAACATTAATCAGACTGGAACCAGATAGGGGAACAGATGTGCTTTCTTAATACCAAGTCTTTGAGCAGTTTAAGGGGTAGATGACCTTGATAGGTTGGTTATCATTGAGCCTCAACATGTGAGAGATTAATATTATCTACAGAATTAATTGTGTTGTGAATAAGTGCTTATTTCATTATGGCTTTTCTGTGTTTTAATGTTTACTGGTCAATAGAATTAACCTAACTGAACTGATGTTGCTGTAATTACATGATGCCTTTGCACATGCTAGTATTTCTAATGATCTAATAAATGGTTCTCATTCATGTGTAACATAGTTGAGTGGAGATTGATTGGAAAACAATTTATCTTGGTGTTAATGGGCTACAGCATTCAGCTCTCTTGTTTCCAATTAATTTTTGGCATTTTTGTCTTATGTTTTCTTTTTTTTCCTTTTATATTTTTTCAAGTGTCGATTTACAGTATCTGGTTTTATGACAAGAATGACTGTCACCGAATAGCAAAACTCATGGCTAAGTAAGTACCGTGGTTTTGATTTCCCCTCCCCGCTCCCTCAAATTGCCAAACATCTTACGTATATGTGATTCTTACCATAAAATATTCTTTTTATATTTAATTTTTTAAATAAAGAAAGCCTGATGATATCACTAACTTTATCACTGAAAAATCTTTCTTTCATGCTCAAAATTTATAGGCTGAAGCTAGCAGTGTCAAAAATGCTTAGATTCATGAGAATACTTCAGCTAAAAAAGATACATGTCCTGCATTTGTTTACATCTATTGTATATTGCTTTGCCATAAGCAAAATATCAGAGTTATTTAGGTGGCAAAACATTTTCAGAAATGGGGAGGATTTCAGAAAACAAGAAACTGAGATGGTAAGGACCTTAAAGTGGTGATTACATTTAATTCCCAAACAAAAAGAATAGGGGTTTTATGCTGGTTGTTAGATCGTTAGCTGTTTTTTCTATATTACTTCCTGCCTAGAAGGAGACAGTTGATGGGTAGAATCACTATTTATTTCAAAATGTGTGATAGGTAAAATTATGTATCAGTAAGTGGAAGAGAAAGGAGTTGGTGGTTACAACTTTAAAGTGGGTTTGGTTAACATTTCATTTTCTGACACATGGAGTGGAAGGGAGCTGATTAACCATTGAATTAGATGCTAGTCTTGTTCTGCAGCTTTTTGTCTTGCTTTTGAATTTACTGGTAGTATTTTGGAGAAAGAAGAGTTCTATGAAAACTTCTGAAAACTTGTAAACAGAGTTCAGTCAGTCAAAATAAGAACAGAACAGTTTGAAGGAGGCAGTAAAAAGAATTGAATGAGACTAAGCAAAGCAGATAAATTCAAATATTCTTGAAAGCTAAATAGCAAAATAAAACCAAAACTTAGCTGGCTGAACAATACATACTCATAAAAAGATTGGAATCGAGACTTTTTCTTCCATTTGTATTGGTTTCATCAAAAATTTTAAGTAAAGGGCTAAAAAGGCAAATAAATAGTAAAACTTAAGTTTTGTCTCTAAGAAAATAGATTGTCTATTCAGTTGGGTGTTCAATTACTGTGAGTCGGGAGTGAGGGGCACCGGCAGGGCCAGGGGGCTGGCTGTGGATCAAGAATATGGTGCAACAACATGAGCAGGGGTGGAGCACTGGTATATCAGGGCTGCTCAGTGCCACAAAGCAGCAGAGGAGACAGCCACAGCTGGACTTGCGTCCTGCTGAGTGAAGGGGATGGGGAGTTCTGATTTTCCACGATAAAACAAAATCAAGTGCCAAAATTTATAGATATTTAGAATGTGTTTTATTATAATGATTGAGGCACTCACACACTTCCAAATTGCTTTAAAATTGTAAATATATCAATAGAGCATCATGTCCAGCTGTACAGTAAAAGCTGTGTTATCCAGCGCTTCATTAACCGGCATGCTCTATTAACCAGCATGCCGGTTGACGCAGCAAAAGCAAAACCGGAAGTCCCGCTTTTGATTTCACCGAGTCCCACTTTGGGCCATGGCCCGGAGCAAAACAGCCTGCGCGGGCCCCCCCCTCCCTGATCCCCAGCACAATGACGTCAGGGAGTGAAAGCCTGGCGCATCGGATGCGGTGGGAGGGACGGCATCCCAACCAGGCAAAGACGCCTCTCAGGTAACCAGCATATTTGGTTATCCGGCATCCCCCATTCCCCATGGGTGCTGGATAACAGCTTTTGCTGTAACTACATATGGTGGTATTTCATGTGAAGTGTAGAAAAATGTGGATTTGGGGTTTTTTAGTGATAATTTGGGGTTTTTAAACAGGAAACCA
>NW_005841889.1:2596490-2622695 GCF_000455745.1 Alligator sinensis
TGCTGAAGACCAAAAAGAAACTTCATCCCTGTGTTAAAAAAATAAACAGAAGAGGATAGGAGGACTTTGCTGCCCCATTTGAAAATAGAGAGCATGAGGGCTCAGTCTTGGCACTCCATCTAGTGTCTGGTTGTTTAGTGTGAGGTCATATTATATCTAATTTAATATTAATGGTGAACACACCTTCAAAAATGATCTCTCCAAATGTGTATAAATAAACTGCAAACAAATTGACTGAAACATGCAAACAAAGCATTTTAGGCAAGTTCCTGAGCCATCCATAGGACATAGACAGTTACTTTAGTGTTCTAAAAGACGTATAAGTCTCTCCTCTAGAAGAGTTGTAAAAATAAATAAATTAAATCTCACTTTAGTTATACTTGGGGTTGACCTGTAATCAGGCTCCTGAACATGTTTACTTATGTAACTGCAATATTTTTGTGCATGCAATAAAATATTAAGTCAAAAGTTTGTTTGATACAATTTTTATTTCAGTATTTTTATTTTAGCCTTTTGCATCCTTTCCTGAGTTATTTGATTTTTTTTTTTTTAATTTTATTTTAGCTTATTTTTTGTGGAATTTTGTAAGGGCAATAGAAGTTAGAAATCTTTATCTACAGTTACCAACTCTTCAGGGGAAAAGTTGCTTTTTCTCTAAACTTAAATCTGAAAATATGGGATTGACTTGTAATCAGAACAGTATAACAGATCTTGCTGAACTTATAGTTTTAATGCACAATAAATTTACATGATGTACTCTAATTGAAGTTGTGCAATATTTATTATAAAATCTATATTGGATAATTTACCTCTGACTATATATATATATTTTTTTTTTTTTAAATATCTTTTCTGATATTAGTTTTTTAGTTACAGAGAAATTGAACACTTCTAGTTTTGGATAGTCTTAAAACAGGCAAAATGTGGCCCAGGAGCAGCATCCAGTATGTGGAGGGACTTTATCCAGACCATGGCAGATGCCTCTTGTCCCGCCACCTCTGAGCACACACATCAGGTCTATGGCAACTCCGCAGCTGGACTCCATATCCCGGCAGTGGCAACTCCTTCTGGCTGCCACCGGCCCTGCCCCCATGGAGATTGGCTAGAACCTGCATAGGCAGGTCCTGAGCCCTGAGTTGAATGCACAGACCTGGCCCCAGCCCACCCTGCACATGGGTCCCTATAGTGCCCACTCTGGACCTGCCTTCCTCAGCTGCGATGAGCAGTGGCAGTGGCTGGACAGAAGTTGCTGCTGGGCACAGGGGAAAAAAGCAGCACCTGGTGGCAGGTGCAGCCACTGCCCCCTCACTGCTGCCAGGCCCTCCTTGCTGCTGCCACCAGACCTGTCTCTGGGCTGCCCCAAGCTCCCATGCCTGAGGGTGTGGAGGAGCTGCAAGGCTCTAGGTGGCAGTGAGAAGGGCACAGCAACAGCAAGGGGAAGAAGGCAGGCAACCACAGCTGCTGCCAAGTCCTGCTCTTCTCCCACACCCAGAAGCAGTATCTGCTTGGCTGCCACCGCCACTCAGCGTGGTCAAGGTGGGTAGGTCCAGAGTAGGTGCTGCAGAAACGCCGACACGCCGCGCAGGGTGGGCCAGGGCCATGGCTGGGGCTGTGCATTCAGCCTGGGGCTGGGTAGAAGCTTCTGCTGGGTGCCAGGAAAAAGCAGGATCTGATGGCAGCCGCAACCACCTCCCCCTCGCTACTGCTGCGGCCTTCTTGCTGTGGCTGCCCAGAGTCCACACTAGGTCTGCCCTGTGGCTCCTTCCTGCTAGGTACAGGAATCCAGGGCTGCCTGGAGGTGGCAGTGGTGGCAGCGGTGGGGAAGGGAGCCCTGGCATGGGCTCCGGGTAGCCGCAGTGAGAAGACCACAGAAATGGTAAGGAAGAGGTACCTGTGGCTACCTGCAGGTCCTCTTTTTCCCGGATCTAAGCAGCAGCTCCTGCTCGGCCACCACCAACAGCTTCATGCTTGGGCTGCCGCCGTTGCTTTAGTGTTCTGAAAAGACTTTGGGGGGGGAATTTTGTAAGGGCAATAGAAGATAGGCAGCAACGTCAGCCCCTCCTCGGGGTAAAAGGGCTGCCCAGAGGCAGTGCTGGTGATGGCCCTGCTGAAGCTGCAACCCGCCCACACCACCTCCATGTCTGTCCACAGCCCATCCTACATAGGGAGGTTTGGTGGGCTGTTGCATGGGGTTGGGGGAGGGGAGGGTTGGAGAAGGATGCTGACTCAGCCTGTAGCAGCTCCCCAAAAGTCCCTATGTGGCTCACAGGTTCAAATAATTGCCCATCCCTGCCTTAAAAGGTGGGATTTATACTAAAAATGTTTGACTCTTTAAACATACGTGTACATTTATAGGGTTATGGAAATACATTTCTGAACACATAACCTTTTAGAGTGTTTGCTGGATATGCCAAATGCATTCCATTTCCTGTTTATATTTGGTAGGTTTTTGAAATGCTTTAAATACTCTAAATCTAAATTGTTAGAAAATGAAAGGCCTCCCGGCCCTCTTCCATGCTGTGGAATGGGTAACCTAGGGTAATTAATAAATTGAATTTTGTCTGAATACTTGGTTTGAACCATTATATTTGCTTCTCTAATGACTGTCAGTTTTTCTGTAGAATTGAAGCATGCTTCCCCCCCCACCCCACTCTTAAGTGGGCTGATTCTTTCAGTAGTTATTCCATGAAGGGGGTAGAAACTCCAAGGGCCAGTGTCCAGTCATACTAAAATAAGATAAGATAGATAGATATCATAACGTTCCTGCTGGAACTCTTATTTGTATATTGTTAAGCTGGTTTTCTGTTACCATATTTAATTTACACTACTGTACCATTTATGTTTAGTTCTTTAAGAAAAAAATGACTGTTGATTATGTTTTTGTGGTTTATTTATGCTTTGCAAAGCTTGCTCTTTATTGAGGCAAAAAATGAAGGTTTGCATCCTTCCTCCTGCTGTTCAGCTTGACAGTGTTGTGCCAGGCTAAATTAACAAGTCAGCAACACACAGATTTACGTTTTGGTAGCTTAGCTCTTCAAAAGAAAATTCTCATTATAAAGATAATTTAGATGTGTATTGTTGTCTCAAACAATTGCAGCTAGTCCAAAATCACACAATATGCTTTCTCTTGCATTTGATGACATGGCATTTTTATGAGATTTTTGCTTTGTGTACTTCCACTGATATAGTTACAAGTTGTCTTGAACAACTTGTCACAAGACAGCTGTTGTGCTTCTTAGACAGGGTTTTTAGAATATACAGTTCTCTCACTCTTTAAGGTCATGGATGCTTTGGGTATTGCTAGAAAAAAAATCTCTGCTGCCAATTGAGCATTCACAAAATTGATTATTTTTAGTCATTGTCTTCATTTAAAATATGACTCTGGTTCACAAATCACAAGTGACCAAACAAAATTTTGGGGAAGTAAAGGTAGTCAGTCTCCAAATAAGGCCAAGTATCGCAAATAACTTCCACAAAGCAGAACTTTTCAGAAAGGAACCAGGTTCTTTTCCTGGGGAATGCAGTGTTGAAAAGAGCACACACCAACTGCTGAAACTTCCTTAGCCTGACAAGGGTTTTTGAACCCGAAAGCTTGCTTAATAAATATTCTCCAACTATTTGGGTTGGTCTAATTAAAGATATCAAATTCACCCAAGGAACCTTGTGTTCAAAAGAGGTTTTTTTTGGTTTTTTGTTCCTCTCCCTCTTCCCCCCCCCCCCCCCCCCCCAAATCTCAAGACAGAAGGAAATGATTCTGAAATTTCCCCCACAGCAAAACTCAAAGAAAACTGTTTTGAATCAATTTAAATTTTTTTCCAATTTCACTATTTTAAAATATATACACCCTGAAGTAAAGGGAATTCAAACAAAATTCAAAAACATATTGTTCCATTTCTTTATCAGTGTGAAAATGTCAAAATAGGGCATTATTGAAATCCTATTTGTCAGCTTTTGTTTTGTTTTGTGTTTTCCTAAATGCAAATTTGATGAAATAGGCATGCTTCTGCAAAATATTTTGCCTCAAGAAAAGTTGTCATTTTTATAGAAAAACTTTGTTGGAAAATGCCCAACAAAATTTTTAGTTGTGAATTATGAAGGGGCTTTGAATGATCTGCATCTTCATTTTGCCCTCAAGATAGCACATCTGCATAGGATTTTTTGATGCAAAACATACTATTTAACAGAAGTTTCATTACTATAGTATTTTGTGAAGGACTTGGTGATTTCCTATTCTAGATTTTCCCTTGTCTAATCCTTTATTTTCCTTGCTACTGAGATTTAACTTATAAAACCTACCTGTTCTGATAGCCAGATAAGTCATCTGTCATAAGTCAGCACTGTATCTCCTTGCAGAGTAGTAGAACCAAACATTCTGTCACCCAGGCATTACCATAGAAACTGTTTTACACTATTAATTGCATCATCCAAACTAGCAAATACTGCGACCGTAAGGAAATGTCTTGTGGAGAGAACATGGAAATGCAGGTTGACCTCCATATTCCAAGTTAAACCTTTAAATGATTGTCTGCTAATAGGGAAGGGGTGGAAATTGTATTAAATAATAATGAACTGCAACAAACCCAGTGACTTCAGGGACAACTTGTGTGTACTGTACACTGAAGTACAGTCAGTTGTCTTGGGTAACCAGCTGGGAAAGAGCTGGTTTTCCCTACTTTTCTTGAACTGTACAAGCCAACTGGGCTAAGTGCACACAGTCAGAAAGCCAAGGCTGAATTGATTCAGTCTTTGGAGGTTAGTCTAAGTTGCAGAGATTAAATTGAAACAGAAGTAAATAGACATTTACCTTTGATTCAGGAAATGCAGCCACCTGCCTGTAGCGTGCTCTGGCCAGAAGCCAAGGGTGCTGAAATATGGTTCTCTTTCTGTGTTTTGACATCCTCTTCCTGCTGCCCCAGAATTACAGCAGCAAGACTCTGCAGGGTTGCTCATCACTTCTTCCTGTTTCCAGGTGCCTCTGGGATTTGTAGTCCACAGTTGCAGCCAGCAGTAAGTTTGAGCAGGGGCTGGGGTGCTTACCCCCCCTCCCTGGCCCCAGACTCCAGCTGGGGTTTGCCAAGGTGGGTGGGGGGGCAGTCCCCATCCTGTCCCATCCCCACCCCTGTCTGGGCTTGCCCCCCCGTCCCCCCTTGTCAGCCAGCTTTTACTGCTCCAGCTAGGGAGCGGAGGGATGGGGCCAGCCCTGCTCTTTGGAGCAGACAGCCCAGCCCAGGGCTGCAAAATGCTGGGGGACTATGATTTAACCTGAACCAGGAAGGGGTCTGGGACAGAACTTTCATAAACTGGTTTGACCCAAATCAGTTAAACCTGGTTGAATGTAGTTTCAGACTTACCTTAAGCCACTTTCAGCCATTTTGAAACTGGCTTATGTGCACTGAACTTGTGTTCTGTTACAGGTTTAAACCAGTTTCTGATGACTTGAACCAATTTATGTGTAACTTCTGTCCCTAGCCCTGAAGTCTAATATTACTAAGCACACAGCTGAAATCCAGTGCAACAAATGAGTTTAACTGGCAGGCGGGTGGGGGGCAGGAATTACAGGACTTCATAACATTCTTCCATTAAAATAAAATAAAAAGAAGGTATAAATAAATAGCATAATTATTGGCTAATGTATAATTCAGAGTTTATCCAGAACCCTTTATGACCTGAGGAAACTGAAGGGTTGAATGATTGACATTTTCTGTGATTGTTATGATGGCACTTTTTGGCTTTCCTATCAGCCATTAGTTGCACAGCATGAAATTTGTGAAGTGACATCCAGCTCCAAAACTCTACCCTGTTTACAATGCTTGGCTTTTCTTTTAAGACCTGATCAATGCAGGCTTAAAAGAAGGTTGGTGTATGTATTTACTTCAGGAGGATGAGCTGTAAAAGCATTTGCATAGAAATATGTCATCTGTGTGTAGATTTAGAGTAGAAGTGGATGGCACCTTTTCTGCCCTCCCATCACTGAAATACAAGTTGTGTACCCTCCTTTACTGTCACCTGCACTGGCACAATTCCTGAAATGTCATGACCTACATGTAGGTCTGGTGAATCTTAGGCTCTGTCTGCATCGGATTCACCAAACTCAGGGGCAGTGCCCTTATGCACACCATGGTGCGCTGGCTGGACTGCCTCTTCTAACTAGAACAAGTATAGCCACTTCCATGTGGGCAGGATAATTAGCATGATCATTCAGTAGTACTAATTAGCCAGATCCAAGCAATATGCAGAGTTGACACTGGCTACATTGCTTCTGATTCAGGAGGCAGCCCCCCTCGGGTTATGTAGCATGCTTGACTGTGTCACTGTTGTGAATGCTATGTTTACTGCCTAGACCACCGGGGGCCAGCCTTTTTGGCTAATCTGTGGGGGCCACAAATTAGCCCCGCACCCTCCCAAAATGCTTCTCCAATCCCTTTCCCTTATCTGATCTACTGCCCTCATTTTTGCTCCCCGCCTAACTTGACGCTCTGCTTTCTGCTCCCTGGCCTATCTGCCACTGCTACTTTTCCCCTCCCCAGTCTGTTTCATGCCAGACACAGAGGCTGCCCGTGACACTTGTGGCACCCATACCACAGGTTGGCCGCCCCCAATCTAGGCAATAGCTTCAGATACCAAAAATATATCCAAGGTAGAAAATATTTTAAACTGTATTGGACCTAAACTGTGTATTTACTTTCTGTTTAATGCCAAATATCAGAATACTTATAGAAGAATCTTCATTTAGTAAGAAGTCAGGGAAGCCCAAACCATCAGTCACTTTCACTAGTAGATGCAGTAAAATGTTTTTTTTAGTGGCATTCTTTCAGTCACAATGCCAACTGCACAACCTCTTCATAAATTATAAAAATAATTCCCTTAAAATGTTGGTCTGTGAATTGCTGCTGTTTTCTTCAAAGGCATTGGTTGTTCAGTGAAACACCAGTTTTCCCTGGTAACAGGAGGAAAAAGCTTTTTTTTTTTTTTTTAAATTATTTCCAGTTTCTGAGTACGGTTAAGCAAAAATTCTGCTTCAGCCGGAACAGCTTATATAACCTTACTTGCTTGCACACATTCTTTAATCCGGTTAAAATGGCTGTTTAGGCCAAAAGAGTTCACCTTTCTCTCTCTCTTTCTCAAGTGAACTCTCAAGTTCTCTCTCTTCTAGTTAACAGACTCGTGTCGTGTGTTTTTGTTTTTTTTTAATGACCTGTGGCTCTGACTCTTAGTCTGTGGCAGCCCTGTGTCTGTTCTTATGTCTGACTAGTAACTCAACGCAGTTTTCTGTGCTTAAGCAAAGACTGTCTGAGCTGTAGGGCATTTCCTGGGAATTAATCGCTGCATGGTAAAACTTGAGCGCTCAGGGCAGAGCCCATGGCCATTAACTGCAGGGAGCGTCATGCACTGAAGTAATTATAGCTGTTTAAAGATTGATAGGATTTTATAGAATTATGTTAATAAAGCTGTTGTTATAAAATTACTAAGGTAACACTTCAGTGGAGTAGTGGCTACATATCCTGTCTCAATCTTGTATCAGCTGCATTAAAATTGACAAATACTAGCAGAGGAGTGAGAATCAGTGGGACACCAGATGGGATTTTTAAAAAATGAATGGAAGAACACTAAGAGAGAAGCAGCAGTCCACTCTTCTCCAGACTCTAGAGGAGAAACTGATGGCAGCCTGCTCTTGTGTCTCTGGGGCTAAAAGGTTTTGTTAGGAGGCCAACCAGTGGCAGCCAGGTTCCTTCCCAGTGCATGTGGCAGGCCTCATCCTGGAAGAGAACTAGACATGCTATTTTTTGCTGGGAATGTAGCTTGGCTTCTCTAAATATGGAAGGGCTATGCCTTAGCCAGTTAAGATGAAGGAACCATTTTACCCAGTTTACAATATAATGTGTATGCTCCATTGCATAATGTATTTTTAGATGTCTGGGTATTAATTTTATTGTACAAATGTCTAAACATGACAGTTATGTAGACTCATTGTTTACTGGAGGCAAACTTTGTGGCTCACAGATCAGTGCAATCTGGGTTGGTGATAAATCATAAAATAGTCAAACTGTTAGATGTACTCTACAAATCTGGTAGGAAATCAGAACTCATGAATAGCTTTAGTTAACCATGTGTTTGGTTTTCTGCAAGCAGAACAAAATGTGTTTATAAGGTGGTGCATCCATTTTTTGTTGCTTTATGACACATTAATTCCAAATAAAGTTTCTTTGAAACCCTACTTCCTTCTTCTTTTTCTTTCCGTTTGTAGGGTGGTAGAACAAGAAGCTCAAAGATCCCATCAAGTTGTACATGACAGAAGGAGCCCCAGCAGGACTAACGGTTGTAGTGAAAATAGACCCATTGATATCCTGGAAATGCTCAGCAAAGCCAAGGATGAATATGAACGAGTAAGTGTGTGTTCACATTAGCAGTATCTGTATTAATAATGTAATGTTAGCTTGAGTACTGTTCTCCTTTTGATTTAAGGGCTTTAGGACCTCAGATTGCTCCTCCTCAAAGCAAATGGAGCTTAGTGAGGAAAGTAAAGCCCTTTTACAGGAAAACATTATAACATGCATCAGATCTCTTTAGTGAATCTTTACATTTTGAAGTTAATATATTTATTTCCTGGAGCAAATGAGTTCCTTTTTTCTCACGCTTGCATCTCTAAAGTGAGTATGCTAATTTAACAACACTTGTGTTTAAATTGTAAATTAGGAGTATACTGTGCATTTGAAGATAAAAGTGTAATGTTGCAGCATTCTGGGTTTTGTTGCATTATTCCCTGAGTGGAGATGCTATTAAACATGATGCAGGATTAATCTGTCTTGTCTCATATTCTTTGATAATTTAGTTATGTAGTGGATAATCTAAGAGAAAAGAGCTTTGTAGACTTCTGTATTAAATATTGACACAAGCTTGCATTACAAAAGTATTAACATTTTTAAGAGGTTCTATTTGGTAAATATTTCATTCTTTGCTGCAGTTGGTTTCTTTTTTTCCTTGTCCTCCATAATACCAAAGCTCACTGGAGGAGATTGATTGAGCCATGAATCATGGTCAGATGTGTATTGCAGTTACCCATTTAAGTGCTTCAGGGGATGTTGAATCACGAGGCTACGGGCTACCTCAGAACTACCTCAGAATTGTGATCTGCACATAGTGGTCTGCAGCCTGGAATGACTTCCTGACATTTAGAACAGATCTTTGTATAGAAAACTAAGACATTTTTCAAAACAATACAAGGAATCATGTGATGCTTGGTGCTGTACTTATTAGATCAGCCTCTCCTTCTGTAATTGTTAGCTAATAATTTAACTTATTTTTACAGTTATTTTAATTTTCAGTCGATTAAACAAATGTTGACATATGTTTATCAACAATCTTATTAATAATTTTCTCGACATTAATATTAAATTGTAGTTAAATAACTGGCTGAAACTATTGACGCTTCTTTGTTTTTCCAGTTGTAACTTAATTGAGATGCATAATGAATTGCCTATTTCTGAGAGGCGGAGATTTCTTTTATTGAACCAAATATATGTAGTTGGGGTAGAGGTAGACAACTTTTCCAACACAAGGCATTCTTTATCAGGTCCTATTTATCAACAAAGAATGTCTTGTATTAGAAAGCTTATCTACCTCAATCCCGACTACTCAGTCAAATAAAAGATATTATGCTAAGAAATGCTTGCCTCTTGCATGGTTCAGAAACTCATGGCTACATCACTGTTACACTACCATTTCTCAGAAAAAATTGTCCTCTAGTTGGAGAAAATGGGCCAAGTAGTAGCTGTATGATCAATATCTAAATGTAGTTGAGGCCTGGGGGGGAAAAGGAAGGCTTGTCCCTGTGGTTTATACTTCGAGTATTCAGGGATCAAAATCGAATCCTGTAATGTCTGTTTTGAAGGCTCAAACTCATTTGAGCATTTTTTGTGCGCATGGAGAATGAAGGAAGTGGAGAATGCAGGGTTGGGATATAACATGGAGAGAGAGAAACCACTCCATGTTCTTTGCAGAAACCTTGTAGAATATTTTCTGTGTACACTAAGCCATTCGTGCTCAACCTTTCTGTCCAGTGATCCGGATGGGCAGTACCCAGTACCTCTGTGGGCTGGATTTGGCCACTGGATCCAATCGGGTGCTCAGGGCTTGCGGAGCAGAGCCCCATCTGGCCTTGTGGAGTGGGTCAGGGGGCAGCTTGGCCCTGATTCAGCTGTGTTGGAGAAAGGGCGTAGCCTGGCTCCAGTCCGGCCTTGTGGGGTAGGGTGGGGCATGACCCAGCCACAGTCCAGCCCCATGGGAGAAGGGCGCATGCCCTGTACCAACTTGACCAGGTGGGAGGAAAGTGGGGTGTAGTCCAGCCCTACAGTGGCAAGGGAGCATGGCCTGACCCTGAACCAGCCACATGGGGAGGGATGGCATGGCCTGGTCCCGCAGGGGGAAAAGAGCAAGGCTCAATTCCAACCTGGCCGGGCAGAGAGAAAGGGGGTATGGCCTGCTCCTGAACTGCACCCCCAGGAAGAAAGGGCATGGCCCAGCCCTGGTAGGGTGTAGGGCTTGGGAAACTTTGGCAGCAGAGTGGGGGGGCAGTATTAACTGCCACTTCTCCCCTGCCACCAAATTTCCCAACCCTTTTGGAGCCCTGAGGGCCATATTCTAGGGCTCCACTGGCCACATTTGTTTTATGGGCCAGAGTTTGAGCAGCCCTGCGTTTTGCTAACTCTAGTAATTCACCTTTCACCTCTGACTTCTCAGACCTGGGGTAAAAGTGCCATTGACCTTCATATAGAAATAAACTCTTTAGTGATGCTTTTGAAAAATTATACCCATACTCTGATCTCAAAGTAAGAAAAATTCCCTATTTTGTTCTATAATATATTTATATTTCCACTTTTCCTAGTTAAGAAACCCCCTAGTTTGCCTCAGAGAGAATTTTATTGTACTTTACAGTTTTCTGATATAGTTTAAACAGCTGCAAAATTAGGGAGGCTGGGAACTAAATTTCCAAGACAAAACAGCATAAAAAGAGTGGTAAGGGATTCTATCCTGAAAGGGATATTAAGACTCAGCTTAAGTCATTGTGTTTTTGAAAAGGCCTTGTTCAGGGCTCATTACTTGTTTTAAAAAAAAACCAAACAAACTGCATTAATAGTATTGGCACCTTTTTTTTTTTATTTAGCAGCTTCTGCAAAGAGGCCAGATTAGCCATTCTTCTACCTCTAAAGGTGGTCAGCTTGGTAACAAAATGGTGACATTTTTCAAAAGAAGCTTACACTGGCCATCCTGTGTATTATGGTTATTAATACTTGACTTGTTTCTGGGGCTGTGAATCTGGCACCTTCTGTCAGCTCATTTCAAATAATTATTCTGAAAGATATTTTTTAAAGTTTAATTGTATTACCCAATATGCTGGTAGGTCAGAGAATCAAATTTATACACAGAGGACAGCTGAAGAGGAAAATTACGTTCTCTTCACCATCTTCAAATATTGTTCTGCACCAGCCACTGTGGCTCTTGCTTCCATACTCTGGAACAGTAGGGAAGCTAGTAGGTCAAGGTAGTTGTATATTTATTAAGCCCATTCCCCAAAATCCATTGCATCATTTATGATCCACTCTCTATGAAATCTGAGTTTTTGTGATACACATGTGTGCAAATAACCAACTTCTAATTTTATGAATATTGACATTATTGAAAGGGCGCATATGCCCAATAATAATGCCAGTAGTCAGTTCAGAAAAATGCACTTTAGCAAATAATAGCTCTGAGAAAATGCACAAGAGCTCACTGTTTAAACCTTGGGGATGACTGTCTTATTTAAGGGGATGGGGCAGTTGTTTTAGGGTTATTTCTGCCCCCTCCTTGCAGCATCAAACAACATTGCTTTCAACAGATGGTTCTTAAGTGATTTGGAAAATTTATTCTAATCTACTACCTATTCCAACTGCAGTTCCCTCTTCATTGTTAGTACTGTCTCATAGACAGGATCTCTGAAAACCTCCTGGGAATAATTGAAATTCCTCAGTGTCCTGAAGGAGAGCTCTGCAGGCAGGTAGGCCGCTGGGCAACAGCAGTGGTGTAAAAATTCCAAAGAAGCCAGTAAAATTCTGCAGCTGTTGTCAGGCAGTCCAGACAGGGGCTGAGCCTGAAATGGAGCAGCTATTGTAGATACAGCTTATTTGCCTCTCTTCTTTGAAAGGTATTATAAAGGAATTCAAATCCCAGTCTTTCTTGTTCTGTTGTCTTGTGTGATGTAAGTGTCAAGCTATCAAGCAAATCCAGAGCTAAAGGCAATGCTGTGAACTTTTCCCTTTTGATTTGTGATTCTGTAAAATTTCCCCTAATTGAGAAACATCTATTCCAGAGGAAGAAATATCCAAGTGTGATCAAAAGAATAAGCAGACCATCTTGATTAACAAATCTCATCACAGATTGACTTTAATATTAAACATTTAATAATGGTTTGTTTCTGTTTCCTGTATCCAAGTATTTTCTGTAACGAAGTTGTATTATTTCAATAAACATATTTGCTGTAAACATAGTTTTGTCAGATAAATTGCCTATTCTGTTCCTTTAAAGTTATTCTAGGGCACTGAAGTTAATAATTACGCATGAATTTGTATTTTAGTGTTTAAGAGCAGAAAGTACTTATCTTCCTGGTACATTCCAGATGGATCATACAGTAATCCTTGCGTGCAGCCCACATGAGACTGGCAGAGAGTCAGCATGAGAAGAGGGCAGAGAGGGAAAGGGGGAGAGAACTAGAGAGAGATTTATAAAGGCCTGAGTGGTTTAATCTAGGCTTCTAAATCAGTTTAATCCTCCAAGCACTCCCTACATCAAGTCCATATGTGAAAATGAATGCACTGAGAGGTTTTTTTTATATATATATATCAAGTGAGTGAGTGTTTTTTATGGTATTTCTGTTTAATGAAGACAGTGCAGCATATTTCAGCCTATACTTTGAAAGAAAAACTAATCAAGATGTAAGCCACAAAACTGTTGAGTATTTCAGGGCCAAATACTCAATGTTATTTCCTTAATATTAGAAGCGGATGTGAATGGATGGAAATTCCATTGAGTCTAAACAAGCAGTTTTTTTCCTTGTCTCTTTATTTTAGCATTTATTATTGACTAAAACAAATAAAAAATCATCACATCTTGTGCATCTTACTGTGGGAAGAAATTAAAACCTCTAGCAGTGATGTAGAATGCAATTTACTTAATTGGTGCAGCTGTAAATCTGGTAACAACAACTATTCCTATTATTAGGGGTCTACTGAAGTCGAGGTGGCTGCTGTCTGATTTCACTGGCAGGCTGCAGGCCTGGGAGCCATTTTTGCAGGCAGAGCACAGCAGGCCTCCCTATGCCTCTGATTAGCCAAGGGGCCCTGTTAGCCCTGCCCCTTGTCACTGATTGGCTGTGAGGGCTGTCTGTCATGTGGCCCTGCCCCTCACCGCTGATTGGCAAAGGGCAGGGCTATATGATGGACAGCCCTTGCAGTGGAGAGGGGCAGGGGTGCCAACCGTGTTGCCATGTCAGCAGCCACCCTCCTCTGCCACAGGCTGTGTGGCTGGGCCATAGTGGCCACAAGGACTGCTGGCTTCCCAGAGGGAGCCAGCATTTTATTTTCAGTGGGCAGTTTTGGGGTTTGTTTGGTTTTTGTTTTTAACCAGGGAGTCTGCCAGAAGCACAGACCCGCACTTTTTTGTGGGGCCTGCCTGAAATTGTAGTTTCTGTGAAAATCACAAAATCATGATTTCAGTAGGCCCCTACCTATTATTGTGTTGATGTCATTTGATGCTGGTGTTCAGAGATATTTTAGCATAAGCTGAAGTTCTAACAGTAAGTTACCCTGTTGATTTCAGCTCTTCTTAATGGATGTCTCAAACAATACTAAAGTGAAAAGTCATTTGCATCATGAAGCTGACTCATTTTTCTTATGACATACAGTTAATATGCTTGCTTGATCTGTAAATACCATCAGTTCTTCTATTTCAGATGGTTCCCTGTTTGCTTTGGTCATCTAACTTTGCACTGTTACAGTTTTAACTTGTTACTCCATAAATGCATGCACATAATTGAACCATGAGAGTAGAGAAAACTGAGTCCAGTGCATAGGTCATTTTTCAATAGTTGAAAGCTTAACTCTGCAGTGTATAAGCAAAGTATTCTCATGGGTATCTAGCTAGAGTTCTTGCAATAACAGCGTGTAGCAAATTTTATCATTCATAGCTATGGTGTTTATAAAGAACATACAGGTTTCCCTTGATTTTTATGTGGTACATGCATTCCCGAAAAACGGCTCATAAATCGAATTCACATAAAGCGAACCCACTTAATAATGCAACAAATAGGGATAGGTTCCTATGGCAGGGAGGGAGGGAGGGAGGCTGGGACTGGAGAAGGGGCGGAGGGAGGGGTGCCACTCCCAGGCCTCCACAAGGAAGCAAAGCAGAGGGAACGTAGTGGCACTCACCCCAGCCCTGACTGCTGCGGTCCTGGGAGCAGCCAGCACCACCTGCCTGAAGCTGCTGGGCTACACCATGCTCTGCCTGTCCCCACCACGCCTGGGCTCCACCCTGGGAGCAGCCCACACCAGCTGCAGAGGGAACCATCAGCGGGTGCGGGGGGAGCAGGGGGAGGCACCTGTTGCTACTCCCTGACCGCTGGTAGGGCTGCAGGCTGGGTGGGGGCTGTGCCCCCAGATCTGCAAGCAGGACAACAGCAGGCTGCCACCAGGAAGAGCCCAATGCTGCTGCCGGTCCCAGCCTGCATTGGCAGCCTCCTGTTGTCCCGCATGCAGATCTGGGGGCACGTGCCCCGCAGCCCTCCCCCAAGGCACAGAGCAGCAAGAGGTGCACACCTCCGCAGCTGGTGCTGGCTACTCCCAGAGCTGCTGCAGCAGGGGCTGAGGTGAGTGCCACCCAGGGCTCTGCTTCTTCCCATTCATCCCAGCCCCAGGTTCAGTGGCCCTTGGAGCAGCCAACAGCAGCTGCCTGCACCAGGGAATGGCGCAGCCCAGGAGCCGGGGTGATTGGGGACAGGCAGAGCACAGGTGCAGGGGGACAGGTGGAGCATGGTGCAGCCCAGTGGCTGCAGGCTGCTGGCACCAGCCGCTCCCAGGGCTGCTGCAGCAGGGGCCAGGGTGAGTGGGGCCCCAGCCCCACGGCCCTTCCCCTCCCCACGCAGACTTACCCGCTTTGGGGTGTGGTGCCTATGCCGATTGCATAAGAGGAAATTTACCTCGCGTCTAACGAATTATGGGCCTAAAAATACTCATCTCATAGCAGTGAATTTGCATATACAGAACCTGCATAAATTGAGGGAAACCTGTAAACCTGCATCATTTTTATACATTGAATTTGTTTCTAAATGCAGATAATATGGAGCAAAATTTCTGTTATGTTTTTGATAATTAAACAGCAAGATACTTGTGAGCATGGCTAGTAGATTCCAGGTGGTGGATGTCTTAATATCGTGTTATAACCTAAAACTTAGACAAATCAACATGCTGTTCATTGTTTACAAGACAGATGAAAAGCAAGTGCAGATGGAATTGTAGTAGTCACTATGGAAAAATTGGAAATGGATATATTCATGCACTATGTCCCTTTTTTAGAATCAAATCAATGACTTAACTATTATGTCAAACTCTGGAATACAACAAAATGCAAATCCCACAAAGCTGGAAAACCTAGAGGCTTCAGAACAAATGTCTTCAGCGTTACAAGTACAAGACCAGGTATGTTCAGTCCAAACCTGAGCAATGTGCTGATTCTTTTGTGCAACTCTAACTTACTAATACTGTTTTGGGAATATGAATACAATAACCTGTGTTTTTAATTCCAGTACTTTTGCAGCATTATCTACAAAAAGTGTGTTTACTTTCTAGTTTAAAATTGTTTTGAAGTAGACATGTCCCTAACTTCAATGTGACTATCTGTGTCTCTGTTTGTTTCTCATCCCTCTAGTGCAGGGGTTTTCGGTGGCGAAGGTCAGGGGTTAGGAGTGGGACTTCTGGTCCCAAGATGGTGACCAGGGGGCAGGGCAACCATCAAGGGGCAAGGGCTACTCATGTCCCCCTCCAAAGCTCACCAAACCTCATTAAGCAGGCTTCTAGCCAAAGTAATTGCCTGCCCCTGCTCTAGTGATATACAGCATAGCCTGGATTTTTCTAATGTTCAACATCGTTGGCTTTTGTGTAAAATTTTCAAAAGCATTTAAGTGAAATAGGAGCATCAATCTACTTTTCATCAATGACTTGAGTCCTTAGGAACCTAAGAGTGAGTCTGTACTGCAGACTGCCATGCAGAGATAACCAAACTGGTTGTTGATGTGCCAGTGCAGATACCAGAAGCAGCAGGGAACTCTTCATACCCTAATTTACCTTGCTGAGTAGTAGTCTCATGTTTGCACGGTAGACGTATCCCAAGACTCATTAAAAGTTAGGTACTTGGAAGCTGAATCACGCAAGGGACTGCGGTCAAAGGTGTGACCACAGCTCTGTAGACATAAATGAGCTGTCTCAAGTACTGAGCAGGTTTGCCATAGCACAGATTCAGCAGGGATTAACTAGCTAAACATCTACCCAGTTCTGGGGTTTGTTTTGTTGGCTGTGCTGAAATTTGTGCTGCTATGCTTTGGTACCCAGATTAGCTTGGGTATGACTACATCTTTGCTGTTCATGCACATGTACCTTTAGATCAGTAATTTTCAACCAGGGTACTGTGAGATCCATTCAAGGGTGCCAGGGGATGTAGCACAATATTAGCATTATTAGGTGTGCATATGTTACATGATTCACAGAATAAACCGAGAAATTTCAAATAGAAATCAATAGTATCAAAAATGTTCTGATTTGTTGCGTTCTTTGAGTTCTGTGCAACAATAGAGTTGCTCTTTTTTTTTTTTATAATCAAAAACTGAGTAAAAGCTGACATTTTCCAAATGATTTCTTGAATCTAACAGCTGCTTTAGATGTTTCTGAAATAACCCCTTCTCTGTCAGGGAACATTTTCTCAGGTTTCTCTTTTTTTTTCACACTAGTGGTAGCAGTAATACAGACAAGGAGGTAGATCCTCAGCTGATATAAATAATCATAGCTCTGTGCCCCAAGGACTTTTAGGGTCCTCTTCTGAGCAGACCTAGAAGATGCAGTGATTAAAAGCCAGAAGCTCCCTGGATATCTGCCTGTACCAGTATTCTACTGTAGCTTCTTTCTACCTATAGAGGTTAAATTATGGTGGCGATAGGTAAAAACTTGTGCAAAAAAATCCTTAAATGCAGTCTCTGCCTTATTGACAGCTTCTCTCTTGTAACAGAAGTTTCCTGTGGTTCTAAGAGGTTTCCTTTCCAATTTGGCTAGCAGCATCTTTATAGGCCTGGGGAGAAGTAGTTACCCATTTCAGCCTGAGGTCAAGCAGAAGGCAGGGCAGGGTGGCACCTTTTAATGACAACTGGTTCAGAGAGGTATGAGCTTTCATAGATAATAATATACTTCATCGGATGCTATGTACAATTTGAGAAATGGATGTTGGCAGAAGCTAGGTAAATGGGAAAATATGGTTACTGGCATTTGTCCATCATAGTCGGGCAACTCCCTACTTTTGAAAAAGATTTGGTTAAAACAATTCTAATAACACAATTAGAATCCATAGACTGTCTGTAACTTGTGCCTACTAACAATGCCACCTGGTGGAAGGAAAGAAGTAATGTATAAAAACTGGAAAGGTTAACTTCAGAAAATGTCCTTTAGCCATAAAGTGGAGTGATTTTTTCCTGATTAGAATTCCCCATCATGGTTATACCCTTTAATTCACAAGTGTATAATCTTGTATTTGAAAAAATAAAGTTCTAAATTAATTTTATTTAATTGTAATAATTGAGTCTCCAAAGTTATGAGAGAACAAATACAGAAGCAAAAATGCATATACGGAGTGCCCCGAAGCAGATTTTTGGGGAAGTGACAATTTTATAGAGTATTTTGTTACTTGAAAGGCTTTTTAAATCTTATGTTGAATGAAGTGTACTTTATTGCAGAGAGCTATTGTCAAATAGTGCAAAAGGCCCTACATTTCACTGTAGGACATAACTGT
Organism: Alligator sinensis; assembly: GCF_000455745.1. Taxonomy (NCBI): domain Eukaryota; kingdom Metazoa; phylum Chordata; order Crocodylia; family Alligatoridae; genus Alligator; species Alligator sinensis. The sequence continues at coordinate 2,614,572 of NW_005841889.1, forward strand.
TAGACATAGTTAAGGAGAAGTACAAATATTTAAACTACCACATTACATGAGCTATCTTTATTTCATTTGACCTTCTTTCTTGCTTTAGCAAAGTACCTGCACAAATGAAGGAAAGGTAAGGGACAGCTTGATTTCCCATGAGAGAGTCTGTTTCAGTTGAAAAAAAATTCAGAAGGGCTAGGATGGTTGATCACCATATTCAGATTACAGCAACTAAATATTTACTACTTTCATAAAAATGAGGAACCTGATTGCTATATAAATAAACTATATCAGTCCACACATTCTTTTGATGTGGTTTTAAAAACATTGCCTGCTCTGTAATACTTCAAAGTTTGTCAAGTTTTTTATCTCAGCAGTTTAACGAAGAGCTCTGTTGTGGGGTTGAATGCTTCTATGTCAGCAAATCAACAGAACTGGGTGGCTGCTTAAAGAAAAAAAGCGAGAACCTCTACTGGAATGAAGCTTTCATATTGCTTTTGATTTTATCACTCTTTAAAGTCTTTTCCCAATTAGAATGCTATGCAATCTGGTTTCACTGCTGCTGGGTAACTGGCCTGTCCATGCTCACCAAAGTTCATCTCTGTGCCTTTTTGTACTCTCCTTTTTTTTTCTTTTTTTTTTTTCTTCTTTTTTTGTAGGTGCAATTCATAACTCCAATTTTTGATCTATTGCATGTTTAATAAATCTACCCTTTTCTATCCTTTTTAATGTTGCTGAACTGACTTCAGTAAATGCACTGTGAGAGAGGACTCAATCCTTTATGATCTTAGTGGCAGGATGGGGTTGTTATCCCACCAAACGGGGTTGTATATCATAATGATTTGGTGGACATCTCTGACATGCTATTTAGCCAGGGCTACAGGGCTAATGACGTCTCCAATTTTAAAGGGGCAGAGTTAACTTCAGTACTTCAACTATAATATGTATGGAAGATCTTTGTGGCTGATTTCCCATTTTACTGTGCCATGAACTATCTGAATGAGTGGCATGTTGCCATTTATGGCATGCTTAACACATTAATCATGCCGTAAATGTAACATCTGCTAAGGCTCTAAGAGGAATGCACATATACATATATCTATTTATTTAGTTCTCTTAAAGTATGGAATACCTTTGTGGCTGATTTGCACGGTGTCTTAAGTGGAACGTGCAGTATGCCCCAGTCCCCAACCAGCTGATTGTCAACATCAGGAGTGGGGCAGCCCTAGCCTGTTGGAAATTCTAGACTGTCCAGTCCCCATGCTTGGCAAAGTCAAAGCTGGATACCTGGCAGGAGCCAGTTAGCTGCATGGTGCTTAGCTTTCAACTTGCTGGTACATGTGAAGTCCAGGATTGTGATGGCAGAGGCAGAGTACACTGCAGCCTCAGCAAAACCTAAACTATTAACTCTCTCGGGGCTGCTTCTGAAATAGCTTAGCCAAAATTACTGCCACCTTAGCAGCAGTTACGAAAGAGTTAATACTGTAGCTCTGGCCCTGACCAGTAAACTCCACCCATCCTTTCCTTGGGCCAGGCAGACAGGGAGAGAAGCGCAGCTGTCATTACAACTGCCATCCATTCCTTCTTTCCATGTAGAAAATCACCTTCCCTACTTAGGACACACAGCCCAGTTCTGGAGAGGGGGTTTGGGAGAGGTATATATGGTATGCAAGTAAATAGTTTGTTACAGGCTACCTGGTCTCTTTAGTGACCGGCAGCCTGTTCATCACACACAACCACTGCAGTCCATAAAGCAGAGTGAATTCTGGGCTTCATTGGGCTCCTACTAGCTGTTTCTTAGTTTTTTCCCAAGTAAATGAGAACAGTTTAAACAAATTTTTGCAGCTAATATAAATTTACAAGTATTTAAAAATCTCTTACTGGGCCAGCCTCATGTTAGATACAAGAGTGATTTTGTGCCTATTGCATAACAGACAGTTTAGGATAATCTCTAGGAGTATTACTGTACAGAAGTGCTCCTCTTAAGAGAAGGGAGGATGTTGCATTTATTCCATCATTCCTTTCTCCAGATGGGTGTAGTTAATTATGAATGGCTCATATTCCCCTTACATGTACATGAACATGTTTTGAAAAAGCTTCAGGGATTGAAACTCCAAGTAGTTGTCCAATAGTAATTGAGTTTCTAACTGTTCTCAAAGTTTCTGAATGTGTTGCATGGTTTCACTTAATTGACATGCATTTTACAAAATACTTCCTACTGAGACTTAATCCCTGATTTTAAAAAAAAAATCTAAATCTATTAGAACCATTGTTTATCTTTACGATTTTGTAAAGAAAGCAGGCTAAGTTTTCACTGTCAAAACCTGATGTATAAAATTTTACTTGTCAACCTTTTTTGCAGAAACTATCAGTTCTGCAAGAGGAGAGAGTAGCAATGCACTGTTCAAGGATATGCATTAATTGCACAGGACTCCCTTTAGGTGCACTGTTACAGTTTGTTATATAGAGGTGAGGAAGTTGCTGTGAGAGTACTGGTAGAGTTGCGATTTTTGGCTTGCAGCATTAGGGCTATAACTATTAAGTAGGGCTCTGCGAAGCTTTGGTTGCTGATTCGATTCAGCGGCCAAATCTCCGAATCTGAATCAAATCGGGAGACCAGTAAAAAGGCTTGAATCGATCCAAAGCCTCCGAATTGATTCGGATGAGATTTGGGCAGTCCCCGCTCACTGCTGCAGGGAGCTGGACCTGGACTCCATGCCAGTAGGTAGGGGGCGGGACAGTGGGGCTAGAGGAGGGGGGAGGAGACCATGTGGGGGACCCCTGCCAGGTCCCATCCCCTGCCTGCTCTGTCAGCCCCCCTGAGTACCTCCGACCCCCGCCTGCTCTCCCAGCCCCATCAATGGCTGCCCCACTTGGCCCCAGCATCCCGTCACTTAAAAAAAGCCTTGCACTCACTGGCTGCTGCAGCGGCTGTCGGGGCTTCTGGGAGCTCGTGGCAGACACCATCACCACCACCCCCCATGCAGCGCAGGGCAGTGTGGGGCAGTGGAGATCACCCTCCTGCCTGGCAGGAGCCAGTGAGTGGGGGGATTTTTTTTAATGTGCCAGGATGCTGGGGCTGGGTGGGGCAGCCATTGATGGCGTTGGAAAAGCAGGCGGGGGATGGGGCCTGTTCCATTCGGCCGATTTTGGCAGTGGCCAAATCTCCAAATCCGATTTGGCTGAATCAATTTGGGACAATGATTCGAATCGCCAAATAGAATCGCTGTCCCCCAAATCAGCTGAATCCGAAGCAAATACTAGTCGCTTTGTATAGGCCTACTATTAAGTATGTATATGTGACACCTTTCTGTCTCTCTTTTTGGTTAGGCACTTGGAAACAGACACAATAACTAGTGTCTGGATGGGAGTGAAATGATTTGAGTGTCTCTTCCAAATAAAACTTCAAATAAACTAATAGGTTGAGACAAGACTCCAGGGGGTATGATGTTGCAGCTGTCCTACAGTTTGAAGGGTATAACTGAATCCTTGGTCACTGAATTCTTGGTCATGTATGGCATTTCAGGTGGCATTACTAGCCAAAAATGCTTTTTGCCTTCACATGTGGTAAGACAGTTCTGAACATTGCCTTCTTGTAAATGTGGAAAAGAAGCCAGGCCTTTTTTACTTCAACGTTGGTTGATTGTAGCATGCAGTACAGGAACCTGCTTCTGAAAAGAAAGACCATCTGGAAACTACACTGTTAGCTCACAGTACAGCTTTCGCTTCCTTGGCAGTGGTAGTGACAGGGAGTATTTTGCACAGAGAAATTCAACTGATAATTAATCTCTAAATATTTGAATCTTGGACCTTGGTGCTCTTTATTTTCTCTGACTTTTACAGTATTAACCATTTCTGAACCATTTTGGAGGTTTTTTTCTTTTATTGATTCTAGGTAGTGTAACCTTCTCCTGCCCCTCCAATAATGTATAATGGCCTGGTGATAAAGATGATATGATGCATTGGCCCCTTTTATTAAAGTGCACTGAAGTGAACAATTCTTTTCTCTCCTTTTTTTGGGGTTCAAATTAGTTAGCTGTTTAATTTTCTTTTGTTCCCCATCTTTTCCTTTTTATGGGACAGTTAAAGAATGAGTGGTTTGATTTTTATTTTTTTTAATAACTTTAATTTTTTTAGGAACTTTGTTCATGTACTTATTTCTTCTTCAATTTAAATAATTATACTTTTTCAGTATCCTTTAAAGTATTTAAGACAGGCACTTTGTTGTCTGTTAAAGCACACAATGATAAACATGTTTGTCAAATAGAAAATAAATCAGTAGGAAATGTAGTGTTTTTTATATTCATAGTACTGGAAAATAAAAACAAACTAAAGGTAATTGACCATACTCTTCCTTTTTTACTAACGCAAAAAAATGGCTTTCTCTTGTTACAATATTTATTCTATGAGAAGAATTAAAAAAAGAAATGCAGAGCTGCAGAAATACATATAGCTTTTATTGACTGTCTTCTAACATTTCTGCATTCTCACTCTTCCCCTCATCTGCTGATCCATTGAATTTACTGATAACCCTCACTTTTTGTCACGTGACACTTATTGCTGCTTTTTCTTACAACACACATGAAGTTGTGCTAATGCAGTGTCTAGGTTATTTGGTTTTTATTTCGAATAAAAAATAATGTCTTGGAAAACTTCCAGATTATATGTACACAAATTATGATTAAGTCAAGTACATTGTTTATGTTTCAGTAAAACTTTGATTTTTTTTTTTAATTAGCAAAGAAAACTTCTCTTACCACCCTTTGCAGGTAATGTGAAACTAGTGCTTAAGGTATACAAATAATGCAATTTTGAACAATTTTTTTTTTTTTTTACTGTTTCTTTCCTACTTTTATTTTTTTCAGCTATTTCAATCAAGACACAAACATCTGACAGTGGAAGAATTATTTGGAACCTCCTTGCCAAAGGAGCAACCAACAATTCCTTGTTCCAATCCAGACAAAATGGAGAAGTTGCCAGCTGATACGTCTGGCAAAGAACACAGCTTGCTCCTACCTTTTTCCTTTGAGCAGTCATCAGTGATGCATCAACCACTGGGAAAAGGAGAGAGTTCAGGTGTCAAAACCAGTGCCAGTACCTTGACTTCACAGGACTGTGTAGCACCTGTGCTCATTGCTCCAACTTCAGTTTCACAGCCTGACATAAAGAATGTTGCAAATTATACAGTTCGTTTAAGTCCCATTCTTAACTCGGTCTCTACAACAGAAGCTGCTACTCCGAAGATACTTCACAACCTAAAATCAAACAATATCATGCAAGTTATGCAGCAAGCTTCCAAGCAGATATCCCCACTTATGAATCAGCCACCATCCGATGCAAACCACGCTCCACAAAATCTGATGGCTTGCCAAACCCAGTTTATAACACCTTTGGCAACAACCAGTACAGGAAATACTTCTTCAAACACGCCCCTTCCAACTGTTGATCTTTTCCAGAAACTCAGGTTGACCCCACAGCATGACCAAATACCAACGCAGTCTCTTAGCAAAATAACTATAACTCCAAACATCTCATGCACAGTAAGCCAACTCGCAACACCAGAAAGCTTCAAAGAATCCCATGCTAAACCAGCTACCTTGAATAGCAAAATAATTTCTCCTCTTCAGGTATTGTATGGATATAATACATTTGTATTTCTTTTAAAGTATTGTAGGACTACAACTGCTTTGTCTTCTTAAATTTGAGCTTTCTTAAATTAGCTTAATAAAAGATGCTCAGAAATGCTGTAAGCCTTAAGCAACTCAGTAACATGCAGTTAGGTTAGAAGTTTGATTCTTTTGTTTCTCATTATTATGGTGTGTGTGTGTGTGTGTGCGCGCGCGCGCGGGGGATATAAATTGAAAATTGTTGAATTGGTTTAGGTGCTCCTAGCCTTCTAGGACCTATGTCAGTATAGTTCTGTACTGCATCAGCAGAATTTCTAGCTCTAAAATTAATATGTACTTTTATTAATTGTACTTTTTAGTTCTGTTTTGGTTTTGAGCTTTATTACTTACTGTGTATGTTTGAAAGTGTTCATTGCTGCTGACATAAGTTGCAAAATTTTATTTAGTGCTTTTAGATTCAGGTTCCTAATTCCCAAGTTCTCCCATAATGGTATGTGGCTGTGCCAGTGGTTTGTGAATGGTTAAGAAACTATTTTATTTCAGCTGCTTGTAGGTTATAGTTGACAAGCTGAGAAAAAAAAAATAGTTCCCCTGGGTAGAGCATAGCCTTATTTAATTTTCATCCATCATTAATGATGGAGCTGTCTGTAGAAGAGCAGATAATCAAGCTGCTGCCACGTTGGATAAGTATACTATAGGGAATTTACCAGTCTCTGTGGCACTAAAACACTACTAAACAGTGATATGAATGTTTGATAGGTAGACTAAATATGTGCTGTTTAGATCTATCTCCAGTTTCCTTTTTAGACACTTTCTGCTTTTCAGATTTGACCTTAATTCCTTGTTTGGGACTCTAGCTTCCTCTTTAGAGGTGATAAGTTGTTTAGTTGAATGGGCAATTGGTTTGTATAGGTGGCCATGTTCTACCTTGGTCTCATTTCCAAAATTATATTAATGAATTGTGTTTGTTTCTGAGACCCAGTTGAACAATAATAAGAGTATAGCCCTGTCTCCCAGAATAACTGTAAGCATAAAACTTGTTTTGAGAGGAGATGGTTGGAAATGTCATACTGCTATTTGGGATTTGGTTTTCAGTTGTGGAACTGGGTACAGACTTGCCACTTTTCTACCGATCAGTGCTGCTGTATGCTCAAGGGTTGCCTGCCTTTACAGTAGAATGATCTATATAAACTATCATAGCTTGTTCTTTTTAAGAAGATGCACTGTTTTTCTTGCACCTACATTCTGAAGAATTTTTTTTATTGTTTACTCCTTTTTTTGTAGATTAAGCCAATGTATTTACAGTACACTTGGTATGTTCTGCTGATTTCTTGTTGTTAATGCACTTCATCAGACAACCCTTTAATTACTTTTAACTTCTACATAACCTTGCTAACCCCTGATAACAGTAGATTGTTACTGATTGTCACCTTACCCATTTTTAAGTTTCTAGTTTTTCAACATGTTTGCTGTTTATCTAAGGCCCCTCATTTTGTTGCAGCAAGATTTGCAAGTTTGGTAGCTTGTACTGGTCAGGCTGAAACTGCCACTGCTTGTCACTAACAAAGTGGCACTGTTCTATTGATTCTGAATCATACTCAGTTTTTCTCCTTCTAGGATAAGCCCTGTGTTTATTTTTTGCATGGATTAAAAAAGAATAAAGTGCAACTTTTAGTATGTTTCTCTCTTCTTGGAGATGGGTATTCTTGACTCTTAAAAAATGGCTTTCATTATGCCATCCTTCTAATGATCTTGTTCCTAGTCTCCTTATCTTTTATTTATCAAAGGTTTTAGAGAAGGTCATGACTAGCACACTATTGGTTTACCTTGTTGGAGATCACCTTTTTAAGAAATTCTATGACTATAATTTTTGGCTCAAGCATAAAATTGAGACTACCATTCTTTATTCAGTGTTTGAATAAAGATTTGAGAACAGCAGTTTTTGACCAATTTTTTTTTTATATTGTTAAACGTTATTATAGCTTTTGTTGCTCACAGTTGTGACATCTTTGAACCTTTAGAAAAGCTGATAATTCTTATTCAGAATTTGCCTTTGACTTACAAAGTCAAACCTTAAACTGCATTGTGCAGATACAGTTTTGATACTTTCTTCCCCTCCTCTAGATTTATCATGTCTATATATTTCCATTATAGATTTAAACATTTCATGTCCTTTGGACAGTATTTAAATGTGGTCTGTCACAAACTAGCAAAGGGATTCCTAGTTGTTACATAAGTGAGTCTTAATACTGGCAAGATCAAATGGGTATTTTTTTCCACAAAGTTAGTTTTATCTTTTGGTCCTTGTCTTTATTGGGATACGTCTTGATCTCTGGCAGTGCAGGTAGGTTTTTGTTATGCACATGGATGTTGCTAAGATAGTGGCGAGCTAAATGTAGCAGGATGTCAAGGGTTTGTTGCAGTATCTTCTGTTTATATCTTTATCTTATATATTGCTTTCTCTCTGAATGATATCCAAGAGAGTCTGTGCACTACTTGTGATTGTTGATCAGCA
>NW_005841889.1:2622726-2639947 GCF_000455745.1 Alligator sinensis
AAATCAATTAGCTTCCTGTTTCAATTGAGATTAATAACATAATCTTTAGCAAAATATTGAATAGAATTTCCTGTTAACTTATCAAATCTACTACAATGTAAGATCTTTGTGTTGTTGCACTTGGCTTGTTCTCATTTTCCAGTGTATCTTAAGATTTATGTTCCAATATATTTTTAACTATTTATGGTATTTTCCCCTTTTTTAAGGTTGTAGATCTGTTTTTCCTGAAGCTTCTTTTTTGTATCTTCAAATGTAGATTCTTTTTTCTGACATTTTTATGATAATGTTTGATTTTATCTATTGTTTTGCTCCACTTGTAACATTATATACGTCTATATTCTATTAAGTAGATAGATAGCTCTATAAACTTAATAGAATATATACATATATAACATTACAAGTGGAGCAAAACAATAGATAAAATCAAACATTAACATAAAATAAGTCAGAAAAAAGAATCTACATTTGAAGATGCAAAATATTGCAGGAACAACAAACCTATATGTATAAACTTAAGTTTACATATGTCTAAATTTAATTAAAAAGGTATCTTGGCAGTCTTTTATTTTAGTAATTAACTAGGAGAAAAAATGAAAAATGTAGACACTGGAAGTTCAGAAACACTGAACTTATGGGGGGGAAGGTTTTAACTCCTTTTTTCATTTGCAGATTGTACAGCAAAACAAGGAACCAGAAGTATTTCCACAGCCCAAAACTATGTCAAAAACTAGCCAAGTAAGTGTATGAATTTTCCTTTAGTAAATAAATTACTATTCATGGTAACTTTTTTCTAAGAAAAATATTCTTTGTATCTTGACAACCTGAGTATAAGAACATAGTAATGTTACCATCCCAACTGCTGGTGATGATGCAGGAACTAGAAAGAATATTTTACCCTGCAATCTCAGACTGAGTTTGCATCATAGCAGTTTGGAAAAACCTGTTTCTGTATACTAAAATGAAAGTAATTGAATAGCAAGCAATAAAGAACACTAATTCCATGATTTACTATTTAAGCTGGTTCTCAACCTTTTTTAGACTCAAGGCACCCTTCGTTAGACTGAAGGTCATCCCTTGGAAAATTGCAGTTCTTAGTTTTCATTCGCTCTTTGACTATGGAAAAAATACAGCAATTTTTCTGTTTCAAAGAACTCAGAAAGCCACAACATGTCAGAATGTTTTTAATGCTATAAATCCTTATTTGAAATTCTTGGGCTTATCTTGTGAATCATGTTTCCACACCTAACAGTGCTAAACCCTGCAGTCCCTTTGAAAGTATCTGAAGGCATCCCAGGGTATCTTGCCACCCTGCTTGAGAATCACTGATAAAAGCTGTGGTTATGTCTAGATGCCTCCATCAAAGGATACTTGGCACTGTACAAAAGTGGAAAGTTACAGTCCCTGCTTCCAAACCATTGACATTCTCAACAAGACAAGCATTACCACCTGAGTGAGTCGGATGTGGTAAAAAAGTGAAAGATAGGATAAAGTAGGGACCTGGAAATCAACTCTAGCATACACTAGCTATGAGCACAGTTGGTAGCCAATCCATTGTAGTGACTACCGTAATTGAAACTCTTGTTTTCATGGATTAAGTATTAAGATTATTAAAATCCGAACAGAAGAGCCTTTGAGCAGGTTAATAATCATGTTAACTCAAAGTCAAGTCAACTTTGAGATTCCCATCAGAAAGTTATTAGCTGTAGCCAAAAAGCAAGGTCAAGCCTTTTAATAAATAGAGTTTACCTTTAATGATTTTTATTTCATTATGTATGTCAAAACATGATTTAAAAGTTGAAAGCACAACTTAATGTAGTTCTCTCTGGAGATCAGTAGCACCCAAACTGATCTGTTAAATCAATATTTAATTGTTAGATATACAAACACCTACACATGATTCACAAGATAAACCTAGACATTTCCAAAAGAAATCCATAGCATCAAAATCACTGTGATCCTGTTGTGGCCTTTCTGAATTATTTGCAGCAGAAGAATTGCAGTATTATTTTTCTATAGTCAAGAAATGAATGAAAGCTAAGACCTAACATTTCCCATGGGGTGCCCTGAGTCTCAAAAGGTTGAGAATCACTGACAATAAGGTATGAAGAGACAGACCAGTTATATTATGGGTGGAAGGGGACATTGTATGCATCTGCTGTTCCGTGGTAAGCGTCCAGTCTCGCACTCTGCAGTAAGTGTAAGTTAAGTGGAGATGTTTTATTTGTGGCAAACTGCTCCACCTTAGTTTCCATTTATTACAGGATAGGACTGTACATGTCTAATAGTTACAGCAGAATGGATGATGCACCCCTCCCCTTTAACTCAATATTAAATTACTTCATCCCCACCTTTAGTGTGCTGATGTTCTGGCATGAGCTGGCCTGAAAGTGTTGTGATTTTTCAAATTTAAACTTTACCGGGGGCTTTCCATACTATATTGTTATTTACCTGAAACCAAACCAAGACAACTTTGAATTTAAAATGACCTCCCTCCAATAATTTGAGTTTATACTGTGTCCCAGAATATGAAGCGCATGTTGGCACTGGCCCCAACTGTCTCTAGGCAACAGCAGTGGTGTTGGCTTTACCCTTAGGCTTGGGTCAGAGCCAAAGTCAGAGCTGCAGCAAGTCTCCTGCCACTGTGCAGTCTTCCCCCAATGCTCCCTCTGAGCTTCATATGGCACAACCTTCCCCTCCACCTCCACCCTACCCCACGCACCTTATCTCCTGAACCATCCATCCCCTCCCCTGGTGCCTGAGCCACTTTGAGCTGCCCTGGCTACAGCCATTCAGTGGTGGTGCCAACAGCTCCATCCGTGGTCCAGGCAGGCATCTGCTGCAGCTCCAAGACCAGGCCTGGATTGGAGATGCCTGCCCTGGGCCAATACTCAAATCCAGAACAAGACTGCTTTCTTCCCCACCCCACTCCACCATGTTGAATGCAGGAAAACAACAAACTTATCTTTTGATTTCAAGTAAATACAGTAATATTAATCTTGCAAGTTTTAATCCTTTTGATATGATTTAGCATAGTTTAACTTTTATTTTTAATAGGTTATTTTTGAACTTTCAAAAGAGACATTTTATTTAGGTATGAAAGCAGTTTATTTTTCACCATTTGTTTACAATGTTTTATCTATGGCTGCTTCGTTTCTTTTTTCTTGGCTGGAACTGACAAAACTTTCAAAAAAAAAAAAGTTGGTCACTCAGGAGGCTTAAGCAAGAGAGGATGTTTGCTGAGTATATTCTGACATGGCTTACAGGGAGTCAAGGGATAATAACCTGAAGTAGTAACTTAATTGTACAGATATAGCAGGGATTGGCAACATTTTTTGGACTGAGTGCCAAAAACACCCACAACCTTGACTTGTAAGATGTTGGCGTACCAGGGGTGGATTGCAGGGGAGCCACGAGGTGCCTGATCCTTGTTGTGGCAGCACAGTCCTGCCATCCGTTGTGAGGCACACGTGCCAAGCAAAATGCCTATACGTGTCACACTTTAGCATGCATGCTAGGGATTGCTTTCCCCTGAGAGAGAGCCTTTCTGCACCTCTCCCCTTTTATACTTCAGTGGAAGGTTTTATTATTGTGAATTCTTCCTATTGATTTCTCTGTAGAAGAAAAATCCATGAGAAGGCTGTGCCTCAACAGGCTCAAAAAAGAAAATAAAAATAATTGAAAGTTGCAATTTAAGTTGTTATTAGAGTAAAGTAACTAATGAAGATATTAACATATTCTATTAACTCTATTATCTGGTCCTTTAGTTCAAAAGAATACGTTCTTTTGTCAGGTCAGCAGATATGGAAAATTAATCCAGGGCCTCTGTTCTGCATGTTCTAGGTTTAGGATGAACAGAACAGTTTGAGGAATAAACTCTTGGACACTAAGTTGCCTAGTTGTCAACTTTATCTTCTTACCCTTCCCTCTTCTTTGCAGAGTTAACAACTGTGGGGGTAGAGACTAGAAGAGGAAGAAAGGGCCTCAAAGAAAAGAATCCTCTGAGTTGTCTAATTTCAGCTGTTAACATTTTAGACTTATAAAAACTAATCAATTTATTTCAGCCAGTTAAGGACTGAGCCACTTTGTTTTATGCACCAAAAGCTTTAAAGTTTTCTGCTTGTATCTGTCATCTTTTATTAGACCAACCCAAATAGTTGGAGAAAAGTTATTAAGCAAGCTTTCGGGTTCAAAAACCCTTTGTCAGGCTAAGGAAGTTTCAGCAGTTGGTGTGTGCTCTTCCAGGATGGAATCCATCCAGGAAGAGCACACACCAACTGCTGAAACTTCCTTAGCCTGACAAAGGGCTTTTGAACCCGAAAGCTTGCTTAATAACTTAACTTTTCTCCAACTATTTGGGTTGGTCTAATAAAAGATATCAAAGTCACCCAAGGAACCTTGTCTGCCTATGTCCTTAGACCAACACGGCTACAACCTAAACCCCTGCTTGTATCTGTGTTTATATGCAGTGCATTTCCACAAATATAATGTTTTAAAGGTGTTTGGTATGGTAATGAGCATCCTTAACTCCCACTGTTTGCAAAACTGTTAAGTATCCATTAGGTACCTGATGTTTCCCAGTGCTAGTTGAATCTATTTTCTCCACCCTCTTGCCATAATATAAAATAGAAAGATTAAATGCATGTTATTTTTTTAAGACTAACTTACATTTTTTTTCCAGTTGTACAGTTACCTGCCGTTTCATGTGTTAAAACTATATTGTTTGTAAGATAGGAAGTGCCACAGCACAAACACCAACAGTGAAATGACTCTTCTGGACTCTTAATCTGGTGAACCACTTATTTGCAACCTTACACACAAATCAGTATCTAAGGCGTGACGTATGGAGCTTTAGGCATTTTATCCCTCTGCTTGTATTAAATCTTGAATAGTAAACCACAGTACTGTCTATATGCACCTGATCTGTAAGGGTATTATAATAACAGTCCTTGCCAAGCACTGAACTGTATTCCTTTTCCTGACAGGTTGCACCTCCCCAGTTTGCTACAGCTACAACTACAGTGGCACCTTCAATCCTCTTGTCTCCTAGTGTTTTCCAGCAGTCAGCTACAAAATCCACTGAAGTGGAAAATAAAGCCACTCCTTCTTCCCCTCTAACACTTGGAGCAACAGAAATCCAGGCTATGCCGCCTACTGTCCTCAGTCGGTCTCAGCTCCAGGAGACATTAATACATCTAATAAAGGTACTGTCAGTATTGCCTCCTTGCTTTTTCTTTGCTTTGGTGTTCTAAAGAAATACTATGACATCCATGCCCTTGAAACTCCTATTTACTTTGGTAGACACTACCGGACTTCAGCAATCTTGAAAGTTCTGATTACAGGCAACCCTCACTTAATGTGGCTTTGCTTACCGTGGTTTCGTTATAATGCACATTTAAAATACGTACCTAGTTTCGCTTGGCGCTGAGTGTGTTTCGCTATAACGCTTAGCGCAGGTGTGGGGAGAAGCAGTGGCAGCGGCGGCGGGGGAAGTGGTGAGTGGCAGCCGGCAGGAGCCCAGGGAGTGGTGGCAGGAGGCCAGGGTCCACTCTGGCACATGAGCTTGAAGCCCAGGTCAGCAGGGCCCGGGAGCGCAGGGTCTGCTCCGGCACATGGTGCCTGAGCGGCCAGCGGGTGGAGAGGAGCAGCAGCAGCAGTGACAAGGTGTGGATGGTGGGGGGGCATGAGTGCAGGGCCTGGGCCAGAGGAGCATCAGGAGCCAGTGCAAGCTGAGCCCACAGAGCTCCCCCGCCCCCGAGCCTGCAGTGATCTGGCAGTGGCGGCTTATCCCTGTGCCGGGTGCCCTGGAGGGAGCCCCTTCTAGGCGAAGTGGGGCAACTGCTTACCCCATGCCAGAGCCCCGACACAGGCCCCATGGATGGGGTGGCTGGGGCCATGCGCTGGTGGCTGGCGGGTGCGGGCCAGCGAGGGAACATTGAGGCTGGGAGGAGCTAATGCCTTCCCTGGCAGAGTCCACTTGGTGCCTTGCCAGGAGCGGCCCAGCCAGGGCCGGCAGCAGCACAGGACCCGGACCGGCAGGGCCCAGGGTCGGGTACAGGAGCGCGGGATCTGGGTCGGCGGATGGTGCAGAACCAGTTACCTTTATTTACACTAAATCCTGTGGGGAAATGGGTTCCACTTAACGCTGTTTCACTTAGCGCTTGGTTTTTGCCAGAACCAATTAGGAGTGCTAAGCAGGGGTTGCCTGTATTTAGTACAGGCACCAGTTATAGTCAAGCTGTCTTTCTTTCCAGCATGACATTATTTCCTTTTTTGTAGTAAGGATAGGGAATGGAAGGGAAATCTGCTTTGGGCTTTCTTTCCATTCTTTATAAAATCTGTAGAAAATGTGTAACTCCAAGCTATATTAACTTTCTTGTGGACCTTAAGCTTCTCTTTCTAGGGTAAATTGCTAGGGTAGCTTTGGAACAAACTATCTTTGACAGCATGACTTCAACAGATTTGCTTGGTCATGAAGCCAAGAAGAGCAGAAAGAAGCTTGAGCTTCTGTTGCACAATTAACTTTAGCCTAGCAAATCCCAGGGCATCCACAGAGTTTGGGAGGGAGACCTAATACATTGTAGTTAGAAGTGCACCGATACATTGGTCTGATATCAGATTGGCACAGATATAAAGAAAATTGACTATCAGAAATTGGCCTGATGTGGCCAATATTTTGGCCAATAAATGCCCGTGCCTGTACACAGCCACAGCGCAGCACGCAGGCGAGGAACAGAGCCTGGCAGCTTGGAGAGCTGCCTACAGCTGGTAATTCGGTTGTGGTGAAAGGGGAAGGGGCAGAAAAGGGGTGTTGGGGGTAGCAGATCAATGCCCCCCCCCCCCCCGACCCCCGCAGTGAAGGAGCAGTGGGGCTGAGGTAGGAACTGCCCAGCCAGGGTGGGGAAGGTGTGAGGTAGAGCCGCAGCTTTTCTGGGGGGTGCAGGGAGTGGGGCGGCGGCTCCTGCTGCTGCGCAGCATTGATCCAGGAGCAGCTCATCTGCTCATCCAGCAGCTCCCACTGCTGCTGCCAATCTCAATGGGGGGCATGTACCCCTGGATTTGCATGGGGCGGGCTGCAGCTGGAGCCAGGGGCCACTTGGAGAGGGCGCCAGCAGCACTGGGAGCGCATGGCCCCAGCCCTCCCCGTGCAGATCCGGGGCCGCCCCCCTCCCCCAGGCCTTCCTGGATGAGCAGCAGTGGGAGCCGCTGGATGAGCAGATGAGCTGCTTATGGACCAGCAGTGCACAGCAGAGGGAACCACCTCCCCGGACAAGCCGTACAAGTTGTACTTGCCTCACCCTGGCAGGGCAGCACCTGCCCCAGCCCTACTGCTCCCTCACCATGGGAAACATTGATCTGTTCCCTGCCCATGCCCCTTCCCTCCCCTCTCCCCTTTCACCACAACTGACCTACTAGTTGCATGCAGCTGTATCAGAAATCAAATCGATATTGGTCAATATGCCTCCTTAATAACCAGCTATCTGTATCGGGCCCCCAAAATCTCTATCGGTGCACCCCTAATTGTAGAATACTTGTTGTTCCAGCAGCAAGTCTTATGTAGGGGGAAGTAACATGGGGGAGGATTTTGCCTACAGAAGTTGAAAAATCCATGTGAATTCCCCATATATTGGAACTAAAGCTCAATTTTGGAAGAAAACAAACAACATCGCCCCCTGCCCCTCCCGCTGCCCCTCCTCTGAATCATGAAAAACCTGCAAGCTGGGCTCCACTGTCAGCACTCTTTATCTTCATCAGAGGCATTTTGCAATTATTTCTGCCCTGTGATCTTAAGAACACTCAAATGTGTTCCTACTCAAATGTTAGTTCTCACTCTCACTGTGTGGAGTTACGTATTTGTTTCCCCCGTTGAGGGCATTGCTTCTGATTGGCTGTCGTCTTCCCACTTTACATATGTGGGTACTGTAAACATTGATCAAAATTTGGCATTGCTTTCAGTAGGGCTCAACGATTCCAGTGGAATGTGGAGGGGCAAAGAGCAACTTACTGCAGAGGGAGAAGCAGACTATTTTCTCTTTGTGCTTATTGGGTTTTTTTGTTTGTGTGTTTGTTTTTTGGTGTCTGCTTAGATGTGTTGCCGTGTGAAGCATTTGGATCCAAGGCAACTAGAGTAGCTTTTAAGTGCTGCATACAGTTCAGGGTATCTAGTTTACCACTAAAAATAATGACCTAAGATTTTATACAGAAGTATACACGGTGGATTATTTCTAGACTGGCTTAAGAGGTATGTGACTGCAGAAATTGTTATCTATCATGTTAGGACCGTTTGAAATATATGTACAGGGTTGCCATGGCCTCACCTCTCACTGTCCCAGTCTGTCTGTGGATTGCCCTTGTGCAGCCATTCTGCCTTACTCCACCAGCTTTGACCTCAGGATGTCTTATATGCAGTTAAATAATAAAAAGATAGCATTATTTACATGTGTGTTTCTAGCTAATGCACTGCCTATGCTTTTCCTTCTGCAGAATGATTCCAGTTTTCTCACCACTATTCATGATGTCTACTTGCAAGTCCTGACCAAGAATACTGATATTAATCTATAATTGAAGTTAATTCAGTTCCACTGACAACACATCTGCTTCAGAAACAATTATGCCTCATCTATAAAACTAATATTTTTTTAAAAAGAATATTTAGTTTTCAACGTCTTGAATTTGAGCCTGTTAGGAAAGACTGTTCCTTAAAAATACTTCTAAAAGTAATGTTCTCAGAAGTGATCTAGGTTTCACTGTGATCATCACCAGCAAACCTTTGTTCTATGGAAACGTTGGTTAGTTGCAAATGAGCTTTCAGTAGCATTAAGTGAGTGTGCAGATGTTTGAGTCACTGTCATTTCTAGCTGTTTTCATTTTTAAGAGTTAAGGGGGAACAATGCTATTTTTCAACTATCAAGTGTATACCACACTTTGCAGACAAGAGCGAATTGAGTTGCAAACACCACTTCTATTTTTAAGGGCTACATAAAGGCTGGAGCAGGTAATTTGTTATGATGAATTGGCTATGGGAAGATGAGTCCACGGGAAAAGGTACTGTGCTCAGGCTTGAAGAGAGCTGCTGTTGGAGCTAAACATTTGATGTACAGGTTAAAAAAGTTCTTTTGCCTGTTCCTGAGCAACCAGAAGCCTCTACCCAACACGCATCCATTTATTTTGTAAGTGTGTATGTTTAACTAGATTCAGCACCTGTGGCAATATGCCGTTTCCTCATTAAGTTATACTTAGTTGTTCTACAAAGGCAGAATCAAAGCATGCAAAATCTTAGGAAGGGGCAGTTGAATCTTCTTCTAAGTATCTGTTTAATTGTGGCATTTGGATTCTAGTTGTTACAGTTTTTAAAATATATTTGGAGGAGAGTACCCTATAAGCCTGTTGTTTCCCTGTTATGTGGAGTTCAATATGGATTTTTGGAACACATTGTTTCCCTTTAGCCAAGGATGGACCAATACCATAGTTGAGTTTCATTCCTCAATTGTGTTGGTACTGTAATGTTGAAAACTATGCAGATGGGGAAGAAATGCGAACTGTTCCCTTATCTTCCACCCCCTCAGACTTTTTTCATGCTTGTCATACTGCATTTATTTAAAAAAGTGATGCTTCTTTATATATGGTTTAATGTTTCAGTATTTACTAGTGTAAGACTCTAACTACTTCTTCACATTTCCCCATGTAAAGTTATACTAATCCTTAATGATATTTTGCTATGCTGCTATTGGTCTATCCATGACTTAAATTTATTTCTATATGGCATGCAAACGTAGTTAATAATACTTAAATGTAGATCTCAATTTATTCCAGCAATAGTAATTTTAAAGGATGCTTTTTGAGTAGTAAGGTCTTGGTTTATATGGTAAAGGATAATTTGTAGTAAATATAACCAGTTAAGATGCACTGCTTTTTTTTTTTTTTTCCTCCAAGCACTATTGAAATGAAGAAGAAAGAACAAATTTCATTTGGCTCTACAAAACAGAATCTACTAAGGATGAGTTATAATAATGTGACATAGTCAAAATGCAGGGTCATTTCATTGGAAATGATCAAATAAGCTTTAATTGTAAATCTATCACAAATCAGTGTTTCGCAGTCATAACAAAAAGTATGAGTTTTTATGCATCTAATATCTCTTAGTATAGACTTTGGTTTTTGAGTGAAAAAGTGTTGTTTTTTTCCTGCAAAATCTGCCTTCTAAAAAGCTCTTTAACAGCCATTGGGATTCAGTATTTCCAGGTAAAAATATATAGTATTTTATGTTGGAAAAGTATGCAGAATTCAGGGAAATGTGTTAGCAATCATGCAAGTTTACCAAGAAATGTATTGGCTTTAATGGTAGAATTTGAATTCAGCAATAGACTTTCTGAACCTTGCTTAGGAAGAAGGGAGCTTTCTTACTTGCATACTGCACAAATCGCAACAATATGCTTCATTTATCTAACGTATAGACCTAATGCAAGTCAAATTTGAGGTCCCCTTAGCAGGAGAGAGAACGGGGGGGAGGCCAAGTCAGAGAGCAGTTCTCTTGGATATAGTTCTAGCCTAAACCAAATGTTACACTTGGTTTTCTCCAGCTTTAACAGACTGAGTCAGTACATTCTTGATTTTTTTTTTTTTTTATAAGAATTTTTAGTACCTTGAAAAGGAGGTTGAATTAAAGGAAACGTTCCCTAGTGTAGAGAGGAGATGGGGAGCTACTGTAATCATACCAACCTTTCAGATATATTACAACTAAATACTGTCACATTCTTCAAGTAATATCCAAAATGTCAAAATGATGGGACAGTTGAGGAGTTCCTTCATACCATTGTACTGCAATTTGGAGTACAAGTCCTGGACAACTGACAAAGGGAATATTATTTTAAATAGCATCATTACAAGAAGTTACTATCTAAAGCCCAAACTGTCCATGTTTTTGTTAAATGTGTTTTGCATTATAACTGTCCAGAAACCTCAACAAGCAGTAGGCAGATTCAAATTTTCTTTTTTTTTTTCTTGTAGTAGTGCCAAAAAGTGTTCTTCCCAGCTTGCAAACAAACTTCATTAGGTATAAAATGAAATAACTTTAGGTAAGCATTATAAGTGATTTCTGTTCATGTTGATTTTTTTTCTGCACCTTTATCCCCCACTCCATATATGTAGCAGACACTGGGAGGGGTGTCCTGTAATAAAACATATAGCACAGTTATCCCCTGCAGTATATGCAAAGTGCCAGAATAGTGCTCTTCGTAATACGTAAATGTTTAACAGATAAACCTATTCAAGGAGAAATTGCTTTGTAAAACAAAAGTTCAACTGCAGCATAAAACATGAGATGTTTTAAAATGTGGAAGTTATTTGACAGCTTTACTTTTGTCATTTTAACCTTTTGTAATAACATAGAATTAATGAGCTTGTCTCCTTGTGAAGAGCTTGATTCATGTTAGCTGCATGTAGTAATAGCTAATGCATATAGCTAGTTACCAAGGGTCACCACAGCAGCTGAACATGACTATTTAAAGTGACTTTTACTGTGGTAAAGCTTCCAGTAAATTGGATTTTACTCATTAGTTTTGAGAGTTCAAAGATTAGTTTACTCCCAGAATGAATTTTACTGTCTCAGCATGTTTCTTTGACCAGTGTTCAATTACTTGGAAAATTACAATTTACTAATGACAGATTATTTTTAAAATTATAACTGCTTTATTATTCACAATATTAAGATTTTTCTCAGTTCTGTAGTTGCATTATTAACATGATGGCAGTTATAATCCCCGAAGTTGCATGAAAGGTGCCTACTAGCTATTAATTTGGAGGCAGTATATCTGTCAAATTAGACAAGATTTGCAAAACAGTTGAGGCAGAGTGTAACATTTAAAGTAATTGATTTCTAGTTTCATATAACAAATGCTTAATTCTCTAGATATGGATATTTTAATATTATATTTGAATGCTTGCTGTTGGACTCATTTCATTTCACCCATATTTTGGTTTGGCCTACTTAAGTACCTTCTTGGAAACAATGCCCTGTGTTTAGCCAGATGTAATTACTGAGAAACTTTAAAAAGCTAATAATTAATTTGGAACATTATTTTTAAAAATATTTTAGAGAAATCAGCCACCTTTTGCCAGTTATTGAGTTGCTTCTTGCTAACAACATATCTTAACAGGAGGAATGTGTGCAATATATTTCACCGTAGTGTTGTCTGACATCATTGTGAAAATGTTAAGATGCAATATCTTCCTTCCACTTTAAATTGGAAAAAAATGCAATATCTTTCTCTGGTGGTCTATTTTTTTTAATCTATTCACTGTATGGGCACATGGCTTTTTTGTATTTTTTTTTTTAAATGTACAGTATGCATTTTTTAAGTGTCTCATTTTTTTAACACCTTTTTTCAGATGCACCAGTTACCCATTTGCATGTTCTTTCAGTGTGAAGACCTTGAGACCTTGGTATTTTTTTAATAGTCATTCCTTGAAACATATGTGAACAATATTTTAGAAGTCCAAAAAAAGTAGATACTGCATCATTAACATTTCAATATGTTATGGACTTTATATCATCTATGTATGTTTGCAAATATTAAGTTATTGCATAAATGTTTAAGAATGAACATTTTTCATCCAAAATTTTGTATGTTTGCAAATATATTTTTGTAATAAAATTTCAAAAACAAATGTTTCAGCACCTCCTAAAATCTTCCACTCTTTGCTTTCATTTGTAGTGGCAGGAACTCGCTATGAGTGTAAACTCAAAAAGTTTACTTGGGGTAAGAATCTTGCAGTTTGGAGCCTTCATGGAATCTTTGTGTTGCAAAATGAACCTAGTGGCACAAAGTGGAACCCACAAAAAGTTATAAGAAGAGAATATGTGGATGCTTAAAAGCCAGCAGAACCTGAGCATTTAGCATCTCTCTTTCTTGCTACTGTTATTTATCCTACTTTAATGCCTTAAGTTTGTATTTAGTCTGATGAATCAACCAATGCTCTTCATTTCTGAAAATCTGCAAGGTCACTATTGCAAATCCTGCTGCACTAGTTTCAATTGGCTTGGATCCCAGTCTTTAATTTTTGTAATACTCTTCTCATAAACTAATGGATGTTGTGTGACCAAATACTAGTCTTAGACGAGCTAAATGTGGACTTGGCAATTGTCTGAATTAATCCAGTTGCTGTTTGCTATATAATAATTAAGATTATTCTATGTCAGTGGTGCCCAACTTTTCACATTGTTGACTGATGAGCCCAATCCAGCTGCAGAGGGTTGCACAGACTGACCTTGATCCATCTGCTTGGGGCAGAGGTAGGGTAGAGCAGGCCTAATCTGGGCGTGCATGTGGGGGGGCGCAACCTGGTTGCAGTCCCAATCCAGACACACTGGGCAAGACAGCTCCGATGCAGACCCATGAGGGGTTGGGAAATGAAGCAGCTCTGGTCCGGAGGTACGGGGCAGGGTAAGGCAGTCCTGATCTGGATGCATGGTGGGAAGGGGAGAACACAAGAAGCCTAACCCCAATCTGGATGTGTTGGGGGTAGGGTGGAGTGGTTCTGATCCAGACATGAAAATGGGTGAAGAGAGGAGCCTGGGGAACAGCCCAGCCCAGGCTGAACTGGACTTGCAGGCATTGGTGGGCCTGGACCTCATCCCACTGCATGGCAATGGCTCAAACAAAGCTAGATCCAACCACATGGAGCTTCCATGGCTCCCTGCTGCCAAGCTTTCCAACCCATTGGAGAGCCCTGCAGGCCAGATGTAATGACTCCACAGGATAGATTTGACCAGCAGGCTGGAGGTTGAGCCACTCCTCTATACTATTTGCGCCAGCAGGTTCCTCTCCAATTGCCTTTCCTTACAGACTTCCAGAAGGCAAAAGTGATCACTTCTGTGAAATAGTCACGGAAACAAAATAGCAACAGGCAAGGTCTGAATTCTGGCTTTGCTTGCCACACTGAACTTGTGTGTGCTACCACCATTGTGGAAAAAGATGGAAAACTAAGAACACTGGGTTTTTTTGGTTGGCGTTTTTTTTACTTGAAGAGACTGATGTTTTCATTGAATTTCATACATAGTTTAGAAGATGGTTAGTCAGTATATAACTATAAAGACTTGATCCAGTCTTTTAAAGACTTGATCCCTTGTTTAACTAGAGTCCTGAGTGAGGGGGAGTTCACTTGAGGGTTGCCTAGAAACTCTCATCTTTCTTCACTGTTAGCTTTGTGAGAGGAAGCAGGAAAAAGGGAACCTTTTGGGACCAAGGAACAGTGAACAAGCTAGTTTACAGGGGAGTCTGCTAAGGAAGGTCTGCTCAAAAAGAGAGGCAACAGATTAAGACTCGCAGAGAAATGGCTGGAAGACGTCACAATGCCAGGGCCACTGCCAGTTCTTCCTCTGCTTACGCTTGTGAGGCATCTCTCCAGGCAGGATGGCTTGTGACCTCTAACAGCAAGCAGAAGCCTTTTTCTCCACCTGCAGTGGTTTGCCTGAAGAACAGATATGGAGACCTAGCAATGGAGCATGTTCTGTTGGTGGAAGAGACCTTGCCAGGCCTCGCCAAAGTTGGGAGGATCAAGACCACTGCCATCAAGAGGAAGTGACAGGTGGTGGTGGTTGGAGACTCCCTTCTGTGGGGAGACAGGTATCCATCTACCGGCCTGCCATTTGTCCAGTGCCCAGGTCTGAGATGTCATGGAGGGATTACTGAGACTTATCTGACCCTTTTGCTACTACTTCATGCTGCTCATCCTTGTGGGCACCAGTGATACTGCCAGGAGTGACCCTAAGCAGATCAAAAGTAAGTAGAGGGCTTTGAGTGCAAGAGTGAAGGGCACAGGGGCTCAGGTGGTGTTCTCAATCTTTCTGGTCAGAGGGAAGGGACTGGGCCGGAGTGGATGTATCCTGCAGATCAATACATGGCTGTGTAGATGGCGTCACCAGTAGGGCTTTGGCTTCTTCAACCATGACATGTTTTTCCAAGAAGGATCACTAGAAAGAGATGGGATCCACCTGACCAAGAGAGGGGAAGAGTATCTTCACTGACAGGCTCACTAACCTAGTGAGGAGAGCTTTAAAGTTTGTTTGTTAGGGGAGAGCAAAGCCTTGAGGTAAGTGGGGAAGTGGGTGGCCCAGAGGAAGCACAAGCAGGAGAGGCAACAGGGTAAGCATTGTCCTTCCTGAGAAGGTAGTGCAATCGTCTAGTTACGTCAGATGTCTATACATGAATGCTTGGAGCTTGGGAAACAAGCAGGAGGAATTGGAAGTCCTCAGACAAGACAGTCCCAAACTATGATGTGATTGGTATAACAAAGACTTGGTGTGATAGCTCACATGACTAGGGCACTGTCATAGATGGGTATAAACTGTTCAGGAAGGACAGGTAGGGGAGAAGAGCAGAAGGAGTTGCACTTGATGTAAAAGCAATGTAAGATTGCTCAGAGCTCCAGTATGAAATGTAGGATAGGCCTGTTGAAAGCCTTTGGTTTGGGTTGGAGGGGAGAGCAATAAAGGTGTTGTGGTGGATGTTTGTCTGTTGTAAACCACCAGACCGCGGGAGGATGAGGTGGATGAGGGTTTCTTCAAACAACTAGTGGACATTTCCCGATCACAGGCCCTGGTTCTCATGGGGGCTTCAATCACCCTTCACCCTGACATCTGCTGCGAGGGCAATACATCAGTGCAAGTTAATTCAGGAAGTTTTTGGAGAGCATTAGAGACAACTTCCAGGTTCAAGTGTTGGAGAAGTCAACTAGGATCCGTGCTCTTCTTGACCTGATGACCAAACAGGGAAGAATTGGTGGGGAATGTAGTAGTGGATGGCAACTTGGGCAGCAGCACCCAAGAGATTGAGTTCATGATCCTTAGAAAAGGAAGGAAGAAGACCTGCAGAATAAGGACTATGAGCTTCAGAAAAGTAGATTTTTGACTCCTTCAGGGAACTGATGGGCAGGATCCCCTGGGAGGCCAATCTGAGGAGGAAAGGAATTCAGGAGAGCTGGTTGTTTTCTAAAGAAACCTTACTGAGGGCACAGGAATTGAACTATCCCAATATGTGGAAAGACTAGCAAGTGTAGCGGAAGACCAGCTTGGCTTAGCAAGGAGCTCTTCAGTGAGCTACAGCACAACAAGGACAGTAAGTTTAAACCAGGACAAACAACTAGGTAAGAGTATAAGTGTATTGCTTGGGCATGCAGGTATGAAATCAGGAAAGCCAAAGAATAATTAGTTGCAACTAGCAAGGGACATGGAAGGTAACAGGAAGGGTTTCTATAAGCATGTCGGCAACAAAAAGATCGGGAAAAGTGCAGGTTCCTTATTGAATAGGATAGGCAACCTTGTCACAGGTGATGCGGAAAAGGCTAAAGTACTTGATGCCTTTTTTACCTCAGTCTTTACAGGCATGGTGAGCTCCCAGACTACACCATGTGGCAGCACAGTTTGAGGAGAAGGTAAGCAGCCATCAGTGGTGAAAAAGCAGGTTAGGTACTATCTAGAAAAGCTGGACATGTACAAATCCATAGGGCTGGACGCAATTCACCCGAAGGTGCTAAGGGAGTTGGCCAGTGTGATTGCAGAGCCACTGGCCATTATCTTTGAAAACTCAGTTTGGCAATTGGGACAAAGCTTGAGTGATTGGAAAAGGGCAAATGTAGTGTCCGTCTTTAAGAAAGGGAAGGAGGAGGATCCAGGGAACTATGTACAGGTCAGCCTCACCCAAGTCTCTGGAAAAATGATGGACTAGGTCCTCAAGGAATCCATTTCTGAGCACTTGGAGGAGGGGAAGATGATTAGGAACAGTCAGCATGGATTCACCAAGGGCAAGTCATGCCTGACCAACCTGATTGCCTTCTATGATGAGATGACTGGCTCTGTTGATGTGGGAAGAGCAGTGGACATGATATACCTTGACTTTAGCAAGGCTCTTGATACGGTCTCCCACAATAGTCTCACGAGCAAGCTAAGGATGTACGAGTTGGATGAATGAACTGTAAGGTGCAGATGACACTAAGCTGCGAGGAAGAATAGTAGGTACGCTGAAGGAGTGTAGGACTAGGATTCAGAGAGACTTTTGACATATTATATTAAGATTAAGGGGAAGATTGGACCTAAAGAAATCTCATGTGTGTCAATAAGGAGAAGTGCAAAGTCCTGCACTTTAGACAAAAATCCCATTCACCACTACAGGCTGGGGACCAACTGCCTAAGCAGCAGCTCTGTTTACAAAAAAAAAAAAAAAAAAAG
>NW_005841889.1:2639960-2642944 GCF_000455745.1 Alligator sinensis
AAAAAAAAAAAAAAAAAGTGACCTGAGGGTTACAGTGGATATGGTGTGTGTGTGTGTGTGTGTGTGTGTGTATACTGAGCCAACAGTTTGCCCTTGTTGCCAAGAAGGCTAACAGCATGCTGGGTTGCATTACCAGGAATGTTGCCAAGGAAAGTGATTATTCTCCTCTATTTGGCTCTGCAGAAGCTGTATCTGGAGCACTGTGTCCGGTTTTGGGCCCCCACTACAGAAAGGATATAGACAAATTGGAGAGAATCGAGTGGAGAGCAATGGAAATGGTTAGGAGGCTGGGACACATGACTTCTAAGGAGAAGCTGAGAGAACTGGGTTTATTTAGTCTAGAGAAAAGACGACTGAGGGGGGGTTTCAGCAGCCTTCAAGTACCTGAAGGGTGGTTCCAAAGGGGATGGACCTAGACTGTTCTCAGTGCTGACAGATGAGAGAACAAGGAGCAATGGTCTCAAGTTGCAGCAAGGGAAGTTTGTTAGCTGTGAGGAACAACTTTCTTATGAGGAAAATGGTAAAGCACTGGAACACGTTAACCAGAAAGGTTGTAGAATCTTCACCCTTGGAAATTTTAAGACCCGGCTAGACAGAGCATTGGCTGAGATGATCTAGTTGGGGATGGGCCTGCCTTGAGCAGGGGGTTTGACTAGATGACCTCCTGAGGTCACAGATCTTCCAACCCTAATTATCTGTGATTCTATGATTATGTTCCATAGTGTACAAAATAGTTGAATTGTGCTAGAGCAAGCCAATGCATTTGTCCCCTCAGCTGCAAATGACCTCAGTGATTAACTGCATTGTTTAATGCTGCTGAAATGGACTTTCCCCCCTTTATTTCCATTTGTGCATTTAAAAAATTATATATAAATATAATTTGGTATAACCATTTGTAGAGGTCCACCCATATATTAATGCCTTATTGGAATGGCAATGATAAAATGAAAATTAACATTATTGACTATCGGCTTTCTTTGGCTGATGTAGCCAATAATGTACTGATAAATATACTGTGACTTCTGGCCAGGGACCTGGATGCCATGTGCATGCACGCAGCTGCAGCATACACATGGCCAGGAATACAGCCAGGCAGTGTGGAGGGGAAGTGGCATGGGGAAGGGAATGGGGGGGGAGCAGATTGAGGCCTCCATGGTGAAGGAGGGAGTGGGGCAGGGGCTGGGAGTGCTGCCCATCCAGGGCAGTGCATGGGACCCCAGGGCTGGAGTGGAGAGTGGTATG
This sequence comes from Alligator sinensis, assembly GCF_000455745.1. Lineage (NCBI taxonomy): Eukaryota > Metazoa > Chordata > Crocodylia > Alligatoridae > Alligator > Alligator sinensis. The sequence goes on from NW_005841889.1 coordinate 2,641,203, forward strand.
GAGCTATGGGCAACTCATCCAAGAGGCTCGGGGGTGGGGGGAAGAAGCTCCCCGCTGCTGCACACACCCCCAGGGGAGGCATATGGGGCATGTGCCCCCCCAGATTTGTGTATGGGGCGAGGAGGATTCTAAGCTACCTGCTGTGGGCTTAGGAGAGGGGATACCTCTCCGAGGATTGTTACCTTGTTGTGGTGAAGAGGCTTGCATGTTCCAATGACCCCGAGAGCGATGCCATCTGGAGCTCATGCTCCTGGTAGGGCTACCCATAGCAGTAAGGTCGAGGGGGAGGTTCCAGACAAAGAATGATCCAAGAAGTCCTCAATGGCAGAGCAGGTGGAGGAAGGCTGTGGCCCCAACAGCTGTGAAGGTGGAAGAAGACTGCAATGGAGAAGTAGCCCCTTTAGGATACCCTCTGTTCACCCCAATGGTGAGGCGGCTAGAAAAGGTGCCCCAAAAATAGGCTGTCCTATCTCTCCTGGCTGGGAAACTGCACCCAGCAGGATCACCATTCCTGCAGTCAAAATTTAAAAAAAAGCTAAACTTCAGAACCTGAAATGTGAGAACACTCATCAGCAACTCAAAGAGCGATTTGCACGGAAAGACTAACTGCCATTGTGGCCTGGGAGTTAGAGAGGCATATCATCGACATCGCTGCTCTCAGCAAACCCGGCTCGCCAGGAAGGGACAATTGAGGGAGGTCAGTGGAGGGTACACCTTCTTCTGGAAAGGGAAACCAGATTGCGACCCCCGTATCCACGCAGTCAGTTTCACCATCAGGAACAAGATCGCTGATGTGTTCCCCGCGCTCCCTTTGGGGGTCAATGAAAGGCTGACCCTTCGCTTGCACCTCAGCCGAAACCAACACGCCACTGTCATCAGCGCATGTGCTCCAACTCTGGATTCTGATGAGAAAGTCAAGGAAAGGTTCTGCTCTGATCTCAACAACGCCCTTGCCTCCAGCCCCAGGGACAACAAGGTAATTTTCCTGGGTGACTTCAACACCCAGACTGATGACCACAAAATCTGGAGTGGAACTATTGACAAGAATGGCATGGGGAAGGCCAATGCCAACAGTATCCTGCTCCTGACCAAATGCGCCCAAACCAGCCTGATCATGAGAAACACCATCTTCCGCCAGAAAAACCGGCTCAAGATCACATGGAGGCATCCGAGGCTGGAGCACTGGCACCCCTTGGACTACATCATTGTCTGAGGTAAAGACCTGAGGGACGTGTTCATCACGAGGGCCATGAAGGGATCTGAAGATTGCTGGACGGACCACAAACTTGTGCACTTGGTGATGAACATCCATCTGGCACCAAGACACCGGAAGACCCAGAGGGCAGCCCAGAGACTGTTGAACGTCGCAGCTCTGAAGGACCCTGGACAGCTGGAGGAGTTCCAGGCCCAGTTGTATAGTGCACTGGAGCAAGTCCCTACTGCTGATGATGTCTCCATCCAGGCACACCGGGAGCATCTCAAGTTCTCTGTCCAAGACGCCTGCGCCCAGACTATTGGGCACCAGGACTTGTTCGATGCTAATGATGTTCAGATTTGCAATCTTGAGTGAAAGCATGCAGCCTTCATCACTTGGCAAAGCCGTCCACAAGCTCGGCGAAAGACAGCAGTGTACCACCAGCTAAAGCCTGAGGTCCAGCAATGCATAGATTCATAGATTCATAGATGTTAGGGTCGGAAGGGACCTCAATAGATCATCGAGTCCGACCCCCTGCATACTCAGG
>NW_005841889.1:2643153-2662635 GCF_000455745.1 Alligator sinensis
CCAATTCCCTTCTGTGCCCCCGTGATGAACTTATAGGCAGCCACAAGGTCGCCTCTCAACCTTCTCTTGCAGAGGCTGAAAAGGTCCAGGTTCTCTAGTCTCTCCTCGTAGGGCTTGGTCTGCAAGCCCTTAACCATACGAGTGGCCCTTCTCTGGACCCTCTCCACGTTATCCGCATTCCTCTTCAAGTGCGGTGCCCAGAATTGCACGCAGTACTCCAACTGCGGTCTGACCAGCGCCCGATAGAGGGGAAGTATCACCTCTTTGGATCTATTCATCATGCATCTGCTGATGCACGATAAAGTGCCATTAGCTTTTCTGATGGCTTAGTCACACTGCCAACTCATGTTCATGTTCCGCTTCCGTGCCACCCAGCAGGTCATTTCCTAGGCAGTAGGTGTGCTGGACATTTTTCCTTCCTAGGTGCAGCACTTTGCATCTGTGACGTGAAGAACAACTGGTGGGTGGAGAAGGTGCGTGTGATCCAGGGCTACGTCGACCAGCATGACATGCATAACTTATTCCAGGCTACCAAGGCAACCTATGGACCAAGGCAACCTATGGACACCGCTCCATTGGACAAAACCCCTTCCGATCACAGGACGGCTCCCGGCTCCTCAAGGACGACACTGCCATCTGTCTGTGTTGGAAGGAGCATTTTGAACTCCTCCCTAACCAGGAGTCCATTATATTGAAGGAGACACTCCAAGCCATCCTACAATGCCCTGTGGTGGATTCTCTTGGCAATCCACCAACCATCGGAGAGCTGAAATGGGCCATCCAACAGATGCAAACTAACAAAGCCTGCAGGCCAGAAGGTATACCCGCAGAGGTCTACCATGCTGACGGCTTCCGGCTTGCATCACAACTCCGTCCCAAAGGCAGAGGATAAGCTGGTGAAGAGGACATCCCTGGGGATCTCAAGAATACAACCATTGTGACCATCTACAAGAAGAGGTCAAATCTGACTGTGGGAACGACAACGGGATTTTCCTGTAGTTCCTGGCCCACATTCTCCTAAACCGCCTTCATCCTGTCACTGAGGAGATTCTTCTAGAAACCGAGTGAGGCCTCTGACCATCCCAGGGCACTGCAGATGTGATTTTCATTGCCAGGCAGCTTCAAGAAAAATGTCGGAAGCAAAATCAAGAACTGTTCCTTGCCTTCATTGACCTGACCAAGGCGTTGGATTCCTTAAATCGTGAAGCTCTGTGGAACATCCTCCAACACCTTGGCTGCCCACTGAAGTTTGTCACCATGCTGAGACTCCTGCATAATAATATGACCACCACTGTCCTGAGTGAGAGATCTGAAACTGACGCCTTCCACATCTGGACTGGGGTCACACAAGGCTGTGTGATTGCCCCCACCCTGCTCACCATCTACCTGACCATCATCATTCACCTCATCAGAGATGATTATGTACCATCTAATGTCATTATCCAGTATCAACTGGACGGGAAGCTTTTCAATCTTGGGTGCTTCCCGTCAAAAAACAAACTCACCACCAAGGACATCCACGACCTTCAGTTTGTGGACGATTGCTGCATAATGGCTCACTCTGCACAGGATGTGCAAGTGACCCTAGATCTCTTCAATGCTTTGTGTAAGAGCCTTTAAACATCTCCAAGATGATGCTTCTCCACCGCCGCCCCGGCCAGCTGAACATCCCTCACGCTATCTACATAGACAGGGAGGCTCTGGAGTACGTGAGCACTTTCCGTATCTCAGCAGCCGCTCTCTCAACAGGCTACTATCAATAAAGAAGTCCAGCACTGAGTCAACTGCACCAGTGCTGCCTTCTTCAAGCTGCGACAACATGTCTTTGAAAATAGAGAACTTCGGAAGTTGATGAAGGTCCTAGTTTATAAGGCTGTCATCCTGACCACCCTCCTACTGCAGTGAAGCCTGAACCATTTACCAACGCCACATTTAGACCCTTGATAGCTTTCACTAGCAGTGCTTGCATTGAATCCTGGAGATCAAATGGGAGGACCGTCAGACTAACGCGAGCATCGTCCATGAAGCTGTGTCCACCAGCATCGAAGCCTTGCTCTTGAAAAATCAACTCCGGTGGACAGGCCACTGTGTCCAGATGTCCGAGAACCACCTCCCTTGCCAGATTCTTTTCTCCCACGTCTCTGTTGGTCAACGCTCAAAGGGCAGCCAAAGGAGATGGTACAAAGACGTACTCAAGGTTGCCCTCAAGCATGGAGGCATCAACACCAACGGCTGAGAGGAGCCAACCTGCCATTCAGCATGGCACCACTTGGTCCACCACTGCGCACACCACTTTGAGACCCAATGACTCGATACTGAGGTGGAATGGCGGCAGTGGAGGAAGGAGAAGGAGACCAACCTGGGGCTGCGAATCCCACTCCCCCGCACAACTACTTGCCCCCATTGCTGAAGAACGTGTGCATCCAGAACCAGGCTCCTCAGTCACCTGAGGACGCATCAAACCTGATGGATGTCATCCTTAACTTCAAGGGACTGCCGCAGACGGTGTGGACTTAGGGTTCTCTGCCCTGCTGCCTTTGCCCTGGGAACTGCATGCTGGCCACACATCCCCTGCTTGTCTGGCAGCAGTAGCAGTAGTGAATTGTGCCTCCTGCTGTCGGACTGGCAGGGGACATGCAGCCAGTGTGCAGCTCCCAGGACAAAGGCAGCAGAGCAGAGAGCCCTGAGTCCGCAGCAGGCAGCCTGCATCCATCCTTGCTCCGCTTGGTTCCAGTTAGAAGCATCCCCAGACTTAAAAATTGTGTGGGGTCCTTGATATGCTCCCCACCCCCCTCCTCTCCACTGACTTAGTGGCAGGGTGCTGCTCTTCACACTGCCCGGCTGCATTCCTGTAAGTAGGTAAGGCCAATATGCCTGGTGAATAATCGTCTATCGCAGGGGCAGGCAGTTATTTTGGGCGGAGGGCCGTTAATCAAGTTTAGGCAAGCTGTTGAGGGCCACATGGGTAGCCCTGCCCCTTGATAAGTGCCCTGCCCCCTGTTTGCCATCTTGTGGTCAGAAGTTCCGCCCCCTAACCCCCGACTGTTGCCACCAGAAGGCCCGCCCCTTGCCCCTGGAAATAGGAGTGTTGCCATCTCGGAACCAGAAAAATACCAAATTATAGTCTAAAAATCAAACATCTACAACATTCGTTAATTTGATTTCAAAAAAATATTTTTGTCCTGATTTACATGTTTGTAGTGTACACAGAGGTGATTGCACAATAATTTAAAATGAAATCTTACTCTTGTATATTGTGGGGAGCATGGAGTGGTGGGGAGAGATTTGTGGGGGACTACTGTTGGTATGTGGGTCTGTGGGGTGAGGGAGCATTGGGTGTGTGTGGATATGTGGGGTGTGGTTGGGTATGGGGTTCAAGGGGGACTGTGTGGGAGGGAGTGTGGCTGGGGTGTATGAGGGGGTGTGGGCCTGCATATATGGTAGTGCAAGGTCAGGGGTGTGGGTGCATGTGGGACTCACCCTATGAGCTCTCTGTTTCTCTCTGTCTCTCATATATACTCCAGGGACACACACGCATATGCACACGCACCCTCCCGCTCATGGCTCTGGGGTACCAGTGCGTGCCATGTGCTTCTGCAGTCTAGTGTTGCTGCTGGGGGCCACATGGTGCTGGAGTGGCCAGTGGGCGTGCAGGGAACCAGTGAAAGCTAGCACAGGCAGAAGCTTCCAGTTGAAGGAGGATGGGACTGGGCTGGCCTTGCTACTGAGTCCTGCTGGCTTCCCCTGGGTCCTACTGCCCCTGGCTCCTGTCATCTTTGACAGGCAGCCAGGAGCATATAAATATAAATATTTTAGGCGCCCTGCAGGCTGGATAGAATGGCCTGGCAGGCCATGTTTTGCCCGCCCTGTGCTATCAGTATCAGCCAAGAAAATCTTTATTGGTGAACCCCCTAAGTATTTGTCAAAGTAACTGATAAAGTAGAAAAAAGAAAAAATCAACTTTTGAAGCAATTTTGAAATGCTTGGTAGTGAAACTTGATTTAAAGCTCTTTTTAAGTATTGGGAGATGCAGGGGGTGGTGGGTGTGTGTGTGTGTATGCGCATCACCCCCTGCATCTCCCAATACTGAAAACGAGCTTCGTGTGCCTCTGGATCTGCACGGGGCAGGCTGTAGCTGCAGGGTAGAGCTGGAGCTGGCACTACACGGGGCTTTTCTTGCTGGGGTTTGGCTCAGAGCAGGCTCCGGTGGCACTGGGAGGATGCAGCAGCCACCCCAAATTTTGCTGCAACTCTGCTCCCAGCCCCACACCACCGCCTGGCACAGCCCCAGCTGAACATCCCACTTCCACCCAAGCACTGGGAAAAGCTGCAGCGGTGCGGGGCTGGGCATGGAGCTGTGGCAAAATTTGGGGTGACTGCAGCCTTCTCCCAGCCCCGCTGGAGCCTGCTCCGAGCCCAGCCCCTGGCGAGAAAAGCCCCATGCAGCACTGGCTCCACCCTGTAGCTGCCACCTACCCATGCCACGCAGATCTGGGGGCACACGCCCCACCTTCCTGGGGTGCAAGCAGCAAAGGAGGCTGCTGCTCCGTCCCATGCCCCACCTGCCCTGGCTAGGCAGTGCCTGCCCCTGCCCCATTCCCTCTCTCACTGCAGGGAGTGTTGATCTGTGCCCCCACACCTCTTCCCTCCCCTTCTGACTTACCAGCTGGAGGCAGGTCTCCACACTGCTGGCTCTGCTTCGTGCTGCACTGTGGCTGTGCAGCATGGCCATTTAGTGGACAAATTATTGGCCACATAGAGCCGATATCCAATATAGACAATTTTCTTCATATTGGTACCAATCCGATATTGGAACAATGTATCAGTGAATCTCTCATATATATGAGCACTCTCATACAGAGTGCTGCCATGACAGTGGGGAATGAGGGGTCGGAGCAAGGGGCGTGAGGCCAGCAGTGCTGGCCTCGCTCCCCCCTCCCCCCCCCACCCCCGATTGGAGGCAGAGGGGGATGGCAGGGACCGACTGGGATGGCTGAGTGCTGCCATGACAGCGGGGATGGAGCGGGGGTAGGGGGGCAAGGCCAGTGGTGCTGTCCTTGTCCCCCTCCTTTCCAGCCCTGCTCCTTGGAGGCGGCAGTGCAGGGTGCTGGCAGTGCAGCGCTGGCCTTGCCCCCCCGCTCCACTCTGGCTTAGCCACTGCTGCCATCAGGCCCTGACAAAAGCCAATGGGGAGAAGTGGGGGGGGGAAGGGGGAACACAGTGTCGGCACCCTGCTGCTACCACCGAGCCCTGAGAACAGCTGGGAGGGAGGGGGTTGTGTGCGGCCAGATGCACAGCGGTGACAGCCTGGGGTGCTAGATGGTGGCTGCACCTGCCACGTGCAAGCTTCGCCCCCTCCCCCGCGCCTGGGAGGCAGCGATGCTGCAGGGTGGAACGGCAAAGGGTGGGAGGGGGCGCACAGGGCTGGAGGCAGAGCGGCGGCATTGTGGGGCGGTAGTTGGCAGCACTCCCTCCCCACCCACTCCCCCCATCCCCCTCCATTCTTGATAGGCATTTGGCTAGTAGTTATAATAAATGTTACAATACTCTGTGGGGTTCCTTCAAAGCTGAGTAACCTAAGTTATTCCACAGAGATCAACCTTCTTGACTTTTTTCCTAGGCTCTAAGTGTTACAAATATCATGGGGTTTTTTTTCTTTTTTTTCATTTGGCCCAACAAGCTTGCTTTCTATTTTAGACCAGTTTTGACATCTCCTGAGAATAGTTCTCTTGGGCTCTCTTTCTACTTCGACCCTAACTAACAGTAGAAAAGTAAGAGTTCACTTTCATTTGTTCAATTGATAAATTCTGAAGATCTGAAGTTCTGTGGGCTGGGCAAAGAATTAATTATTCATACCAAACTGTTTGCCCGTCCCTAATGGAAATCTGATAGGCAAATAGAATTATTAGAATGAAACAGCTTTGCAATATTGAATTGTTATTCAAGGGTTTATTTTATTTGGCAGTTAAACATGAAATGGATTTTGTCAAATATCTGAGTTGGAAATTTATCCAAGAGTTGTAACTTTATTGATAGAAAGGGAATGGGTATGAGAAGCCACATTCTTTTCTGTTTTTCTAGCTTTATGCCTATGTCATTAAAATCCTATTATGGTCCATTGAGTTAATCACCATTACTGTCGGGGGTGTTGGTTATAGCCATGTTGGTCTAAGGACATAAATAGACAAGGTTCTTTTGCAAGCTTTTTGGCACAAACACCCTTCGGGAGTAAGGAGAGTCTACTGGTGCTCCTGTGCTCTCCTGATTCAGTATCTTCCATGTTTCAGGGGTACCTTGTCATCTAGTCCAACCCCTTATAACCTTGTAATTCATTACAGTGAAATTCTTGTTTGTATAATGTCTGCTGCTTCTGATTTTCTTGTGTTTTATATTAATTCTGAAGGTAGGACTCCCAAAAGAGCTAGTTGAGCACTGGGAAAGAAATGAAAGCTCTTCTGCTAATCTTGGCGTGTTTTCAAAAGAGCATTAGGAATAAGATAGGGCAAAAGAAGAGGGAACCATGAACAGAAGATTAATGAGAGGCAAGTGATAGAAAGAATGGTGTGAAGTGCAGCTGGAGAATGTGGAAAGAGGTGAGGTGATAAGAGAAGTTAAAATAGCCCATAAACATACCTCACAGAATGCAAGTATCTAAGACTTTCCTGTGAGTTGCTATTAGTCTGAGCTGCTGCATCCCATCTGTAGGCACTTCCAGACTTGATAGGTAAGCACCACGTGAGGCTTGAGTCTATGAACCCAGAATATTTCCGTTTGCCAAAGTGGTTTAGGCATGAACAACTAGCTCCAATCCCTGCTGGGGTATTACTGCACCATTTGCCAGGTTCATTTATTTTCAGTGCTATGAGGTGTGGTTTCATGGCATATCTGACTTCTACCTCTGCTGATGGTTCTCACATTAGTGTCTAAAATCTACTGCTAAAAAAGAGGCTGCTTCTTGTGCGTTGGCTCTGTCTCATATACAGCAAATCTCTCCTCCTTGGCAAGTTGATTGAATACAATTTTCCTTGGGCCTCCCTTAATGGAATAATATAGTTGGGAACGGTACCCCTTTGAGCAAGGGGTTGGACTAGATAACCTCCTGAGGTCCCTTCCAACCCTAATTTTCTGTGATTAAGGCATGCAGGTACATTATGTATGTTTATTTCTTACGTAAGTCAAGAGATTCTGAAGGGGAAGGTCCAACACTTCATTATTCTGTATAGAGAAGAGCTGTCCAACTTCTGAGTGACTACACACCACACAGATCACAGGCCCTGGGATGCATACAGCAGGGACTACATGCCACAGAGCTTGCACAATACAATGGTAGTTCAACCCCATCCGCCCCAGCCATAGTTCCATGGGCAACACAAGCCACCACCTTCCTCCCACATCTTGCCATACAGGTAACACAAGCCCTGCTTACTAGGAACTAGAGTTGGGAGGCCTAGTAGGTTGTCTAGCCTACCCCTTGCTTACATATGGTTGTGACCCACAGTATATTTTCCTAGTGCATTGTCCAGTCCACTTGTAAAACACCAAGTCCATAAGAATTCACATGTCCTGGAAAGAGACTATTTTCCTATCTAATTTCCCTGTGAAAAAGGTTGTGGGTTGTTTTTTTTCTTGATAGCTAAAGGTTTCTTTACCACATCCTCACCCCATTACTTTGCATGTTCTCATGCTCAAGTTTCCTGCATTGCTCAAAACATGAAAGTAGGCATCTTACCTCCTTCCCAGATGCCATGTGCTCCTACTAAAAAAACATGCCTATTTAGCTTCCTGATCAGTGCAGTGCTGTGATCACTTCATGCACAACAGCTTGCTGAATTGAAGGCTTATTTACTGCTCATAAATACTTCTTATCCTCTGCTAGTCCCACTCCCAAAGAGCATTACCTTATGCTACTGTGTTCTAGGAGGAGAATAAAACAAAATCCTGTTACATTACAGAAATGGAAAAATCCCTTTTCCAAGGTAGAGAAAATGCTCATAAATATGGAGTGAAGTTGTCAGTTCACGAATGCCCGTGCTCAATTTCCCACTGGTTTCAGCGTGGCCAGACTGTTTCAGTTCTTTATGTTCTGTAAAAATGCAACATGATACTTAAACTGGAAGACTTACTCTTATTGTTTTTGTGTGCATGGTGGTGGTGGTGCCTGACATGTCCAGTCATGGACCAAGACCTCATTGTGCCAGGCCTTGCACAAGTGTAGAGCAAACCGATCTGTGTGCCTATTGAGGATGCTTCTCCATTTCCTCCTCTTATTTTTACGTTATACAGGTAAGTGTTGTATTTTCTTTTTTTAAAAGTAGAGAGAAATGCTTTATCTGCACAGCAGAAATTGCTCTCTATTGAATGTTGTTTGCAAGTAAACATCCTTTAAACAGTGGATCTTGTCATTATTGCAGTCTATAATGACTAAGCAACTTTAATTAATCTGTTTGAAAGGAGCAAGGTGGGACCCCGGATTGTTTGTTTACAATGAATCAAAATCAGGAAGGCACCTTATACAGTAAATCTATTTGCTTCTAAAATTGCACATACTGGGAATTTGCCAAAGAATATTTTCATAGGTGTTCAGTCATTTTAGGTATCAATCTAGGTGAGCATATTTATATTTTTATAACAAGTATTGATTTAGAAGCATCTTGCTGTTAAAACGGATGCATTTAAAGGTAACAGGCACATGGAATAAGTTAGGGGTAAGGGATTCCTTTAAATTAGCACAAGCGAAAACTTCTTTAAGTAAGGCAGATGATAGAGATTTCTTGAATCAAGCCCTAGATCCAAACAGATCCACTTTTTTCTGTATTAGAATCTAGATGCAACTCAGTTCTGCAACATGGAATGAACCTGTTGTTCCACTGCTGTGCTGTATGCACAGACCTCTCTGGGACTTGCTGCCCCATAGTGGCGGCAGCTCTGACTCCAGAGCTTTGCAAAACAGCTCTACAATGTCCTTAGACCAACACAGCTAAAACCTACACCCCTGCAATAATGGCTCTGGCTTTGGAGCAGAGCAGAACAGCCTCATGGCAGCAGCAACTCCAGGGCCCATACTGCACAGCCCCAGAGTAGCTGGAGCAGCACCCACTCTGGGACTAGTCTGTGGGTCCCAGCCAGCCTGCAGACTGTTCCCATGCCACTCATCTCATGCCCTGCAGGCCGAATGAGTTTAACACTTGTGACACCTTTTCCAACTTACCTATTTGGAAAGGGATTTACACGTGTGCCCCATTGGTCAGGAGAGTCTTTCTTTTTTTCTGGGATGTATAGGAATAACAGGCATTTTACCAGTTTAGAAATAACTTTCATAGCGCACACACCATGTTTAAATGGATGTAACAATTATTTTTGTCAAGAGGGCCTTGTTATGTGACTATTTTGAGATCATTGGTGAAAGACCAGCATTCATTTTGAGTCAAGGGAGAGACTCTGGGTTGCACCTCTAAAAGGCACATCACAAAACTAGCAGCCTTTGAGGGAAGTAATGATGTGACTTCTGTAAGCATACTTTGTGTGCAGCTCATCCTGGGATGTAGTCGGCCTTGTCAAAGACCCAGAACAACTTACCCAGTGCTCCAGGACTGACTGAATTAAAAAAGCATCTTGGGATTGACATGTGGGCCACAAGGCAGCCAGGAATTTCCCTAGTGCTACAAGTGGTAGCCACACATCTCATATTTCCTCTCTGGCCGGTTTACTGTTTCTCTCTTTGCTCCAGTGTGTTTGGGTTTGATGTGAAAATTTTCATTTGACCACATGATTAGCATTAGGGCTGTGCGGAATTTCGCCAGCAGTTTCGTTTCAACGCTCTTTCGACTCGTTTCAAGCTTGAAACAGCAAAATTGAAATGAAACGGAGAGCTTCAAAATGGCCTCGAACAAAACAAGGCAAATTGAAACATTTCAAATTTTTCAAAAAGTTTTGACTTTCGAAGCTCAAGCTGGGCTTGCCTGCAGGGAAACAGAAACTAAAGTAAAGGGGGGGTGGGAAGGAGTGCTCTCATTATTGACTGTGTAGCTGGCCAGTGACTGTCAGTGCCAGTGCCAAATGGAGAGGAATAATCACTTCCCTTGATCTGCTGGCAGTGCTCCTACTAATGCAGCCCAGTATGCCATTAGCTTTCTTTGCAACAAGGGCACATTGTTGGCTCATATTCATCTTATTGTCCATGGACTCCCTGGTCCTTTTCTATGCAGAGCTGCTGCATAGCCAGTCGGTCCCCAGCCTATATCAGTGCATGGGATTGTTCCTTCCTCAGTGCAGGACTTTGCAATTCTCCTTTATTGAACCTCAGGGTATTTCCTTTGGCCCAATCTTCCAATTTGTCTAGGTCATTCAGAATCCTAGCCCTTCCCTCCAGCATATCTACTAGGGCTGTGTGAAATTTCACCAGCAGTTTCATTTCAACACTGTTTCAATTAATTTTGAGCTTGAAACAGCGAAATCGAAACAAAACAGAGAGCTTTGAAACAGCCTCAAAACAAAACGAGGCAAGTCGAAACGTTTTGAAATTTTTGAAACGTTTCGAGTTTTGAAGCTCAAGCTGGGCTTGCCTGCAGGCAAACAGAAACTTAAGTAAAGAGAGGGAGGGGGAAGGAGTGCTCTCATTATTGACTGTGTAGCTGGACAGTGACTGTCATCCTTCCCTGAGGTCTCTTCCAATCCCAGTGCTCTGGGGGAGGGATGGAAAAACTGTGTAAAAGGCAGCACTGTTTGAACTGCCCTGCTTTCTGCCTTGGTGTCAGTTACTGAGCGGTGTGTTCCAGGTTTGCCTGTCAGCAGCTAGGGGTGCAGGGCCCCAGAACCCAGACTCCCCTTGTACCCATCTCCTTGACAGCTGGCAGACTTTGTGGCTGCAGCTGGGGCTACGAGGCCTGCAGTTTTCACCCCCCTATGCCCTAAGACAGACACAGTCAGTTGCACAAGCACCCATGCCACAAGTTTTGCCTGTCAGCCGCCAGAGGTGCAGGGCCCCAGAACCCAGAAGCCCCTGCACCTATCTCCTTGACAGCTGGCAAATTTCATGGCCTCAGCAGGGGCTAGCATGCCTACAGCTTTCACCCTGCTGTGCCTTAACACACACCGTGTCACCCATGTCACGAGTTTTGCTTGTCCGCACCTTAAGGTGCAATTTCCCCCAAACCCCTGCATTCATCTCCTTGAAACTTGGCAGGCTTTGTGTCCTCAGCAGGGGCTAGTATGCCTGCAGTTTTGACCCTGTTCTGGCTTAACACATGCACATGACGCAAGTTTTGCTTTCAAGAATTTGAGGTGCAGTTTCCCCCAAACCCCTGCACCTATCTCCTTGAAACATGGCAGGCTTCATGCCCTCAGAAGGGGCTACCATTCCTGCAAGTTTCATCCAAATCAGGCCAGAAATTACAAAGTTACAGGCTGTTTTGAGCTTCCCCATTATAGCCTATGGGCGAAACGGCAAAACAGCGTCAAAACAGTGAACTCTGGTTTCACTGTTTCGATGCAATGAAATGGAACAGTGGGTTTGAATCGAAACAAAATTCTAAACGAAATGCTGTTCTGTCAAAACGCACGTCGAAACAGAATGGTGTCGTTTCACACAGCCCTAATTAGCATTTGCTTTTGGCATTTGAGTTATGGCAAAACATTTAAGCCAAAGTAAGCAAATTAACAATGTGGAGATATCTTTAATTGTGCAGAACACATGATTTCTCTCCAAAATCAATGGAGCTGCATCCAGTAATGTCAGTAGTGGATATCTTTAACATGGCAGTAAGCTACAGTCCCAGTTTGGCATCTTTGGTTCTACCAGCAAGAGGAAATCCTGAAAAATCGTGCTCTCCCTTGCATAGATGTCAGCTGTCTAACTTTCTCTTCCTTAAGCAGCTTGTACTGAGGCTAATGGGATGTGATGTGTATATATACTGAAAAACAGGCATTCTGTCCATGGACTTTATATTTTTGTGTAACATTCTTGCTTTAATTTTATTGTGTTTTGATTCTGGAGACTAGCACAAGAATGTGGAAGAAATGCTGGCTGTTGCACACAATGTATATGCTGACTTCAGCCATTTCCTTATGCTCCATCGTGCTTTGTCCCTTCAGTAGATCAAAGTATAAGGTGGAATTTCATCTTGCCTATACTTGACAAGCTGGCTTAACATTACAATACCATAAATATGTAATCAGTGACACAGTATGGAGATTCAGGAAAGGAGGGGTAGTTGTGGGCAATAATCACCCTGAGAAAACTGAAGGAAGTAGAACAAGTTGTGAGCCACATCATGCTCTTTATTTTCTAACTGAAGAAAATAAAAGACCATATGGAATGTTCTACAGAGCAGCTGATAAGACTGCTGTTGCTAGTAAAGTGTTGGGGAACCAGATTGTTGTGAGCTATCATGTTCAATACATTAAAGGATCAAGAATGCAAGGTATGGCTCAACAAGATACAATGAGCCTGGATCAATGTACTTAAATTCTTACCAGTAATCTAGCTAAGGGCATATTTAGATTAAAAGAGTCTAGGGAGAGAAATTTCGCTGCTGATGTTGTGGAGCAATCAGTGGCTAAATTCTACTAAATTTCTTATTTACATATACACTGGGTGATTCTTAGTTTGCTACAGCACATGTTATGTGCAGAGTAAAAACAGAGGCTGTCCAGGCTTGAAAACACCCATAACTGACACTTGATTGTAGTAATCTTGTTCAAATATTTATAATGCATGACAAATGAGATTAAGTCTCCTGTGTACCATACAAAAGTATTGTTTGCTGGCTCCCAGAGCCTTTTGGATGTATTCCAATAATTTTCCAATTTGCACACATGCCTGTGCACTTTCTGTCTCTAGCCAGCAGATTCAGTTTTCAGGAAAATCAAGAATCCATCTGTTCTGTGTTCTGGTGTATCTGTTCTGCTTTTGGGAACTTGAGTTGTCATCAAAGTTAGAAGGTCATACAGCCATGGTTTTCAAAGTGATTGCCAGCCAACATCAGTTCTTGTGGCTGTGCGGGCCGGGCGCGAGCTGGGCCCTTTTTCGTGCTGCACGCGGGCTGTGTCCAGCAGCCCGGGCACGCAGGGTCGGAGAGAGAGTCGCAACAAGCTAGAATTAGGCACAGACTTGTAGCGGTAGTTTTAAAGATTGTTTACTTACACCAAAGATGGTCGTGGCGTAGGCTGGAAAACTTGCTTGAGTTGCGGTTACAGACAAAGACAACACGGACGGTCACGTGGAGTTTGCTAGGCTCCACGGAAACAGAGCTCCGAATGCTCTGGGTGAGCGCGCCACCAAAATCGGACTCGTAGATACGTCTTATAAATTCTTTCCGCTCGAAGACGGGAAGAGGTGGGCGATGGATCAGGTCGCCAAGCTCCTCTGAATCTCACACAGGGGTCTTTACTTCCCTGCCGTGTACCCAGAGTCCCCACGAGATGGATGTGGAGTCCTCTTCGGCTTGGGCGGAAACTGCTCAAGCCTCTTATACGGCTAACAGGCCAATCGTTAGCCGCCACGTGGGAATAATTTAGAATTAGCCAATAGTGGGACACAAATTTGCATGCGGGTGGCGGGAACTCTTTTGCACCGTGCATTTCTCTTGCAGCTTGAGCAATGCACCCTGCAAAAGAAGCTGCAAATAGACGGGAAACTCGTCCTTGCACCGGAGTTTTCCTCCGCAGCAGAAAACTCCACCGTGCAATGAAGTTGCAATCTGGCGGGGATAATTCTGGTGCCGAAGCACACACAAAATCATGCCTTTGGGTTATGACAGTGGCCATTTCTAACAGGCACATTTGAAAGAGATTGTCCCATTCTCTCTTAGATTCAGTGAGGAAATATCCCTGGCATCTTGATCTCGAGAGAGTCTAGAGGAGAGCCACACAAATGATTAGAGGACAAGAGAGCAGGCCTTATGAGGTGAGACGGAAAGACATGGGACTCTTCAGCCTGGAAAAGCATAGGCTTAGGGGTGACTTCGTGGCAGCCTATAACTACATAAGGGGTGTGCATCAGGAACTGGGAGAACATCCGTTCACCAGCGCACCCCATGGGAAGATTAGATCCAACAGTCATAAACTCTTGGAAGACTCTTTTAGGCCGGACATAAGGAAAAACTTCTTTGCTGTTCGGGTCCCCAGGGCCTGGAATAGACTCTCCCAGAGGTGGCGCAGGATTCCTTTTAAGAAAACACTTGGATGCCTATCTTGCTGGGATCATTTGACCCCTGCTGATTGCCTGTCCTTTGGGCAGGAGGCTGGACCAGATGATCTTGCGAGGTCCCTTTCAGCCCTAATGTCTATGAAATCTATGAAATATTAATTTATGTGCTATAGCTTTTGTCATTGGCGATCCCTCCCACAGGTCAAGTAAAGGATTGTAAATGAGTCCATTAATGGCTAAGGAGGCTGATCCTAGAACTGCAAATTGTGTTATAGTGCAGTGATGCTTAACTTATCCAGCCATGTGGGCCAGATCTGTGGGGGCCAGCATGACCCTGAATGCTGGATTTGGCCATGGTGTGACCCTGCACACTTGTTCAACCCCAAGCTGTGGCTGGATTCAATGCATGGGGTCAGGCCAGTGCACAAGACAATGTCAACCAGACTACATGGCTCTCCAAGCCCTGCAAATTTGGCAGTACAGGAGTGGCAGCAGCATTACTTGCCATGACACTGGGCACAATTTAACACTGCAATTGCTCCCCCAGCCACCAAATTTCCAGATGTGCAGCGGCCCTACGGACTGGATTATGTGACCCTGTGGGCTGAATTTGGCCTGTGGGCCAGAGGTTGAGAACCACCATTTTAGCGTATTCCTAAATGGAATAGTAATAGTGTTGGTTCATTCATCTTGTTGTTTATATATTGAACTGCGCCAGACCAGTGTTTGCACAGATGCATAGCACTCACTGGAGTAATACAGAGCCACAATCATGCAGCTGACAGCTTAATTGAGCCACATGCTAGCAGCTTTCTAGTGAATGATGTTTAAATAGAGTGTTTGTTACAAAAGTTATAAGTAAGTTTCCTGAGCCAAATCTCTAAAAATACTAGGCAGAGTAGGTCAGTGGATTAGGCCTACTGTGTGCCATAGCAGTCGAGTCTGTGCACACAGGCAAGATGTTTCACAAAAGTAACCACAGCAAAGATCAAGTTAAAGATAGGCACAAAGTCTTTTCTCATGCAGGAGGCAGGAAATGTTAAGTTCTGAATTTCTGGCTCCATGATGAAGACAAGGAGATTTCAAACCAGCAGCTCTCATGATTGGTGGAAGGCCTATGATTTTGCACAGCCCTTCTCCCTCTGGCAGCATGCATCCTGAAGGAGCTGCATGAGTTAGGAAGTCCAAGCATCATTAGGGGCAGATGTTGGGGGGAGTAGTAAGGAGAGTAATACACGTCTACTTCCCTTTGGCTGTGTGGCACAGGTGGGTCCTGCCAGAGCTCTGCAGGCTGAGTGAAGGAGATCAGCCATAGAGGTGAACTCCCTGAGTATGCTCAGCTTTGGCAGGAACTGTATTAATCAACCTTTGGTGGTCTCACGGTTTACTGACCATGCATAGCACAGCGCAGCCAAGGTGGATGTGGTCTCCCCTCCCCTCCTGGATCCACCCATGAGCATCTTTAACACTTCTCTGAATTTCAACTCTGAGGGAATCTGCTGTGGCGGGTAGGGGAGATTGTGGAGAAATCAAAATGGTGAATAAACAATCTTCACAAATTCCTGTGCAGGAACAGCCAGCAGAAAAACTGCCTTGGAATTGCAGAAAAGAGAAGACTATATTATCGAACCAGCACTTTCCTTTCTCTGTGACCCAACCAAGTGCTGTGTGTTGCAATCTGCTTGTCCTGAACTGCTAGATTAAGTGGCAGTGTTGTACAGAATTTCCAAACCTAAGGCCAACCTTACCTTTGTGTTTTTTCTTTCTCCTTTGAGGAGCCACATGCTTTTTCATTTTCACTTTTTTAACTTTTTTTTTATAATATATATATTTTTGAGCAAGAGAGTGTTCATGTCCCAGGCATTAACAATTTAAAAGGTTTGCCTATTGCTATACAGCTTTGGTGTACTAATGAGAGCTCCTAGTATTATGGGGGCTGTCTCTTCAAAATGCTTTAATTAGTTATGTAAGCTTGTCCACTCCCATGTCTTTTTTTTCGCGGGGTGAGGCGGGGGAGGGATTGATTGTGCACAAAAGAAAGCAGTTGGCCTATCTAATCTAAAGGTATTGATTCTACACAAAAGAAAGCAGTTGGCCTATCTAATCTATTTTATGTTTTGGGAGTGCCCATAATTGGAACACCAGATATGACAGAGTGTTCTCATAGTAGCTCTTTAATCCTGTAATTGTAGCATGTACTGGAGAGGTCAGAAAATCAGAACACGTGAAAAAGAGAGTGCAGGGAGATGTGACTTGATGATCAAGATTGTGTATATTTAAGGTAAAAAAAATGCTTCATTCTCCAGATATTGACATTTGAGGATACTTTTTACCACAGTTTGAAACTTCCTCTGTTAACTGAGTCAGCCAAATTTCACACATCTGTGATTAAGCAGAACATTCAAGCATGACAGACTGGTCAAATCTGTCACACTTCAAATATTCCATTAAATATTGAGTGTAAATATGTCAATGGATGAATCTGTTCAGTGTACACAATATTACAGAGCCATGTTCAGATTTATATTAAGTTGATTTCAATTTCAGCTTTTCTTTATTAATAACAATAGTCATTATCTGTTGATTTAAAAAGGAGAAGCTGGTTAAACTTTCTGCAGCCTTAGTCTCTAAATTATCCCTTCTCTGGCTTTGAGTTCTCAGGACTCTCTCAAGAAATATATTCTTACTTATTTTATTCCTATTTTATGGTCTGCTTTATCATTAATTAAACATAGTCATGATGACCCTGTTTAGCCAGATCTGTTGCTCTGATTAGATTAGTTCCCATTAGCTTTGAAACCTCTAAAAAAAGAAATGTGTCTGTAGTTTTCAAGTAGTTAGAGTATGTATAAGGGTAAGCTTAGTAATGTTGTATTGTAACAAGAAAAATCCTACACTAGGTTTCCATGTTTTTCTGGACTCTAAGAAACCAAAACTATTTTGGGAGGTACTTATTATAGTATGTTGTTGGATTAGTTGTATTTGTTAATCTTCAAAATAAAACAATAAACGGAACCTGGAATTTTTTATCAGTGTGACTCAAGAAAAAAATCAGTGAAAATATTATATAAAGATAACTATTTTCAAATTTGTGGAAGGAAACCTTGGACCCCTCCAGGTCCTTGGGTGGGGTTAGAACAATTAAGAGCAGATGAGTATCTGCCCATCAGTATTCTTCCCTCTCTATACCCTTTCATGGAAATCCAGTTCAAACCAAGTTCAGGTATGAGACCATACCAGTTGAAATTATGCAGCAGAAATCCCCCGTCTTCTAGTTTGAATTATAGTTATTTAGCAAGTGAAAATGTGTTTCAATAACTAACGTGCCTGTCTGTCTTCTACATAAACCTGAACCTGAAAGGGGTTAGGCTGGGACCTGAGAGACTAGATTTTGGTTCCTTGCTCCCTCACAGGTGTCGTATGTAAGTTTAGACAAGTCATAATCTCTCTTGCAATTTTCCTTTTCTGTAATAAAAGCACTTTCCCATTTCTGATAACAGCACTTCTCTAGGGTGGCTGTGAAGATAAATCTATTAAAGACTGATGTGTTCAAATATCATGGTAACAGGGCCATATAAAAGGCATTAAGCATCATTGATAACTTTTCTGTCTACTTTTATTTAAGGTTCAGACAACACCCTGGATTCAACACCTCGAGGGAGTTTGAATTCGAATCGTCTGGCAAGTTTTGTCTCTGGCTTTTTTCCCCCCTAACTACAAAACTGGGAACTCTGGAGAAATGTGGATGCAGGTCAGAGCTTTGTGACAGAGTCAACAAACCGATGATGTGCTGTATTTTTTTTTTTTAAGTTTGACCCTATATGTGTTAACTTGCTGCTGGCCAGGCAGCGATTTGTAAAGTTTAGAAGCAATCATCCAGAATACTTTGGTAGGCCAACTGTGGGTGGGACAGTGGAGTGTACTACAGATCCCCATGTGGTACTGCTCTGTAATAGAGAGCAGTGTAGCTGGGTAAGGGTATAAAAAGTGTGTCTTTCTAGGCCAGGCAAGGTTCATTGGGTAGATGCGATATCTTTTATTAGACCAACTAAATAGTTGGAAAGAAGTTCTTTGCACGCTTTCGGGCAAAACACCCTTCGTCAGGGTGCCCAAAAGCTTGCAAAGAACTTCTTTCCAACTATTTAGTTGCTCTAATAAAAGATATCACATCTACCCAAAGAACTTCACCTGCCTATGTCCTGAAACCAACACAGCTACAACCAACAACCCTCTTTCTAGGCCAGTGTTTCTCAACCCAGTGCTGTGGCACCCTTGTATCTTGAGATCCTTTCAAGAGTGCGGAGAGGGCCATGCAACATAAGCACTGTTACATAGGCAAACATGATTCACAGGATACACCCAGAGATTTCAGCTAGGACAGTGGTTCCCAACTTTTTTAGACCACAGACCAGCAAACTGTGGACCAGCATACAGTAGATTGGAAGTGACTGGCATGCTGCGGACCAGCAGCCGTATAAAAAAGGGTTGGCTGCTGGGCCGCAGCACGCCGGTCATTACTGGACTTCCAACCCTTCACAGCCCAGTACTGGGCCAGGGCCTGGCGACTGGGAACCTCTGAACTAGGACACAGCAGTGCTAAAAACACAGGGCCCTGCTGGGACCTTTGAGTTCTCTGCAATGGCAGAACTGCTCTTATTTTCATAGGTGTTTGCGTCGGAAGGGACCTTAGTAGGTCATCAAGTCTGACCCCCTGCCCTGGGCAGGAAAGAGCGCTGGGGTCAATGGACCAGGCCAGGTGCTTGTCCAGTCTCCTCTTGAAGACCCCCAGGGCAGGGGAGAGCACCACCTCCCTTGGGAGCCCGTTCCAGATTGTGGCCACCCTTACTACGAAGGTCTTTCTAATGTCCCACTCAATCTGCTCTCCATCAACTTGTGGCCACTGCTCTTAGTTACTCCGGGGGGTGCCCTACTATTATAGCATCTCCTATTCCCTGCTGCCCTCCCTGATGCATTTATAGGCAGCCACAAGATGAACTCTAAGCCTTGTCTTGTGAAGGCTGAAGAGATCCAGGTCCCTCGGTCTCTCCCCGTAGGGCCTGGCCTGCAGCCCTCTGACCACGCGAGTGGCCGCCTCTGCGCCCTCTCAGGAGTCTCCGCATCCCTCTCGAAGTGCGGCGCCCAAACCCCGACGGACCGCTCCGCCCAGTGCCTGTGCTCACATCTGTCCGACGGTGGCTCGAGTCCAGCAAGGCTGACAAGCTCCGCCTCTGATGATCATTCGCGTTTAGGCCCCAGGTTAGCCGGCGGCCCGGCCCGGCCCCGCCTTCGGGCGGGGAAGTGAGGGGCCGGGCCGGGCGGGGGGAGGGAGGTACCTG
>NW_005841889.1:2662966-2675832 GCF_000455745.1 Alligator sinensis
CGGAGGCAGAGCAAGGCCGGGCCGGGAATGCGAAACTGGTGCAAAGGCAAAAAATTTGTGCCGGCGGCCAAGCGGGTCCTTTTTTCTCATGTGGTGCCCGTCACTGGAAATAACTCCCCGCAGAATTTCCCCCCAGCCCCGTGGGATTATCTGTGCAATGCCGCGGTCTCAAGCGCCCGGTTTATTCAGGCCTCCGGGCAGGATTTAGTCGGCCTGATGTCTGCAAATTCCTGGGCTAGCCTTTCTTTTCATCCTGCTGGGCCTAGGGGAAAAGACTGTCCCGACTGATTTGTCCAAAATCACAGCCAGAGTTTTCTGTCTTAGCAGTATTTCAAGTGTGTGTGTGTGTGTGTGTACACCCGTGCATACGTATGTTATATACATATATATATTGTATTCTGCTTTTTTTACCGCTTTCTTTCTCTAGCAGCTCCTTTGAAATGTTACAGCCTTCAGCAAAAGAGTAATTCTGTTTAAAAAAAAATTCCTTGGGTAATGAGGAAGGTTAGTCTCTTACAGCACATTTTAAACCCATCCCTCTTAATTTCCGGATAGTTTACACATGACTTCCTAACCAAGCTGCTTGCACTGTTATGTTCCCGAGAACCATAAGTAGATGTTCTAAGGATGGGGCTTTTTCACATTGCTCCAGGAACGCAGCGAGTGAGGAGATGCTCATTTTATTCTTTCCTATTAAATGCCGACTTAAAGGTGAGCATGGTCAGGTTGTTGCCTGGTTTGTTCCTTTCTGAGCGGTGAGTGCAGGATGCCCACGGATTCCTCTTTAATTTGTTTTAAAGCCACAGCCTGCAGGGAGACATTAACACAGGTCTGTGCGATTATGAGTAGCAAAAGTGGTATCAGACACACTGCAGAGGTGGAGCTTCAGTTGAGGCATCTGCTCTGTATTTCATATTGGCCACTTGGTAGGGCTTTTCAGGGATGTAATTATTCCTGTGTTAGGCCTAGGTATCTAATTTTACACCAAGGAACTTGGCAGAAACATGGCTCCCTGTTCTGCTCCCTTGGCATTCAAAAGTAAAACTTGCACTGATTTCCCATGCAACAGGGTTGAGTTGCCTTAGTATTGAAATCATTTCCTCCTCATTCTTTTAACTACAAACTGAATGACGTGCTGAGTTTCCAGCCTATCCCATTTTAGTACATTTGTAAAAGTAGCAGAAAGGGTTTTTTGAGAGAGAAATACAAGGGACCTTTTTATCTGTTTTCCATATGTACAAAGCCACTACTAAAACACCAGTGAAGTCACATGATCATTTACTAAAGCTTGTAAAAGATAAAGTAAAGAGCCTGAAATTATTTCATAGTCCAGAGAATGAGCAGGTTATGAACCATAGGATGTAGAGCAAAGATGAGCAAACAAGCGAGGTTTCCTTTAAATGAAGATTTGTTTTCCAAGGTGGTAACACAACAGGGTATACCTTTTAATAGGAAGAAAAGAAAGCAAAGTTTCAACACAGTCTGGTAGTATCAAAGTGTTAAATCAGGTTCAGGCTGCACTGGCCATACATTGGGATTCTGCATGTTTCAAACCAGGTTTGACTCTGAGGTACACGGTATAAGAATGCGAACAACCTTTAGGAGGTTGTATGCAGGTTACATTTTGCTGGGTGCTTAGTGTTAATGAAAGACTATCTGAGTCATGGTTTGCATTAACTTTTTAAGGAAGTTCATGGTTGGTAAAGTGTGGTTTCTTAGTTAAGAAGCAGAGCAGGAAAGTTTTGCAATAAAGCCCTAAAAACAGAACTTAACCTGAAGGAAGTAACTTTGTGGGCTGCCACCTGTGTTGCAAGAAAGGTCATGAAATGGTGGCTACATCACGCCAGGTCTTGCAGCATTTAATATGTACTAGAGGGCATTAAAGCCTTTCCTGAATACAGACTTGAACACACGTAAGGACAGGGTCTGTGAGGTCAGAGACCAAGCATATGAAATGTGTTTTCCTGCTGGTGATTGGTATTTCTGTCCTTCAGTTTTCTGTAAGAGTTCATTCTGCAAGGTACTGTTTTGTTACAGTTTTGCCAGCATTGTTTCCTTAAGGGCATGGAACAACAAACCATAGGCATGCATAGGATGCATGCATTTGTATCTCATCCAGTGCCCCAAGTAAATCTTGCTTCCTGTTTTTCATACCTACAGGAATGTCTATAGTTAGAAGTCTGGGATTCTTTACCTCTTTTTCTTTCCCTTCACATTCTTGTGCTGTTGTAGTTATGGCACCGTCATTGCTTGGTAGTGACCACGGTGCAAGACTTGCAGTGGATTGTGTAGGTTTTCCTAAATCTGGATCTAATATGGTCTACAGGCCAATTATATAATAATGAAAGTAGTCTGAATAATTTTGCTTAGTTAACTATAACTGTCAAAAATCTATGGTATTTTATTTTTGTTTAATTTAGAGCAGGGGAAAAATGCTTTTTGAGAGGTTTTTGGCCAAATTCAGGAGAATCTTGATTTAGAAAGAGGGTGCTTAGGTTTAGGAAAAATAAAGAGGATGGCTTTCAGTAGCTCTTGAAGCTATGGTTTCTTTGCAAGACTAAATAAGGTTCTTAAAATGGCATTTGCAAGAATTTCTTAGAAGCAGTTAAATTTCAATTTGAGGTCTGACCATAGCCTGTTACCCTAAAATTATTCTTTTTGTTCTGGTATTCATGCAATTTCAGTTTAATTACATTCTTTTTTAACCTGAGTTTACAAACCAAGCCACCATTTTTAAAATTCTAAATTGTTTTTCAACTATGAAAAGAACCTAAGAGAGAGTGCAAGAAAAAGCAAAGAAATTAACTGCGGCATATTGTCCTTAATAGGATTTCAAATATTACTTTTTCTCGCAAGGGTGTGGATTTAATAAATAGTGTATTTGGTTTTAATGTAACGTAGCCCACACAGATCTTGTAGCATGCTAATGATTATGAATGAAAATAGCAACAGGCATAACTGTACATTAGTCTGAAAATGATCCCCAGCATCTGATGCAGTTTTATTTTGAATTGTTTTCTGTCATGGAAAAATGTTTTATTAATCAGTAGTTTAAAAAGATTTTTTTCAGTTTTTCAGTTAATTTATATTTTTATACTTATTTTTATATTTCCACATGCTCACCATTTTAGGTTGTTAAAAACTTTTTTTCCAAGACCAGGAGTGCATAGAAATATGGTTAAGTATAAAGTTAATAAAATTAAAAGGAATGAAAACTTTAAACAAGCATGTAAGGCTTATTCATTAACTGACATGTATACAAAAATTACTAATATGTTTGGACCATGGTTTAAACAATTATTTTGGTTCCCCGTGTGTAAGTTTTTATACTAAGGGGCACTAACATTTACTTCCTGTGTTGCTCAGAGTGTTTGCATGTGTCTAACTCTTGTTTCAGTTTGAAATATTACTAGTGGTAAGGGGGGTATTGCCACTACCAAAACACTTGTTTTCTGATTTCAATTGAAGTGTAATGTTTTAAATCCTAACATGCATGGAAAATAAAAATATTTTGTGACCCCCATTCTTCACAAACCTATTTTTGCTTTACAAAAAGGGTTCAGGTTTTAAGAGAACATGCACTAAAGTGCAAATATTTATAGAGCCAAAACCCACCCTATAATTTGGAGACGAGTTTCCTTTCAGGCCCTGTATGGATGGCTATAGCCATTGCTTGGGCATTGTTCCTCGTTCAGTATGATTTCCAACCAGTAGTAATTGTTGAGATCAGAAATGGCCTGATTTCACACTGATAAATGGCCTGACCAGATTGCTATTTTTGTCATCCAGAAAGATTTCCCCCAAGCATTTGGTTGAATATAATTTCTACTAATAAATGAATAGAGAATAGTTTCAAGCACATGCTGCACATTCTTTCTGTATATTTTTGTATTTCTGATAGTGATGATGTTCTTCTAGTCTAAAGAGAAACAAGGAGCCCAGACAGAGATGTCTGTGCTCTATCAATAGAGCTTACATTTTAACATCCACTTTGAACTAGATAACAAGATGTCCTATGCTCTCAAAATATAGCTAATTGGCTTCAGGGTAATAGTAGATGGTATGGGTTATTAGAAACACTTAGAACTGCATATCTTCACGGTAAGGGTTGTATTTTAATGATATAAATGTGAGCTGACAGTAGGCAGTACTGATAATTGTGAATCTGTTCCGACTTATAGCCACCCAACATCATGTTGCAGTGCAGCAGAGATTATGTCTGTGCTCTTTTTCCATACTATGAGATACAAAGCGCAAGATCCCAAAAACGTCAACAATGACCGGTTTGTTCTTTCTAAGGTAAGGCAGCATAACTTGCTGTGTCATTCTTTCTGGTCTAATTAATTAATAAATGTACCTGTGTTCTTGACTGATATTTGTTCTTACTCTTTATGGTCCTTATCAGTATATATTCATGGGAATGACAGTAAAGATTTGTTGGGAAGTGCAAGATAAGGAAAAATGCCAAGTAAAGCTCGTTGAACATAGAAATGGGTAGCATGAACATCGGACAAGAAGTGTCAAATGCATCACTGTATTAGTGTAATAGCTCTTTTAAAAGATTCTATATTAAATAAGGTTAATTATAAATTCTCTTTTGATATTATTGGTAAAATCTGTCAAGATACCAAGAAGCTTTAATATATATATTAGTCAAGGTTTATGTCCTCTCTCAATTTGTAGTCCTGCTACTTTGACTGCAGTCTCTTCAGTTCTGAGTGTCAGGACTGATCAGTGCTTTGTTGGAAGCTCTTCAGAGAACAGTGTTGAGTTCATTGGTGGTCCAGTGAATGATACTCCACCCCAGTAGTTCTCAACCTTTTTTAGACTTGAGGTACTGCTGATTAGACTTGAAGTGTTCCTCAGAAAATACCAGCTCTTAGCCTTCACTCATTTTTTTGACTACCAAAAAATAATTAAACAGTTCTGTTGAAAAGAACTCTGAAAGACCAGGACAGGTCAGACTGTTTTTGACGCTGTGGATTCCTATTTAAAACCTCTGATTTTTATCTTGCAAGTTGTGTAGGTATTTCTGTACCTAACAGTGCTAATACTAAGTGGTACCCTGCAGTAGCCTAAAATGATCTCATGGCACCCTCCTTGAGAATCACTGTTTTACCTAGTGCGTGAGCATGGCACGAAAGGGGTCAGTGTTTCTGGAGAAAGGCATTCAGATAAGACACTAAAACCTAGGTCCCAATAGCATGTGGCTAGGAGTAACACTAGCCACATGACTCCTTTGCTGCTGTCAGCCTATGGAAATCGAGAGAGGTGGTTAGCTATGTTAACTTGAAATCAGACAGAAAGTAGGTCAGAGTAATACTTTAAAGACTAATTTGCTCTGAAATGCATAAGTTTTTGGCATGCTATGATCGTGCAAGCTCAATGGCTGCTTCACCTTGGGCAGGCTTTTGATTTGGTCATGATACTTTGGAAAGATGCTCACTGTTCAGAATGTATGTTTCCTTCTAGGGTCATGCAGCACCAATTTTATATGCTGTTTGGGCAGAGGCTGGCTTCCTCCAAGAAGCAGAACTGTTAAACTTGAGGAAAATTGATTCTGTTTTGGAAGGACACCCTGTTCCAGTAAGTATTTGAGTAATAAACTTAATATACAACACAGGGAGGTCCTTTGTGTGAATTGGGAATACACCGCTTTTTTGTAGCAAGTTCTAACTAGTTACACAGTAAAGAAAGATTTAAAAAGATGAAAGAGGATAGTATCTGCTCTTTGAAAAATAGAAGTGGGCGTTTCAAAACAAGTGAACAAAAAAAAAAAGACTTCATATTTTTATAATGTACTTTCCCTACCCCGTAGTCCTCAATACCCACAATGACTCTGTTCAAACCCATTTTTATCAAGTTCCAGCGTGCCTTATCTTGCCCCATAGTAAACTGAAACAGTATTTGCTCACTTCCAAAGGGAACCTTTGTGTGCTTGTCTTGATAGCTTTTTACCCCACCTCCCTTTGTCACCCCCACAGAACCAACCAACATTTGTCACCAGCAGCCTATGCTAGGGAAAACAGAGTACAAATGGCCTTTCAAACAAACCTCATCAGAAAGCTATGGAAGCTCATGCTGTTCATTTCAGGGTGTCCTGATCTGCTGCTTTAGGGCCCCTATGGAATTGGATTAATTTATAGCTGCAAGGCAGTTAATAGCATTATGGCCATTGCACCATTCATATTGCCACAGAAGAACAGAGGGTGGAGAGGTGTGTGAAGGGAAGTTTTTCAAGGTAAATGTGCTGAAAGCAACAGGGATGAATTGGGCTTTTTTTAAAGCAAGGCAGGAATCCTGCCCTGACAGCATTTACTGGAGTGAAGAGTTCTGCATTCCCCACCTTCTGTGAGTCTTGTGAGTTTGGGCCCTGTATTTCCTTCTTATTGCCAAGTAACTGTTGCCTTTTTTATTTTCAGAAACAAGCATTTACTGATGTAGCTACTGGATCCCTCGGCCAGGGACTTGGTGCTGCCTGTGGAATGGCCTATACTGGCAAATACTTTGACAGAGCCAGGTAATTCCTTTGGCTGTTTAACCTTTGTAGATACTTACTGAAAAAAAATTGCTGTGGAAATGTTGAATTCCTACCCAGCTCAACATTTCTTTATTTGTTGTTTTCAACATCTGGACCCAATTCAGAACGCAGTTTTGAAATGACAGAGCACAGGTTGGCCGGGGCCAGAGGCCAAAGGACTAGCAGGAATCAATGCATGCATATTATATGCATCTTGAAGAGTAGAAAGGGCAGTGCTGGGGGAGCAGCATATGGAGAGTACTGTTAAACTGAAGTGATACATACACATGGGATAAGTTACAATATAATCATTTCAGAGTAATTATGGGGGTAAAAGAAATAAGATGGATAAGGAGTCTTGTTAGGCAACCACTTAAGTTAAAGGGAAACTACTGGGTCATGAATTTGGGCTCAGAATATCAACTGAAGGCCATGCAGCTCAAATGAAACAGGAATGTCTATTTCTGTCACTTGTTAGCATGGTGAGTGAGGGAAGTAAGTGTCCAAAGGCAAATCTGTATGAAGAAGGAGGCAGTCTAATGGAGTTGATGTATCTTATATGACAGTTTTAGCACATTCAAGTCCAGGTTGCTGAGTTAGGAAGAGTATTAAATCCTATACTTCACTGGCTTGAAATAATTTCTGTGAAAGATGATTTGCTGATTTTAATGCAGTTTAGCAGATGGTAGTTGCAGAAAGAATTTAACCAGTAATTACTGACAGCAAGTAGTGGTATTGTGTGCAGTGCTGGAGAGCAGCCTGCATATATGGGATTGTAATTTGGCTGAGTGAACCATCAAGTTCAGGCAAGCAACTTGTGAAATACAGTTTAGTGGTACTTTGGTAGTATGACACAGCTTAATAGTTCTAAATTATTCATTAATCACTTTACTCAGTTTTGTATTAAAGCTGATATTTGCAGGTATGTATGTTTCTACTTTTGTGATCTCCAGCAGACAGTGGACATGTTACACTGATCTTTTCAGCCATCCAAAAAAGACTGGCAATAGCAGATAGAGACTAGGAGCTAAGTTAATCTGTCCATACTGGGGCAGTGCTTGGTAAATAGCATCCAGTTCCATGTCTGGGCCAATAGCCTGCACAAAATATATAAAGCACTTTCATGTTCACTGGGGATAATAATTCAGATTCCACTCTGAATTCATGGTTTCCTGTGATAAAAATGTAGGTATTCTCTCTAGGCAGTAAATGATAAATGGTTGTACTGTAATGAGGAAGCAAAAGCTGAAATAGCTTCATGCATTGTCAGTGTTCTTGCTGAGTCACAGTGAGTGTTCAACAGGCATATTTACTCCAGCTTTAAAATAAGATTCATTGTTGTAACTCCTTTTCAGATTTACTTAGTCTTATCTTGCAGCTGTGTTCAATCCCCTTGACAGTTGTCCATAATCTAGTGTTATCTCCCTGTGATTATCATTATCAGTTTGTTTATAGGTGTTGTGGAAGCAGAGGTTTTTACTAGGAAATAATGTTTCTCATTTAGATTTTTACCACACTGAATAGCTTTTTAATTTATACTCGACACAGTTTGCATGGAGGTGCACACACTGCCCAAGATCAAATAAACTTACCTGAGACAGTTGCACATAAAAAACTGGAGTGGTGTTCGGACTGAAATAATGGAAGATCTTGCTGTGTGCACTTAAAACAATTTGTTTGTTTTTTAAGCAAATAGTGACGTAGTGCTGTCACTGAGAGCAATCTGTTACTATTTTTAAAGATTATTGCATTTATTTTTCCAGGCTTTATCATATATTCCGTGCCATAACTTTTTTCATAATTAATGTTTTTAAAAGTTTTTAATAAAGCAGTTATGTTTTGAAATATTTGCAGTTAGCATCTCTCTTTACTGGGTGTTTTGAAAATCCATTTATAAGTTGCTATGATTACTTGATTCAATAAAGATTGACACAATTTCCAAAGTAATTGTTCTAATCTGTTCTTTCCTCCTCACAAAGCAGAGGATCTTTTTTTCCCTATTCCTTGATTTTTATATTTTAAAGGGATAATGTCTACGTCAAAATGATACATATTACATTGTTTTCCTTAAGTGATTATTAAAAGCACCTTAGATTATTAAAACTGAATTAATATCATAAACAATTTGCACCACTTTTGTCCTATTTTACTTTTTAGTCTTTTCCAGATTCTCTCTCACTAACAGGAGTTTGCGTAATCTTTTTTTCCATTAGAATTAAAAACAAAAAAATGTTCCTATTGATTTATTTATTTTTTTTTTAGCTTTGTAGCTTATTCTGAAAGCTAAATTTGGCCAAATAAGGCATATACATGGTTACCAGTTGGCTTCTAATTTAGCTATGTGGTTTGTATAAAATGGCAAAATTTGGAATATTCTAAGAGATCCATTGGTTAGTTCTTGTATTTCAGTTTCCTGCTCAGTGCCAGATGCTATAAACCTCAATAATTTACACAGTTTATACAGTCCTCTATCAAAGGAATCAGGGCTGTATGCTGCACTGGTTGCAGGCTCAAAGCTGGACAAAACATCCCAGGGGGGTTGCACACCCTATAGCCTCTTAGGCCCCCTGTTACATAAGTAGTGTGAGCATTCTTTCCCCTCCCCCCCTGCCCTCCCCTGGCTGTTGCTGCACAGGTAGTACAAGCCCACTCTCTTCTCTGCTGTATGGGCAGGTAGCTTACTAGGCACCCTCCAGCCATGCAGCCCTGCCCTAGAAACCTTGGGTACAGCAGTAGGATCAATGATGGGAGTGGCAGTTGGGCAGGAGCCCATGGGCCTGCACACTAACCCCTTGCAGGCCCAATGCTGTCTGTTGGCTGCTGATTGAATAGCCTGCTTTAGCACCTATAGACTGTATTGACCATTTGGGGGGAACAAAACAAACCTGAGTGAGAAGGCAGTATACTCATACCCTTAATATATTACGTTTTAGTTGCTTCTGTTTTTTGTGGTTTGTACTAGTTCCATGTTTATCTAATTGAATACTGTGTCCTAATTTTACAGCAGCTTGGCATGCTTGAGGTTCTTTCGGTTTGTCTCCTTTTCTAGCTATCGTGTCTATTGTCTGCTTGGAGATGGAGAGGTGTCTGAAGGCTCCGTTTGGGAAGCAATGGCCTTTGCTGGGTTTTACAAACTGGATAATCTGGTTGCCATATTTGACATCAACCGTCTTGGACAAAGTGACCCTGCCCCTCTGCAGCATCATGTTGAAATCTACCAGAAACGCTGTGAAGCTTTTGGGTATGTGACTGAAAGTTCAGTGTTTTCTGTGTTTTAGGCTGTGTGTTATTTTCATTCTCAAGGATTTTTCAGACGTGCACAGAAAAGTATTTGATTTTTTTCAATTATACCATGAAGGATATTTTCAGCACCTCACAGGATCAGATCTTTTTGTCAAGAACTGTGAGAACCCTAAAAAACTGCAGATTTTAGGTTTTTGGATTATTTTTTTTTAATTAAGGCATTTATCCATATTAGTTTATTAGAAGACTTTATTTGGTACTCCAGAGACTTTACATTGTTTGCAAAATTTCATCAAGAGTTGCCTATAACTGTGCATTATAGCTTGGAAACATATAGCACCTTTTTGAAGAAGAGTGTAAAACATGTTTAAAACAAAAAATTTTGTTCCTTCAGAGCTGTCAGCTGGTTTAGAGATTTATAATACATTTTACAGATGCAAAAATATGTATGTAATAAAAATTACCTTTCAAAATACCTTAATAGAAGCTATAAAGCAAACATTAGTTTGGTCCATGTTACACCTACTTACTGTCTAATTTATCTCCAGTGTCAGTTTTTTTAGAAGTTAATTAATTTGTAATTAGAATTAGCTGACTTGTGGAAAGAAATATAGTAGAGTTGGTTAGTGTTAAGAGGTCTAGATCATTTCTTGGTTCCATTTCTATTGAAGTTGCTGCTGTAGTACGAACTTCAGGCAAGTGCCTAACCTGTCTTCCATATTTTTGTTATTTTAAAAATGAATATATTTTTCCGATCTCATGTGAATGTCAGTTTATAGTTTTGAAAGCCTTCGATAAAAAGGCATTGTATTGGGTCTGAGTCACCATGTTTACTCTATTAAAAGATGAAGTTTTTCCCCCCCTAATCAGCATGGGGTGGGGAGCCACTTGTCTTCTAATCACATCCAAGGAAACCTCGTTGAGTACATTGGCAGCAGTTTAACGATAGACAAAAGCAGTGTGCGCTCGCTCTGAGTCATGGAAATCAACCACGAAGTTGATTAAATGAAACCAACACTGAGCATTGCTATAAAACACATGGCCCATATGGGGAAACATACTGATGGGAATATACCACAAGGATGGGTTAGTGCAGGTCACCTGAATAAGATGTATGGTACTGGCTATTTCACGCAGTCCCCCTCTGCCAACTATTTTTCAAGTCATGGTGAGACACTACATTGAATACATTTTGGCTTCACTCCCACAGTTGAGCTGTGCCTTTCTTTCCTATTTCCAACTATTACTGTTTCTTCACCAGCCTTAAATGCCTGGCAAACATTACCAAACAGTGTCCTAAGAATTTTACGCAAAATCCATCTGTTAACCCCCTCTCTCAGCCTGTTGCATGTGAATAGTATGACCCTTTTCTCTATGAGGTAGAACCAGACCAAGTTTATATGAAAATGAAGTGCAGGGCAATTTTTGGAGGATCCCAGGACTCTTGATTCGAGCGCCCAGTTCCAGTCATGAGTGGGGGGCTAATTAGCACATGAATCCTTTGTGAGTGGTATCTGGATTACACAGACGTACTGAGCAGTGCTGAGCTGTGGGGTCAACTTGGCTTGAAATGCTGTTGAGACAGTTCATAGGGCTGGGTCCAGCAATCTGGTAAATCATGTGTTTTGGCTTTGAACTGATACAATGCATAGTGTGTACAATATACAGGTGGATACAGAAGTGCTGCTTAGAAGTGTGCTTATGGAGCTAAAACTTGCAGCAGTTTCAATAGGGGTAAACTGCTTCAATTCTGGATGAAGTAAGGCTATGGGAATCTGTACTAATTATCCTATCTGGTAAATTATGTTTATTTCAAGGTCAGTGTTTTGGTCATTTCATATTTGCTCCTCGCTTCTATGTACGCAGGGAGAGCAGGGTCTGACAGTAATGGGGGGCGGGCTACCTGGGAGGGGGACAAATTCAAGGTAAACCTCCAATAATTAGATTCTATATCTGGAAAATTGTTATAATTTTATAAAATTTTCATATAGAGAATCTAATTCTGTGGAGGGGAATCATCTTATATTCAGCATCATAGATTCAAGTAAATGTAGTAAGTTTCATGTTTTAACTCTTTATAAACAAGCTGTCTGTTTGCATTTCCAGTTGGCATGCTATCATAGTTGATGGGCACAGTGTGGAGGAACTTTGCAAAGCCTTTGGTCAGGCCAAACATCAACCAACTGCTATTATTGCAAAGACTTACAAAGGCAGAGGAATATCAGGTAACACAATAGCCATCCCTTCAGTGTAAATTCTTGCTTCTATGTGGTTTACATAAAGGAGTGCTTCAAACACCTTCATTAAAATCTTAATAGTATATGGATTAACTTTATCATTTGATTGTTTAGAAATAGTCCAAAAGCAGACCCAGCAACCTTTTGATTTACAAGATTCCATGCATTTGAAACCATCTCTCTAAATGTAGTTATTTCTTTGAACAAACTGGAAGAAAATTTTGACCAGTTCTATTCAATAGTAAATTTAGGGTTGTATATATCTCACAGAGTCCTTTTAAAAGTTTCCATCTTGTGGATGGAAATCCCTAATATGGGTATGAGCACTTCTCTTTGCTTCATCTCTATATTACTATATATTAATCCCAAGGTCTGGATAACTGTTTGGAAAAGCGTTTAACCTGCAGACGTGTTGTTGGTTTTTTTTAAACTAAGTTATGAAAAACACATTTTTTTATGACTTGATTGTAAGCTGTTTGTTCAAAAAGCTTAGAAGCATTCTGTTACTAAGCTTCTCAGGCTTTTGCTTGAGAGACTAAAGAGGGATTGGATAAGAATTCTGGATAAAAAACTAGCTATGAATTAGGGATGTAAATATCCTTTAAAAAATATTCGTTTAACCTCCTCTAATTATATTGTTTAAACAATTAGCCAATAACACAGCAACTGGGACAACTGCTACTGGAAGCTGCTCCCAGCTCTTGGGCCCCTTTGACTAGGGGAAGGAGGCAAGCCCAGCCAAACAACACATGAAGCCCACATGAGGTCCTGTGCTGGGAGGAAGTTCAGATGATGAGTCATTAGGTTGCTGGCTGTTTTTTTCTTAGGCTGTATGCTAGGCCCTCTTCCACCTGGCCTGCTGCAAA
>NW_005841889.1:2675842-2702346 GCF_000455745.1 Alligator sinensis
CACCAAGCAGTTTTCCTTTCCTGCCAGACAGTGCCCTTGCCACCCCCTCCCCCTCATTCAGTATAAACTATTGATTCTCAATCACGGTGCTGCAGAACCATAATGTGCTGTGAGATCCTTTTTAAAGGTGCTGCGAGATACCACATATTACCACTGTTAGGTGTGCAAACACCTACGCATGGTTCACAAAATGAACCTAGAGATTTTCAATAGGAATTCACTGTGTCAAAAACATTCTGACCTGTTGTGACGTTTCTAAGTTGTTTGCAACAGAAGAATTGCTCTGTTTTTTTCCATAGTCAAGAAACAAGTGAAAGCTAAGAGCTGGCATTTTCCAAGGAGCCCCTTGAGTCTAATGACAGATGCTTTCAGGCTGAAAAGGTTGAGAAATACCTATATTTCTTCATTGAATAACCAAACGAATAAGGGAAGTGCTTTGCTCAAGGTTTATATTTTTCTTTCAGTACTGTTAAGCACACAAGATTAAAACTGTGTCAGACTTTATTATTCTCACAACATTCTAAGGCCTTGCTTACATGGGCACCAAAACTATAGGGTGGTTATTAGCTTTTTCAGGAGCTAATACTGTTTAGCTACAGATTTAGTACTTGCTGAAATTGCATTTAATATTTAAGTGTTGCTATTATGGGCCTGCTCTCCTAAGTGCTGCTGGTTCAACTCTGTTATTGCATTTTACTTGAAATGGGGCAATTTCTACGCCATTATGCATTTAAATTTGTCTGTTTGGTCAGTGCAAATGATGCTATGGGTTTACCCCTTAACTAGGGGTCTACCCAACTTGAGAGGCAGCTGGCCAATTTTGTGGGCAGATTGCAGAGCCGGCTGCCATTTTCAAGGGCTTATCTTGGCCAGGGCCCCCCTGTGCCTCTGGCTGAGGGGCCTGGGTGGGCCCGCCTACTGCTGTTGAATGGTGCAGAGGACTGTCTGTTGTATGGTCCCACCCCTTGCTACTGATTGGCCGAGAGTTGTCTGTTATGTAGCCCTACCCCTTGCCACTGATTGGAGGGGGGGGCTGCACAACAGGCAGCCCTTTCAGCCAGTCAGCAGTGGGGGGCGGCAGCTGTCTTTCCTGCTTGCCTTTGTGCGTCAGTCTCCATCCACCCTTCCCTCGGGCAGGCTGCGTGCCTGGGAGGCCAGCATTGTATTTTTTGAAAGGTCGTCTCCTCCTCCTCCCCCTCTCTCTCCCCCCAACCACCTGCACAGATTTCTCAAGGATCACCCAATTTTGTGATTTCCACGAAATCCATGCAGTTGTGATTTGGGTAGGTACCTAGTTATAACTGTTCACAATCAACATCATTATGAAGTTTTAACTTGAAGTACAAGATTGATTTCTGTTTTCTAGAAGCGTCTTCAATACATTAACCTTAATAAGGAAGGTGAAACGAAGGGCCGTTTCCTGTTCTTACATGCATTATAATTTTAACAATACAGGTATTGAAGATAAGGAAAACTGGCATGGGAAGCCCCTTCCAAAAAACATGGCTGAACAAGTCATTCAGGATCTTGAAGACAAAATCCAAATCAAGAAAAAGCTTTCTCCGGCCCTCCCAGAGGAGGATGTGCCAATAATAAATATTAAAAATGTTAAGATGCCATCCCCACCAAGTTATAAAGTAGGAGAGAAGGTACTGCCTTGTTTACTACAAAGTTATTCTCTGTCAGATATCTTTGCAGCATAAATGTGTTTTATGGATGAAAGGAAGGGCAGCAATGAAAATGTTTCTTGTACTGACCTTTCTGTTGTGTGAAATGCAGTTTGTTTTACCTGACGAATGAAATGAATTGCATGTTCCACCCATAAACCCTGCATAAATAAAAACTGCGTTGAGCACAGCATTATCTCCTTTCCTCAGTGCCTTTCACTTAACTGCCATAGGCTCCCCATTCACTTTTTGACTACTCACCTCTGCATTGTAACAGCCTTTCGAGATGTCAGCATTTGGGAAATTAGATACACAAGTGGGTGCGGTTTCCATGTAGAAAGGGTTACAGCAAACTCTTATTCATATGGCTGGTTTCAGTTATCCAGTTTTTACTCCTGAGGTCAATGGCATCATGGAATCCTAAACAGCCAAACAATTGTATGACTGTGCAGATGGTAGAAGATAATAGCTATGTGTGTGTCTTGATCGAAAGAGTGACAGAGGGTCTGTATGCAACTGAATAGACCTGACACTATAATGTATTGTGTTTTTCCTTCCCTTCTTTTGTTGTTGTTGTTGTTGTTGATGATGTCTTTAACAAAAAACCACACCCCAGAGCAGATGCTAATAGCTTTTTTTCGTCTTTATAGATGGCTACCCGCAAAGCTTATGGCTATGCACTTGTGAAACTGGGCCAAGCCAGTGACAGAGTGATTGCTTTGGATGGAGATACAAAGAATTCCACCTTCTCAGAGCTGTTCAAGAAAGAGCATCCTAGCCGCTACATTGAGTGCTATATTGCTGAACAGAACATGGTAATTATTTTCATTGCTGTAGGCAATACTGTGTTTTACATAGCAGAAGATGAGATACTTCAGCCAATTTTGTCCTGATTATAAAGATTTTAGCATTTGTGCTTTGCAGATGTTTTTATGGTTTTTGCACGTTGACTTGCCCTTTACCCAGAACAAATTGCTGCTCACCACAATGGGAATTCTTCTGTAAGACTTTAAAGAAATCACATTACGTTTCTTTTACCAGACCTGTAAAAACAGAGAGTATAAGCCAGAGCATTGCAGTCCACAGTATGATCTATAGCAGGAGTGTCCAACCTTTTTGAATGTGGGGCTGGATCACAAACTTTTTATCACCCAGTGGGCCGGCTAGCCATATTCAAAGACCTCACAGGAAGTGGTATCACATCAGGAAGTGATGTCACGTGACCTTTAACATCAATGAAGTTGCAGGAAGTGACAATGAAATGGGTCTGGAAATGTGGTTTAAAATCCAAAATAAAAACAGTACCTGACCTGTACCCCATGAGGCAGCAGGCATCCTGCCACCAGTCAAACAATACCTTGGGAAGAAATTTCCAACAGCTTCTTGCCAATGGGAGGAGGTAGAAATTAAAGAGAGAACCTCTTCCCCTTTTCTTTTTGTCCATGTGTTAACTGACAAGGCACAGAACAGAGCCCGAAAACCTCGTTGTATTTCCAGTACTAGCCCTCTGTTCACAGAGGTTAGAACAGCGAGGAAGTGGAACAGACTGCCTAGGGAAGTTGTGGACCCTCCATCATTGGAGGTGTTCAAAAAAAATGTTGGACAGCACTGGTCGGGCATGATCTAGGCCAGCGTTTCTCAAAACATGGGTCGTGACCCAAAAGTAGGTCTCAGGAATATATGAAAGGGTCACGAGCAAACTTTAAAAATGGGTTCTCCTTTAAAGGAGAAAAACACATAACTGTGGCTTTTCTCTTGTGGGCTGGCAGAGTTCCAGCCTGCAAGGGGCTACTTGGGGGGGGGCCCCCCATGCGCCACACACTGGGGTCTGGAGCTAGGAGCAGTGAGGGACACTGGGTCGGGACTGACCATCTATGTTTACAAATGGTTCATGGTACAAGAAAGGTTGAGAACCGCTGATCTGGACCGGGGAGGGCAATTATTTGAGGCAGAGAGGAGCAACACAGGGCACAACCCTTGCCCTGAGCCTCGCTCCCCTGTGAAAGGCAGGGACACCTCCTCCTCTTCCCCCCACCCCACCAACAGGTGCCAGGAGCCCGCAGTTACTGGCCCAGCCCCGGGGGAAGTGCCATCTTCCCAGCCCGGCCCTACCTGTGGCGCCCCGGCCGGGCAGGAGGCGGCAGAGGCAGACGACGAGGGCAAGCCTGGCCGCCGCGCCACCTCCACGGGTCCACATCGCCGCACCGCACCGGGCTGGAGGGAGCTGGGGCTGGGGCCAGGTGGCACCTCGGGGCACAGTGAGCACAGGCTCTGCCCGAGCCCAGGGCCACCCCACGCAACGCAGCCAATGCCGACAGCCCGGCGGGAGGAGGCACCTGCCCATGCCACTTCACCTCCGCCAGTGACCCGGGGCCAGGTGGCCAAGCTGGGCTGCCTCTCACCTGCGGGCGGGGAGTGGCGAGTTGCTTGGGCCGGGAAGCATTGGCTTCCCCACGTGGTGCTAGGGACAAGAGGAGGCAGGCCAGGTCTGCACTCTTCTTCCCACACGCACCGTGTCGGCAATGTCAAGCTGACACACAGCGCGTGTGGGAACCTTGTCCCTTCCCCAGCCCTTTAGCAGCCATTAGGAAGCTGCTGAGGGGCTGGGGGAGGCACAGGGGGTGGGAATGAAAGTAAACCGTGTTTAATTTCGTTTCCTGTCACAGCACTGCGGGCCACAGAAAATGCCTTGGCGGGCCGCATGTTGGACAAGCCTGATCTATAGGAAGTTAGCTACGGAGAAACTTGCTAGCTTTCTCTCTTGACTGCAAGTACAACACTAGAATGTGATAATCAGCAACTTTGGGGTAGCTGTAAAATGTGGGGATAGAAAGAAAACTATAAAGAGTTTTTTGAGTTCAAATGTTATATCATTTATTACATTATGTACTTCTGAGGCAAGGTTTCACTTGCGCTTGTATAACCTCACTGTGGCAAATGAATTTGCATGGGCAATATTTGGCAATTTGTTTTTAATTAACTTGTAATTTGAGAGAGCATCAAGTGTTCTCTCAGATTTTTCATTTTTGTTTCACTGGCTTTATTGCAATTATTCTTGATTTGTATCAGTATAAATGAGAGAAGGTGGGCCACAAAGATTGGAATAATTTCTGAGACCATGGAATGAATGATTCTGCAGAGTATTTTGGGAGATTTTAGTAATAACCTGAATCGGGGCCAAGTTCTCCTCACAAAAGGAAAACCTTTGTGGTCTGCATCCTTTCAAAGGAAGGTGGACAGATGCATCCCTAGTTGGTAAACATACAGCTCTTCATGTAAAATACTTGACCCTCAGTCTTGAGGGTATGCTTGACTCTCAGAAGAAACGAGATTGGAGGAGAATCAAACCCTGTGAGTCCATAGAATGACTGTTGGGAAGGAGAGGGAGAACATGTATGGATAATAGGCAGAGAATCTATAACAATAAGTAGAGACAGAAATTTAGGCTTGCCATGGCAGAAAGATTAACTTTTCTTGATGAAAAGCCTAGTTAATAGGAACAAGGTTGTAGATGGTGAAAGAAGCTTTTGTATTGTGGTACTTACCATGGTGGAATAGGGGTTTTAGAGGGAGAATAGAATTACTATGGACCATGTTACATGACGCATCTTTTCTGCTATTAAAAAGGTTTCTGGAAAGTGCATTGGCTTTGTCTCCAGTTTAGGTTGACTTTTCTACCTTCTTGCCTCCAGGTGAGTGTTGCTGTTGGCTGCGCCTCTCGTGACAGAACGATTGCTTTTGCCAGCACTTTTGCCACTTTTTTCTCCAGGGCATTTGATCAGATCCGCATGGCTGCCATTTCTGAGAGTAACATCAATCTTTGTGGCTCTCACTGTGGTGTATCTATTGGTAAGTGAAACCTGTAGTGATCTCCTGGAAGATCCCAGTGGGTGTATTACTGACTGTAGAGTTTTGGGGAGACTGTAGTCCAGTGGGAAAGGTATTGGTTTGGGTGTAAGGAAAACCCATCTCTGCTGCTGACCTGCTGTGCAGCTATGAAAGAGGTTCGCTTGCTCTCTGCTTCAGGGTTCCTATTGCTAGCTTTGGAGGGGTAACAGTATCCGCTTTTTGTAAAGAGTTTTGATACCTGGATGAAAGTGGCTACTTAAATGTTAGTTGTTGTTATATTTTTGTTGTTTGGGGGGAC
Source organism: Alligator sinensis (assembly GCF_000455745.1). NCBI lineage: Eukaryota > Metazoa > Chordata > Crocodylia > Alligatoridae > Alligator > Alligator sinensis. The sequence goes on from NW_005841889.1 coordinate 2,681,657, forward strand.
ATGATTTACTGCTTAAATGCGCCCATTTGATATAATTATTTTCATTTTTCACAATATTTGTTTCTTATTGTAGCAGTTAATACCAAAAAACCTCACTGCAGTACAGATTTGCTTCAGAAACTCAAAGCAGGTGCACTATTCACTGCAGTGCCTCTTTTTCAGTTACTGCTGGCTAGTTCATGTTTCTTCCCGTAGTAAAAAAAAAAAATAATAATAATAATAATAAGCTCCTTGAATCCAGAACAGCTTCTCCAAGCAAGCAGGAAAAAGCCAATGACTTTCATGCTTGAACAACCACTAAGTAATTGTAGTGCAAAATGAAAAGGAGGATTGATGTGATCCTGGTGAATTAAAGCCTGTTCTAGCTATAGGGAGTTACTTCTACCAATTTATTTAATTTAGTTGGGTTTTTTGTGTTGTGGTTTTTTTAGAAGTGATCAAAGCATTACATCCATTAAGGTGGATGCAGTTATTCTGGTTTAAAGGTCCTCTGTAACTGTGTTTAGACTGGGTTTCACCCCTAGCTCAGTTAAACGGGTGTTTGACATGTTTTCATAGCAGTCTGTGACTGTCTCCATGCTCATTATAGTAGATCAGGTTATGGCTTACGTATATCATTTAAGCATTTTTCTTACAAATCACTTTTTCTTTGAAGGCCAGTCCTGCTACCTTTTCACAGCCTGTAGTTTAGTGTTCCTGCTTGAGCCTTTATGCAGGAGTAAAAAATAATGGAACAAGGCCTTCTTTCCACTAGAGAAAATGTTTTCACCAGTCTGGGACAATGACATGCCGAAGTGCCTTTGTGAGGACTGTGCTTTTTGGCTTCTTCACAACCTTTATAATTTGGGATGTTTCACAGTGGAGTATGTTTTGTAACAATCCCATTATCACTTTGATTTTTGACCTCACTTCTAACCCCATTCTCTCACCCCATTCTCATTAAAAAAAAACAAAAAAAAAACCTAGGTGACTGTGGCATTGATTCCTACACAGTCAGATGGGTGGTTAATTGGCTGGCCGGCCGCACACAGTGGTGGTGGACGGGTCGTTTTCTACTTGGAGGGATGTGGGCAGTGGTGTTCCCCAGGGCTCAGTCATCGGACCCGTACTGTTCAACATCTTCATCAGCGACTTGGACGAAGGGTGGAAAGCACGTTGTCCATGTTCGCGGATGACACCAAGATGTGGGGCGAGGTGGGTATGCCACAAGGGAGGGGCAGAATCCAGCTAGATCTGGACAGGTTACAGAGATGGGCAAATGAGAATAGGATGGAATTCAATGTGAACAAGTGCAGGATACTGCATCTAGGGAGAAGGAACCAGCAGTATATGTATAGGCTGGGGAACACCCTTCTCGTCGGCACAGAGGCAGAAAGGGATCTTGGAGTCATTGTTTTGGGCACTGCACTTCGAGAGAGATGTGGCTAGCATTGAGAGAGTCCAGAGGAGGGCCACTCGCATGATCGGGGCAGCAGGGCAGGCCATACGAGGAGAGACTAGAGGGCCTGAACCTATTCAGCCTCTACAAGAGAAGACTGAGGGGGGATCTGATGGCCGTCTACAAATTCACCAGGGGGGATCACCAGGGAATAGGAGATGCCCTGTTCCCCCAGGCACCACACAGGGTAACTAGGAATAACAGCCACAAGTTGATAGAGAGTAGGTTCAGGCTAGCCATCAGGAGGCATTACTTTTATGGTTAGGGGGGCTAGGACCTGGAACCAGCTTCCAAGGAAAGTGGTGCTCGCTCCTACCTTGTGGGTCTTTAAGAGGAGGCTGGATAGACACCTGACTGGGGTCATATGACCCCAGCATCCATTCCTACCCAAGGCAGGGGGTTGGACTTGATGATCTGTTTAGGTCCCTTCCGACCCTAGGTACTATGAACCTGTTTTGTATTGTTTTGAAACGCTCTCTTTTAATTTGAGTTCTGTGTCTTATACAGAGTTCAGAGTCTTAAGTCACTGCTGAAAATTTGACTATGGCAATTAGACACAGTTGTGTGTGGGTCTGAGCTGCTGCTTTGAAAATTGGATGCATGAAGTTAAAAAAAAAAAAAAATGATTTGGATTTGCAACATTTATGGATTACATTAGAGATGTTAATTAGTCATGTAATAGACCAAAGTGTGGCATTAATGTGACCTATTTAAACCAAAACTGGAGAATTGAAAAGCTGTATTTTCATAAAAATAAATGTGTGCATACAACTACAATGTATGTGCATGGCAATGTAACATATCTTTAACATTTTAACAGTAGTATTAGTAGTAGTTTATTTACAGCTAAAACTATACAATAAAATGAACAGTGGAATAATAATAACGTATATAATTTATAGTCTTATTAAAAGCATACAATAAGATTGCATGTTCTACCAGTTTAAACAAAAATAAAACACAACATAGTGTATGACGATAGAAAAAATAGATGCAATGAAGCAGTGAACAGTAAAGTAAAACAAGGAACTTCTGTTTGATTTTTAACTGTTATTCTTTGTACAAGTAATGTAAACAAACCTATGGAGTATAGGACAGATAAGTATTGAGAGAAGCCAGATTGTTTTTTATTCGTTGTCCCAGTATTTAAAACTTTCTGCTAGGGGATAGATCCATTTCCTTTTATGTCTTCAAAGAAAGAAGACCACAAATAGTGGTTCAAGTCATCCATCTCATTCTTCCCACAAGAATATATTTTGTCTGAATATGGGATCCAGCACCACCTGCCCATGACAGCTGCAGATCTCATTAGAGTGAATTGCAGTCTGGTAATGGCCTTTCATTGTTTGCAATTTTGTACTGCAGATAAGCAGGTTTCTAGGCCAAAAGAGTGCTTAATTAATCTAAAAAAGGGGGAAGTTTGAGAGAATCTCACTGCCCACATATTGCTCTGCCTACTGCATCTGTAATTCTTATATTTATATATTATTTTAAATAGGAAATATTTGGTCAGTGACTCTTAGTACAATTTCCAGGCCATTTGTCTGGAGGAAAATATGGATGTTGCGTAAGCATCTCGACAAGGGTTTATTTGGTAAAGGAGAAGCTTCTGAAGTTCACTTAGGGCACCTGATAGGCATAAAAGTATCATTTTAACAATTAGTTTCTAATGTATGATAAAAGGTTAGCACGTGTTTAAACCTACATTTTTGCTACTTTGAATAATCTTTTGTATGAGTTCCCATGTGTTAAGTGTATGCTCAGCAGGATTTTTACATAAATAATTAATTTGGGGAAGAACTCTATCTTAGCACAACTTATCTGTAAAACATGTAGCATATTTTTGGTGCTGGCAAAGTAATGGATGATAATAAAGGATCTGGGTTTACCACTTGCCACAGAAAAACATGGATTTTCTCCTTTAAAGGAGAAAAACATGGGAAACCATGGGTTTCCCCTTGCAGGCTGGCAGAGTTCCAGCTGGGCTCCAGGACAGAGGGGGTGCCACTAGCATGTGCATACATGCACATGGCAGCTAGCAGCATGGTGGAGAGGAGCTCATGCAGCTCCCCCCAGGTAAGTCAGTGGAGGCAGGGAGGACATAAGCAATGCATGGCGAGGGACAGGGGAGCACAGGTGACTGGGGGAGGAAGGCGCAAATGTACCCCCACACACATTTTTGTGCCTGGTGCTGGGCTGCAGCTTAGCCAGACCAGCTCCAGGCAGGAGCTGCCTTCACAGCCCAGTGGGTAGAACTTGAGGTGGGAGGGAGCAGCAGGGGGTACAACTCCACACCACCGCATCTCACCTTGGTACCCATGGTGGCATGACACTCCCTCCTGTACCAGGTCCTGCCTGCTGGGCTGTGGAGGCTCCTGCCCAGAGCTGGTCCAACCAGGCCCACTGTGGGCTCTGAAATCTGAAGGGGCACAACAGTGTCACCTGTGCCTCCCCCATCCCCTCCCCTACTCATCACCTATGCCCCCACACTCCCTTCCTCACACACCCATCCCCTTCTTCACACACTGGAGGGCTGGGGCCCTGGGGGTGGGGGTCAGCAGGTCAGGAGTGAGGGACGCCAGCAGGGCTGGGGAGGTGGGGGACTCTGGGTTGGTTGTGAGGGGCACTAGCAGAGCCAGGGGGCTGTGGGCTGGGAGTGAGGAGCACCAGCAGGCCAGGGTGGCAGGACAGGACTGTAGGCTGGGAGTGAGAGACATCGGTGGGGACAGGGGACTGTGCCAGGAGTGAGGGGCACCAGCAGGGCTGAGGTGGGTGGGGTTCTGTGGTTCGAGGGTATGGGGCAACAGCAGGTGCAGTGCACCAGCATAGCAGGACTGCTCGGTGTCACACAGCAGTGGCGGGGGACAGCTGCAGTTGGACCTATGTCCTGGTAAGTGAAGGGGGCAGGGGGAGCTCTGATTTTTCTATGATTAAAAACCCAAAATCAAATGCCAAAATATATAGGTATTTAGAATTTATTTTATTATAATGATTGTGGCACTCATAGTCATCCGAATTGCTTTAAAACTGTAAATATATCAATAAAACATTGTGTTCAACGCACGCACGCACGCATGCACACATATACTCTGTATAGAGGCATTTCCTTTTGATCATGGAATAATGTGGATTTTGGGGGTTTAAACAGTGAATTATGGGTTTTTAAACTGAGGAAACCAGGATCCCTGATGATAATGAAAGTGAATTGTAAAAGTCTACAGTAAAAAGTTTATGTAAGTGATGACAGTGAGTGAAACTGCCCAATATTGTCAGGGTTGTTTAATTCCCCTGTCATTTTGCTTACCAATTTCACTTTTCTTCCACAAGAAGCACAGATCTTTCTGGGTCCATCTTTCAGATTTAGTGAAGGGAAATGCATATGGAAGTCCAGTTTGTCTTAGGTGCATGCTTTTTTAAATATACAGATGTCTGAGAGGCAATCCCCACCCTACCCCCTTATGAAGACTGCATGATGAGACTATTAACTCTTGGCTTGGCTCTCACTTTAAGTTCACAAAGAAGTTAAGGTTTGATGCTTGCCTTCTTTGAAATGTTGAAATTTTTGTGAACTCTCTGCTCTTGTGTAACAGTAATTGCAAGCAGAAAGACATGCTCCCCACATCTTATTTGGTGTTGCAGGCAGAGACATGACCGTAATCAAGAGTCTTTCCATGAGTATTCTGAAATATTGACATCCTGGAAATCTCATACGGATATTTTATGTTTTTTGTTTTTTTTTTATCTATAAAAAATCATGGTATCCAGTCTCTGGTTTTGACTTAAGATTCTCTTTTCCATAGCTGCACTTTATGCCATAAAATACATGAACACTTAAACGAATATGTTTTCTCATTATTCATGCTTGTTTATGAAAATACATATCCTTGTGTATTCTTTAAACAAACTCAGGTATCTGAAAATAATTAAATCAAATGGGCTGTTGACTTTTGAATAAATCAGTGCAGTTTTTTCACATTTGCAGCAGTCTAAAAGTGTGGCTGAAGTGAGCTGAATCCAGTTTGGCTCATGCCACTTCCATGTAGAAATATATATCTGAAGATGCTCAGATGTGATCACTCCTCTTATGTCTGTGTATTTTCTGTTTTAGTTGTCTCTTTCTTTCATATCATATCGTTGCATTTTTTCATTTTTCTTTGTAATCCTAGTTTCTCTTTCTTTTTAGTCACCTTCTGTCTTTATTTACTATTTAGATTATTCCAAGTTTAAGGACAAGATGATTCTTTTCTCAAGCAGGTAGACTTGCATGCCCTGTGTGCCTGATATATACATTTCTGTATTATTTTAAACTTCACTGCTATGGTAAATACAAAGAGCAGATGTGTATTCACTGTTACCTGTGGTTTTAATTCTTTCAGGTGAGGATGGACCTTCTCAGATGGGGCTGGAAGATTTGTGCATGTTTCGTGCTGTTCCCAATTCAACTGTCTTTTATCCTAGTGATGCTGTAGCTACTGAAAAAGCAGTAGAAATAGCAGCCAACACTAAGGTACGTGCCACTCTATTTCTGAAGTGTAGTGTTTACAAGATGCGAAGATTTTGCTTTTTGTTACCAGTGCATCTTTTACCAGTGTGCCTCCATTCATTTAAGAGGCTTCAAGGCATTGCCATTATTGGGAATGCACTTCATCTAGGGAGGTGTAAAAGCATCCTGTCTTGATTACACAAATAAAAGATGTTAAGTAATATGGGCCAAATTTGTCAGAGAGATAAATGAGTAGTTAGTCATTGTCTAGTGGGTTCAAACCGTCTCAGGAATAGGGGCAGATCGTACAGTGTTAACTAGCTCTGTTTTTAATCATCAGCTTGTGTGCCAAAAGCAAAACTTAAAATAGGGTGGTGTTCTCTGGGGAACAGATTCAACCCTGATGAACCAGACTAAGCATGACTTGAGGATGTTTGAAATAAAGTCAACAACAGTTTCTGGGGCACCTCTTGAACTGGTGTAAGTCAGTGTAGCTCTGTTGGATTTATGTTGAACTATATAACAGCTAAGAGTCTGGCCCTTTATCCTGGACTCTTCTGTTGGTGAGCTTGTACATGGGCTTAAGAAACAGAACTGAGACTCAGATCAGGTTCTGTTGCTTGCTCTGCTACCAACTTCCCATCCAGCTTTGGACAAGTCACTTTAAGTGCTTCTATTGTTTCTGTAATGGAGGCATTAGGAAAACTCTAATCCTGTGTCTGCTCACTTCAGTGTATTTTTTGACAAAATTGGTCTGGCCAGCAGCAGCTCAGATTTATACTGTTCCTACTCCAAAAAAAAAAAAAAATCTTGATTTTAAACAGGAGCTTGATTCAAGCAAGGATTGAATAATTTTAGCCACTGTCCTTATGCTTCTCCTAATGCTCCCTTATGAATTTGCTCTCTCTTCTGAATTTGTTGAATTTGAGGTCTTTTCGAGTTAGGGGTATCAGAAATGAAAAGTAGAACAGGAGAGCAAGGGGAAAGAATTTGGAGTATCAAGCATGATTGGTTAAAGGAATTGTTACTTTTGAGGAGCATTTAAACATGATCTGAAAGAAATAATATTTGCCTCCTGGCTTTCAGCTGAGACTTCCTTCTTTTGGATAGTTGTTTTTTTTTGGAGGGGTTTTTTGTACTGGAAGCTAGGAACTGAACTAGGATTTTTGTTTCCCTAGCAGTTTAGGAAGCTTTTTAAAATCTAATTAGGCAAGGTAGGATTTATGTAGGATTATCATTTCCAAAAGCTAAGATAGGTGAGTAAAGATGACCTGTGGAAGAGTAACTATGATAGAGCACTGAAAAAAAAAAAAATCAAAAAATCTAGGGTGCTGCAGTGACTAAAAGTTGTAATTCAAAAAGCACTTATCAATTTGTTGAGAACTGATGGGCAGGGAAAGCTCACTCAGTAAAACCACAAATAGTAGAGAAGGGATTAAACAAATGAAAAATGATTTTTTTTCTTCCATTTATCTATTATTTATATAATTGAAAATCAGAATGTCTGTCATGGCTATTTTCATAACCCCATTCTGTGTTCATTTTGGAAACAGGGCATTTGTTTCATAAGGACCAGTCGTCCTGAAAATGCTGTCATTTATAGCAGCAATGAGGACTTCCATATTGGACAGGCCAAGGTAAGTACTGTCTAGAGGATCATGGAACTGAAAAAACATGCCATGTTCATGCTCAAAAAAACATTATTTCCAAAGTACCTAATGTCAAAGATTCAGTATTGTAAAGAACGTTCATGTGGTCTTAGCTACTGAGGTTGGTTAATTTATGTATTATAAACTAAACTAAACAAATCCTTCATTGTGTTTTTCCTCTCTCTCAGGTGGTATTCAAGAGTAAGGATGACCAGGTAACTGTAATTGGAGCAGGAGTGACTCTTCATGAGGCGCTAGCTGCAGCAGAGCATCTGAAGAAAGGTGACTAGAGATTGGTTTTTATCTTTAAATAAACATGAAGAGAACAGTGCCAGTCAGCCTGACTGGAGCAAGGCTGACCTTTACATTGATGAGATTTTACATTTTTAAATGACATTTACGTTTATGAAACAGCTGATCTTCTCTTAACTAAAATATGCAAGGTTCACCCTATCCTGACAGTCTTACAAAGAATAGTACCTTTTTATCTGAGTAGTTCTGTTTCCTTTAGTGGGGCTACTCACAAGAGTAACAGTTGCTCTGTTTTTTTTCTTAAACCAGTCTAATAATACTAATAGAATATACAGTGCAGCAGTGACCATCTGATTATCTCATTGAACTAAACTATGCCAACAGTTACGATCCACAATGATCAAGTATATGTTAGATTACAAGTCCCACCTTCTTTTGAAATATTTTCATTTAATTTTACTCTTAAATCTTACATTATGTTCTCATGTTCATACTTGATTAAGCCTTGTATGTTTGTTTAAAAACTGCATTGAGCTAGAGTGATTCAAGGACATCAGAACCAGTTAGTAGAATATTGTCATTATTGTACGTACTATTATAATTAATAATGGTGGTGGTGGTGGTGATGACTTTTTTGCCCAGAATGCTTTAAGCCCTTAATATGAGGGTGAGGCATTGAGGAGACTTAATTGTGCTTCAGGCTCCAGGATTAACCTGTGCATTTATGTTCTGCATGAATCATTTGCTGTGTTGGGAATGAGGGTAATTGCAATAGGATTTGATACATACAAAGCTTCATGCGTAGGTACACTTCATTGGTCACTTGATTCTTTGATAAATGCATCACCACTTTACTAGACACAGAAAGCCAGTGTGTTCTAATCCACTGACACCATCTCTTGGAGAAAATAAAAACCTTTCAGTGGAGTTAACAGCAAGTTGCAACTAACAAGAACACCTCTGAGTCAATGGTCTACACACATAAAAGGTAACCAGAGTGGAATGAAAATAAGGTTTTAGAAGCCTTAGTTCACATAAATACCATTGTGCACACCCTGACTGGTTGGAAAGAGATTTTACCATGGTCTTGAGCTCTCTAGATTGCGGGCCACTCTTGTAAGATTTTTAGACCCAGAACCTCCTTTGCACTACAGTTGCTTTTCATTTCATCACAGACTCTAAACATAATTTAACCAGCTGTGGAGACATAACCCCACAGTAGGGACATCCTGTGACAGCAGAGAGCTGGCTTAGCAACTGCAAAGCTGCCTTCTGACTCTCAGCATAATGTAGAGGTTTCCCTATGCCTTAGTGAACCCTGGCTGTGTTGCATTGGCCTTTTAAGGTAGTTGGTAGATGGCACAAATTAGACCAGACCTTGTGGTATTCTGACGTACTAGCCTAGCATCCAGCCAGCAGGAATTAAGATAGCTAGTCACATTGTACTCTTCTTCTGCCCTGTGCTCTGCTTTAGCAGATAGTCTGCATCTCAAACTCCAGGTTTATTGTAAGACAAAGTTAGAGCTCATCAGCAGCCTCAGGAAAGGTGTAGTGATTGTGACTGTATACGCATCGGAAATGGTCTTCAAGGGAGAGTTTATGTGGGAGTCTTCAGACTAAAGCCAGCTGAAATACTGCACGTAGATCTCTGGTGAGGTAAAAGCACTTGTGCCAGGTACAGGAGCAATCACCAGGAACAAGGAAGTGAGGGGAGAGCCTGTTTCACTTTAAGTTGAGAATAAAAACCCTGTGAGTAATACTTTGAAGAGGAAGGATAGTCTAGTGGTTAGGATGCCTCCCTGGGTGGTGGGCCCCCCAGATTAAGTTCCTGGTTTGCCACAGATGTTGTGAAAAGAAAAACATTAAAGAATGTGAACATTTAGTTGCTGTGGAAATAGGGCCGTTTAAATGTCTTAGGTGGATACTCTAGAAGTCATTAGAGCTGCTTTTTTAATAATTACTTAAGAGCCTTCCAGGGGTTCCCAGTAAGGTTTTCATTAAGTTAATACTTCTTGCATTCTCCAAGGCCATTTCACTCTTCTCTACAATAACTTTTACAATTTTACTTCTACAGAAAAGATCTTAATCCGAGTGATTGATCCATTCACTATAAAACCCCTGGATAGGAAAACCATACTTGAAAATGCAAAAGCAACTAAAGGCAGAATTATCACTGTGGAGGACCATTACCATGAAGGTAAGTCAGGTTCAGTGGGTGACAGCTCACCAAGTGGGGCTTTTGGAGTTGGAAGGGCCCCTGGCCAATCTTATTCAGGCTCAGAAAAGTCCTAAGCTGATTTTACAAATTGAATACCTTTTAAAAAAAAAAGTTGCAAACCTGCTTTATTGCAAAGGTCTCCTTAAACATGGCACCTGATTAGGAGGGTTCCTCACCTGGCCTTGTAGGGACAAGTGTCAAGTGAAGTCTTGAGCATGGTGATATCATAATATAAATATCAAAGGGAGTGAATCCAGGGCTCTGGCCTCTCCTCCAGCCCAGTGGCCAGCAGAGAGCACACAGAGCCTGGTAGAGCGTAGCAGAGTCAAGCTGCAGCAGTGGACTTGATTCCGAGCTGCTTGACATGAGCCAGGATCTCCAGCCTCAGCTCTCTTAATTGCCCTGGTGTAAGTTGCACCATCTTGGTTCCCTAAGTTTGCTCACCACCATTGCACAACAGCAGCTCAGGTAATCAGGGGTATGGACCTCTCACCTGCATTCCCATTGCCCAACTTTCATTCCCTGCTGCAGCTACTTACAGGGCTAGTATCTGGTTTCAGGGCTTATGAAGTACCATCAGGGTAAGGAGGATGTGAACATAGATGCATAAAGAGTTTCCAAGGCTAATTCTTATATAATAAAGTGCTTGGTCTGTCTGTCCGTAATGCTCTTGGAGTACCCATAGCATAAGCCTATGGGGGGTGGGAGGGGGGCGGCAAAGGAGCCACACCACAGCCTAGTTCGGTGTGGGCTCTGGGTGGCTGCACCAAAAACTGTCCAGCAGGGGGGGAGAGCGCTTTCCCCTGTGCCCAGCAGCAGTTTCTGCCCAGCTGCTGCTGCCACTGCTCAGCCCCAATGGGTAAGCCCAGAGCCGGCGCAGGGTTGCGGGTGCATGCACTGGTCCCTGCCCCTACTGCTGCATGCGGCTGGGAAGTGCAGAGCAGGCACGGGGGACACTGGGGCTGTGCACTGTTGACAGTGGCGGGGAGGCGCCACAGGGCGCTCAGGCTCTAGGCAGTTGTGGGGCAGGTGTTGACTGGCTCAGGGCTCCCAGTCGCACCCTTCCCCCCACACACACTCATTCCCATAAACCCCACACCCACCCACCCATACCCCCTGACAACCCTGCACACCCCACACACTATACAAGAGTAAGACTGCATTTTGCACTATTATGCAATCACTTCTACATATACAGCACAAACACAAACAAATCAGGACAAAAAGATATCTTTTTAAATTAAAATATATTATTATGGGTGTTTGCTTTTTAGTATATAATCTGGGGTTTTTTTCCTGTTCTAAGATGGCAAACTCTCTTCCTCAAAGGAGTACTTCTAGGCACAAGGGGAGGGACTTTTGGTGGCAAAGTTCAGAGGCTAGGGGTGGGACTTCTGGTCCCAAGATAGTGACCAGGGGGTGGGGCACCTGTCAAGGGGCAGGGCTACCCATGTGGCCCTTGACAGCTTGCCAAAACTCGGTAAGTAGCCCTCCGCCTGAAATAATTGCCCGCCCCTGACCGGAAAGCTAACCGGTTATTGCTGCACTTACCAATTAAACAGCTGTTTAACTTTTCACATCCCTATTCTATATATATCCCCATTACTGCACCAGCACAAAGTTAACCCTTGCCTGCTCCTGACAATCATTGGTTAGTGCTGAAGAGTCTCACCTCCTCAGCTGATAATCTGCTCAGATACTTTGCTGCCTTTTGCTGTGTGACATCTCCTTTCTGCACAAGTCCTCAGTGGCTTGCTCCATGCAAGCACATTCTGTAATGATGAGTCTTCATATCGCACAAAAGCAAACAGGTAGCAACTTCCAAGAGTTACTTATTGGGCTTGTTATATATTGGCAATGCACTTGAAAAAAAACTTGAGCAAAGGGGCCGACATGGAGCCTGGTGTTGTTACTGTCAGTTTGTCTTAGAAGTGTGTTGTCCTGCTCAAACTTAAGGTAATCTATTTCTAGTTACTCATAGTGAGCTTTCCTGATTGTAAGCCCCGTTTCATACATTCCATGTGTGTTCCAGGATACAAGTGTTGTTAGTTGCTGGCCGCTGCTCTAGGCAGACATTTATTACATGATGGTCCAGTCTTCTCAGGGTGTGAAATTCACATCTTTCCTCCCCATGTACTCTCCAGGCACTGGTCTAGATGGCTACAGCTTCAGTGCTGAGTTTGCAGGCATTTAAGTGGGCAGAGCAAATCTGTAAACTTGTTGATATCCCAGATTTGTCTTTTTTAATAGCTGGATGTAGTTGCATATGAAGAAAATTTCTGTTAGCCTGAACAATGTGGGCACTTCATGTCTGCTGTTTCTTGCAGGTGGCATTGGAGAAGCAGTGTCAGCTGCAGTCGTTGGGGAGCCTGGCATCACAGTCACTCGTTTGGCTGTTAATCATGTGCCCAGAAGTGGGAAACCAGCTGAGCTCCTGAAGATGTTTGGCATTGACAAAGATGCCATTGTGCAAGCGGTTAAGGTGGCAGTGTCTAAATCAAGAAATACTGAATAGTGTGAAGTTTCTCATTTGTGTTACAGAGAAACAGTGTTCAAAATGGAAGTACTGCAACTTTCAGGCAAAGGTGCTTAACATATATGCAGAGTTCTAATAAAAAGACAAGCTTCCAAAAAAAGTAGTGTCTTATAAGTTATTCTGCCTCACGGTTCTCGTTTTCTGGAGAGAACTGGAGTGAGTGGGGTCTGAATGAAAATACTGTGGTCTTTTGGGGGGTTTGTTGTCATTAAGGAAGACTTCTGTCATTATGGCTGGTTAATGTCAGCTTTACAGGGCATAGAACATGTATCTGTTTCTCTCTTGGCGATGGGTTGGGTTGCTCTCCCTTAAGGACTTAGAGCCAAGCCACCACTGTATAGTTTTTATAGTCGGCAGAGAAGTGGTCAGGTGTTCACTATATAAGGGTGAGAGAGTATCAGGAGAGAGCTGGTCTTCTACAATAGGCCCAGAAGCAGGAGACTAGAAAAGAAGGGGCCTCTGGGAGCAGTAACCTTGGGTGAACTGAGTGCCTGCATTCTTTGATTTTTTTACCAGTTTGTGTTTAAGAATAAAGCTGTGTCCTGAAAAGACACTCGGGCAAGGCGCTAGGTTTTTCCGGGCTGGTAAAGGCGCTAACTGGCTTGTTCGTGGTACAAAATGTGGGCAGATGATTGACCCCTGGAACTGAAGGGTAATGGAGGCAGCAGGAAAAAATGAAAGGAGTGAACATAGCCAGAGGAGTTTGGCTAATGGAGCCCCATTGGATTTTTGCTCCCATTAAAACAGAAAAGGTAAGAGGACAGTGCGTCTGGTGTTGCACAGCAAGCAGCACAAGAGCAGCAGACTCAGGAAGTCCTGTGTCTCCTGGACAGCCAACAAACAGCAGCAGCAAGAGGTCCGACAGCAGAAATGGAAGAAATTTTGAAGCCTTTTGTGGAGTTGGCTTCAAAAATCCTTGCTGATCTGGAGAGGGTAGCTCAGCCCAACCTGGTCCTGGGTTGGTGAAGTTAGGTGCAAACAGTTAGCCTCATGCTTTCTTTCACGGCCTTGAGTGTGTACAGTGAGTATTGCTGACAGAAGGGGTCAGTGGTAGCCAGACTGGCTCCATTGTAGACAGATGAGGCAGGCAGTCTCAAGTGCAGAAACTGACAGGTAGAAAGAGAAGCTGAGTGGTGATCTCCATTCAAATACATGCTTGATGGGAGAGCAAGGGATTCTGGGATCCCCATAGGAAGTGACTGTAGGGAAGGATGTTTTTGTTTTATAGCTTATTCTCTCCCCCTATACAGGCTCTGTTAAGCATCATATCCAAATTCTTATGAGTCTGTACATTTTTATAATGAAGAAACAAAATGAGTCTGTCCTGCAGTGTTTCAGAAGAGCAGCACAGACTGTATACCTCACAGGGAGGTGGAGTGAAGGTTAAGGTGTCTTTCCACCCTCCCAGTCCTGGGCTCTGCCCCAAGGATTGAAGCAACTCCTGGTACAAACTAAGTATGTCTGAAGGCCTATCTAGTATCTGTCCACAGTGCATTTGGGAGCTGTGATTGTAGTACCCAAGCTAGGTATCTGGGTAACAATGTAGTGACTACATGGCAGCAGACTTCTGCATGGGTCTGCAGAAGTCTGCATGTAGCTTTGGGTAGCCAGGCTGCCCTGAGGCTTAGGCTGCTTTGACCTCATTATCATGGGTACCTGAGCCATCTAGATTTAAGTAGCATAGGCATGCTGCCTATCCATACTAATCACACCTCCCATTTATAGTATAGTCTAAATTATGGCCATCTTTGGGGTTGCCCTGTGGATCATAGTGCTGCTAAGAATGCTGTAGTGCTGTGGTTGCATGTTCGCAGCATATGCCTTCCATTTTTCTGCTTCTAGTATGTCCCTTATGCCAATGCGGGCAAAGGTGTCCTCATGAAAACAGCCTTCTGCGTCTGTGGAATGCCTGTGCTGTGCCATGTCCTTCTCCGGAGCTTATTATGCCCTTTACACTACTCCAGGCTTTTATTCAGCCTAAAGGGATGAGGATGTTGCCTATGCTTGTGTTTTATCAAAAAAACAGGCTGTTCATGTACAAGGACCCAGATAGCAGCTGTTTTTAAGTTTTATCCAGAAGCATTTTATGTGCTATTTGGCAATGTCTCTTGTTAGGAATTCCAGTTTGCTTTTTCTTGCATAGTAATTCCAGCATAGCATTAAAAATCAATATAAATATTGCACAAAAGGAAGTTGCAGCATCCTATCCTGTCTTCTGTTAGACTGTGGGTTTTTATTTCAATGTAGTTCTTCTTTTGCCATAGAAACCTAACATAATATCGGTAATATTATTTATAATGATTATTTTAAAATTTGACTCATCTCTGAATCTCTTCACAAAGATTCAGGACTTGGAAGAAAGCTTTATTTTTTACCAACCTACTTTTCATATGTTGTTTGGAGATTTAAAATATTTATTTTTATTGCTTTAATTTTTAAGCGTTCTGATCATTTAAGAAAAAGAAATGTTTGAAAATCAAGCAAGGATAGTTCTGCCCAGATGTGAAGATAGCATTCTCTGGTAGAATTTCACCGTATTAAATACAGATAGAGATATACTTCTCCCCAGCCCTATCTAAGACTCCTCCAATAGCCTGAGTCATCCTTCAGGCCAAGACATGTTCCGTGGAAGAATCTAAGACGTTTCTCAGCCTTGCTTTGAAAAAGCAGGATGACAATATTCATATTGTGCTGTTCAGTTGTGCAATTCTGCAGCATCCATGCTACCTTTGTCTGAAATGGATTTTTATTTTCAAAGCAATGTTATCTAGCAGTTTATATGACAAAGGATTGTGCAACAGTGACACAGAAACTGTATGTACATCGAGTATCTGTTGCTAGGAGCATTTGAAAAATACTATTTTTAATATTTTAGCTTAATTTACAACTTAACTCATTTTTTTTACAAGCTAAAATACAATTGGCAGTACCCCTTTACAAACCAGTAAAACTAAATTAATAAAGAAAGATGCATACATGCTTAAAAATTAATGCTTACAGCTTCTAGTTTTTTAAACAAGATTGCAAGTGACAGTTTTCTTATATTAAAAATAGGCCTGTTGGGTTCTTGTCCTCAAATCTGCCTCTTCAATTTTTACACATTTCCCTGCCCACACTTGCTATTACCTTTTTTTTAATAGGTGTACCCCCAGTGGCTTGGGGGGGGGGGGGGGGGGGGGGGGGGGGAGGATGGGGCGTGTGAGTGGACGCCGGTCAGGGGGCTGGATGGCAGCATGTGCGAGCTCCCCACCCCGCGTCCAGGTGGCACTTGTGCGGCCCACAGACGAGCACTGCTGCCCTCGTGCCTTCCCCCCACCCCGGCCCTGCTCCTGGGAGGTAGCGCAGGGTGGTGAGTGGCAGCGCTCCATCCCCACACGTATCCCCAGGGCCTTCCATACCCCTGGTTGACAGCCCCTGGTCTAGAGCTTTGCTGCCCTTCTAGTCAAACAAATGCATTCATAAACACTACCTGCACAATAACAGGACCAATGTATTCACACTGTTATTTCATGGGAGAAAGATATATTTTAAACAGTCATTTGTTTTTCCTCAAAGTGCTGTCAAAGGAAGAGAAACGACATTTGCTGTCCCTAATATTCACTTCTTTGTGTGTCTCACCTCACTGCATGGAAAAGCTCACACTGCTTTCAATGCAAATCATAAGACCAATTTAATTAGTTGTGCCACAAATTACTCTGCTCCAAAGCTATTTGGACTGTTGGGCCACGTCCGCACGAGTGCAGATGTTTGTTTCCCTGGGGACAAGAATCAGTAGCACATCTTGTGTCGCTGCTTCTTGTCCCTGGGGTATGCCTATGCCATGTGCTCTCTAGCATGCAGCAGATTACCCCGTGTGGGGTAGGGGAGGCTGGGGCCAGCAAATGTGCTAGCCCCAGCTGCCTTACCTGGGATCCTGGGGCCCTCAAGGAGCTGCAGCCATGTCACTCCTGCAGCTGGGAACCTAGCCAGCATTCATGGCTCAGGTGGGCCAGGCTCCAGTTTTGAGCAATATGTGCTGCTGCCACATGTGCCACTCCACCTTTTTTCTACGTAGTTTTTCTTGACCCCGGGATCTCCCAGGGTCAAAAAACACCCATACTGCAAAGTAGGAGTATGGGGAACACCTAAATGTGTGGTGTGTAGTGCTTCAGACAGGTCTGCAGACATGGCCTTGGTGTTCAACTGGGCAAGCAAGAAATGGATTTGCCCCCCTTGCAGTCTCATGAGCAGTGAAGGAGGCTTGGTGAATGCCAGAGTGTTGTCTCCTTGAGGAAAAGGATATGCTTGTTGCATGCTACTGTGGCAATTCAGGGCTCTGCTCATGGAAGAATATTCCCAAATCACACTCACGTAACAAGGAGGACCTCAGCGACATGACAAGTAAACCAGAGGTGAAATGTGTGAGAAGGAAAGACCCCCCTCTAAAAGCTACTTGAGCCCTTTTTCTAGTATTAATGGTCTTAACCATGATCCCACTAAGGATGATATGAACCCTACCATTGATTTCAGATTTTGAGTGAGATCAACATGATTATTATATATGGGGAAAATAACATGATGAGCTAAAACATCTGGCTTAGCATGAATGTATACCCTAACCCCAGTTTGCCTTACAGGTAGTTGCAATGAGCCACAAAGCACTTCAGAATGAAAGACAGAAACACCACGGGTACAACTCTTCCCTAGTGCAGAGGATAATGCATCTTTGATGGTTAACACTTCAGTATTCTATATTAGTCATTAGATTTGTATGACTGCACCATAAAATAGCTTATTAACTTTAATACAGTAAATCCAGGAATCCAGGGACTTGCTGAATTCTCTAGGATTCTTCCGTTTAGTCAGGTTTGCTGATGCCTGTATGATGAGAAAGAAAACAAAGAGCTGTCAGGAGTATTCACTTCAAATTAAATCTCTTGTGTTGACTATTAGCTCCCCGATGCCACAGTTTGGATGCATCTTATTTAGTATTTAAGTACAAATAGATGCTAGCTGGTCTGTACTGAAGACCAAAAATAGGGCTTTGTCTGTTTGTTCACATTTTGAGTTGATCCATATGTCTCATTCAAACACTACCAAAGAAGTAATTTTAGTTCCCTAGCAGGAGCAGTGTGCAGAGAATGTGAAAGCATTCTGCCATTTGGAGATAGCAGAGATGAATGAGCAGCAGTGGTCTGTACTACAGGACTTCAAAAACAAGTTAGACATTGCAACTCTTTGGGCTCAGAGAGACAGGAAATGTATTTAGAAATATGGATGTTCCTACCTGTTGGTCTGAATCTCTGAATCAGCGGAATAAAGCCCTCAAGGACTCTGCGGATTCTGTGCACTGATTAAAAACAAAACACGAGAAGTGGGGTTAGGAACTGCAAGAACTGAGCATGGAAGCGCAACAGAACAAGAGCAAGTCATGAACATTTTCTTCGTGGTTCTGAAAACTGCTGGGTGCGTGAATATGAGCCACAGAAAGGCTCATATTCACGCACTACTCTGATGCATTGGAATATTTCCACTACTCTGATGCATTGGAAAACCATCACTTTCTATCAGCTGCACTCTTCCCCAGTGAGGTCCCTGAGGATCTCCAACTTTATTTCCTGTAGCAACGTTCTTAAATCTATTGAGCAACATCAATCGCCCTTCATCTCAATAGGAGCTGAGGTTCCTAGACGCTTACCTGAATTGAGCCAGGACCACTACTGCCTAGGAGTTAAGTTTCCACGACAGAAATATTTAACCTTTGCAGGAGAATAAGGATTTCTGTGTCCTCAGAGAACTTGTGATTGGTAAGGAAAGAAAATGAGTCAACAATTTTCTTGAACTCTCAGAAGCCAGGGTGACAGTAAAAGTGTTATGAAATACTGCAGGGGAGGACTATATTTTATATAATTTCAGCCAACAGCATTTTTCTAAATCTGTTAAGTGATCATTTAAAACTCTTGAATGTCCCAGGTGCTTTATATAAAACTGCCAGTTTTAAGTGCTGTTAAACATGCTTACCTAGACCAAAGTAAATCCCTGTGGTTTCTAGGGAAGCAAAGGTGATTAAACCAATACCAAGAGAAATGATCCAGTCTAAAAATAAAATAAAATAAATAAGTATTTGTTTTTGTTCCATCTTCCAACATTCAACAGTTTGTCCTTCTGCTAAAATCCTGTCTCACCTTTGTAGTGGTAATAGCAAACCAGTAAGGCTCCAATGGCAAAGCAAAGAATGACAAAATGAAAGAATTCATCTGAGAGAGAGAGAAAGGACATTAAAACATTTCATTATAATGATAACCCTTGATCATATAGCACTCATCAAAACAGATCATTTACTCTTTTGTATCACACACACACACACACACACACACACACACACCCACGAATGACTTGGCTGGTAAGCATGTGTGTAACTAAACTCTTGAGTGGCCTGATTTAACTTCAAGAGATTCATCATGTTTAAAGTTGCACGCGTACTTAAGCACCTTGTTGAAGTGCAGCCAAAGACCTTATACCACATTTATCTCTGGCCCAACATTGTCTTGGTTTGGAAGCAGCTAGTTGACAGAGATGTTTCTTACCATCTTTCCGAATGCTCATCCACCACCTGGATCTCTGATCACAGTGATCACTGTGATTCTCATATGCTAATGGAAAAGTGACAAGTGTTATTACAATAGTTACTTGAAAGTGGGGAAGTTTTGAGCATCTTTTCTTCTAATATCTAAAATTAACTTTGCTTTGACAATCAGCACAAAAAATATTTCTGTTACTCACAGGGAAGATCTAACTCTACAGTCCTTCCTTTCAGAAAAATCAGGCCACTGATTGTAGAAAAATGTTAAAAAAAACAAACCCCAAACAAACAAAAAAAAACCCCAACCCCCTACTATTATTTTAACTGGTACTGGAGCATTGCATATAGCTATAGTGCATATAGGAATTAACAAAAACATAGTTTCCTTTAAAGCAGAATTTCTCTGGCCTTCAACACTGTACTCACAACACCTCAAATTTAAAAGTAGTAGTCTCTGAACTGTACTGGAGAGACAGGATATCAAGCCAGGATGCTTAAGCTAATAAGGCATTTCAAATGAGCCTTAAGGATGAAATAAGCTTTCCAGGGCCACAGCTACTATCATGGAATAAAAAGCATTACTCATTATTAAACAAGGTTCCTTGGGTGAATTTGATATCTTTTATTAGACCAACCCAAATGGTTGGAGGATAGTTATTAAGCAAGCTTTCGAGTTCAAAAACCCTTCATCAGGCTAAGGAAGTGTCAGCAGTTGGTGCGTGCTCTTGCTGGATGGAATGAAAAGTAAAGAAGCCAGGGGCTGGGCTGGGGAGTCAGTTGCCCCGCAGATTATAATGTATCAAAAATCCAATGTCTATGTTTAGTCCCTGATCTCTAGTATCCAGCAGGTTGATGAAATGGAGCTCATAGGCTCGTCTCTGGGATGTGTTGTGTAAATTTCCGTTGAGGATCAGGACTGAGAGATTGGAGAGAGAGTGGCCCTCCTGTGAGAAAAGTGCCCCCACCGGTAATTGGGTATTTCTGTCTTTGATAGATTTCCGGTGTGCGTTCATTCTGGTGCGTGGTTGTTGTTTGGTCTCTCCTACGTATTTTCCATCAGGGCATTTGGTGCATTGGATGAGGTATATTACATTTCTGGAGGTGCAGCTGTAAGACCCAGGGATGCTGATGGCTCTGTTGTGGGGTGTAGTAATTGTGGGGGTGGTGGAGATGTGTTGGCAGGTCTTGCATTTCTTGTCCTGGCACGGTCTGGATCCTTTTGGTGTGTTCTGGGCTTGAGGAAGTTTGCTTCTGGTGATGAGGTTGGCAAGGTCCGGTGCTTGTTTGAAGGCTAGGATGGGTGGCTCTGGGAAGATCTTTTTAAGAATAGGGTCTCTTTCTAGTATGGGTTGCAATTTTTTGAGGATTTTCTGTACAGGTTCAAGGGATGGGTGATATGTCATAACCAGCAGTGTGCGATTTGTGGGGGGTTTTCCTCTGTATTGCAGCAGTTCTTCACATGGTATCCGGGTGGCTCTTTCAAACGTGCGACCTATCTCTCTGGACGAGTGTCCTTGCTGGGTGAAAGCCTTTTTAAGATTGGTGAGGTGGC
>NW_005841889.1:2702862-2708749 GCF_000455745.1 Alligator sinensis
AATTGCAACCCATACTAGAAAGAGACCCTATTCTTAAAAAGATCTTCCCAGAGCCACCCATCCTAGCCTTTAAGCAAGCACCGAACCTCGCCATCCTCATCACCAGAAGCAAACTTCCTCAAGCCCAGAACACACCAAAAGGATCCAGACCGTGCCAGGACAAGAAATGCAAAACCTGCCAACGCATCTCCACCACCCCCACAATTACTACACCCCACAACAGAGCCATCAGCATCCCTGGATCTTACAGCTGCACCTCCAGAAATGTAATATACCTCATCCAATGCACCAAATGCCCTGATGGAAAATACGTAGGAGAGACCAAACAACAACTGCGCACCAGAATGAACGCACACCGGAAATCTATCAAAGACAGAAATACCCAATTACCGGTGGGGGCACTTTTCTCACAGGAGGGCCACTCTCTCTCCAATCTCTCAGTCCTGATCCTCAAGGGAAACTTACACAACACTTCCCAGAGACGAGCCTATGAGCTCCATTTCATCAACCTGCTGGATACTAGAGATCAGGGACTAAACATAGACATTGGATTTTTGATACATTATAATCTGCGGGGCAACTGACTCCCCAGCCCAGCCCCTGGCTTCTTGACTTTTCATTCCATCCAGGAAGAGCGCACACCAACTGCTGACACTTCCTTAGCCTGACGAAGGGTTTTGGAACTTGAAAGCTTGCTTAATAACTGTTCTTCAACCATTTGGGTTGGTCTAATAAAAGATATCAAATTCACCCAAGGAACCTTGTCTGCCTATGTCCTTCGACCAACATGGCTACAACCTACATCCTTACTCGTTATTATGCTTCTGTGGGCAGGACTAGTTTGCCAAATTCCAATGATTAAGAATTTCTGTATGCCCGAAAGTGAGAGTTATATTTGGGGAGGAATAAATTAAGAACTGACGTAAATCTCTGAGGTTTCATATTTGAAACACGCGCACAGAATTTTAATGAGTCCTGAAAAATCAAAATCAGCTGGAAGAGAGAATTACCTTGCTGCAGTGCCCACCAGAAACATCAGAAAAGGCTGAGAATTTGATCCTATTTCCAGTCACATTTGTAGCTTTTAAGTAGAGGTTTTTTTCCTGTTTATTTGCTTGCTCGCTCGCTCTTGATAAGACCTAAAGCAATGCCCTTGAAATAGACCTTTGGAGCTTGACTCAGAAAGAGCTATAGCTTTGCCATTGCTACTCATCCTGTGAAATTCATTTTATCCATAAAACTAGTAAAATAGAGGGGTAAAATAGAAATTGTGGTTCACCTGGTTTGTGTGAGAACCCTAAATTTCACGTTGGGTCTTAGATTCAGATGAACCACAAAGCATGCTTGAGAAGGAACTGCTAATTTTTGCATGCTATAGTTTTAAACCAAGTGAACCTCTATTTTGTTCTGCAGAAAACTTCAGCCCTAGGTTATTTGACTAACTCAGGTGTATGAATTTTTTGGCTTTGTGAAGACTTCATATTTGTGGAGAACTTGGTTTAGGCCAAAATCAGTTATTTGGGTTTTAATATTTAAAATTTTGCACAATTCTGGTTTGCATAAATGTTCTCGGGATCTCTTTCTGCAGTTTAACACCTTTAACTGAGAAATTAGCTTATGCAGGCTGAACATTTGGCCCTTTAGCAGGTAGGGTGACTATTTTTTCCAAATGGGAAAAAAGGTGGGATACATGCCTGCCTCCTTCCTCCTCCCCTGCTGCCCATGGCGGCACAGCCAGAGCAGAGCTGAGTGGAGCCTGTGGGGGGCGGGGGAGGAATGCAGGCTGCCTGCTCGGGCCTCCCCACCCTGCTGCCCTCCCCCCCAGGGAGCCTCCACAGGCCAGCAGGCAGGACCCAGCGTGGGAGGGCAGGGAGACTCTGTCCTGCTGCTGCTGCTGCTAGGAGCCCCACTCTGGCCACATTGCCATGACAAGGCAGCCCCTGTCCTGGGTTGGGGTTGGCAGCATGGAGTTGTGCCCCTCGCTGCTGCCAGGCAGGCAGTGGGCACCTTGCCATGGCAGAGTGGCTGGCATGGCTCTTGGTGGTGGCAGCACTGCACCAAGCCTCTCTGCCCCAACCCGTGCTGGGTCCTGCCCACTGGGCTGTGGAGCCCACATGGGGAAGGCAGCAGGGCGGGGAGCCCCGAACCCTGCAGCGGGCAACCTGCCCCTGCCCTGTGCATAAATCGGGGGGGGGTCACATGCCCCCCTGTGCCTCCCTCCCCAGGAACGCACGCAGTGGCAGGGAGCCAAGTCCTATCCTGCTACCCTGAATGAGCCACTCATAGCTCTGTCCTGCTCCCCAGGTGGCTGCACAGTCCTCCCAGCCCCCATGCACTCTCCTGACTGGGCAGCAACCCAGCCCCTGCCCCACTCCCTCCTTCACCATGGGGGCCTCAAGCAGCCCCTTGCAGGCTGGAACTCTGCCAGGCTGCAAGGGGAAACCTATTGTTTCCTGCATTTTTCCACAGAGGACAGAAAACCCAGATCCCTGCACAATACTGGAAATCCAGGACAAATACTGTCCCAGTCATTCAGCCTGGGAGCAGAACTTGAGGTTCACATTTCAGGACTGTCCCGCCCAAGTAGGGAGGGGGGGTCACCCTAGTAGCAGGCTGTTTCCTAAATACAATGGGCCAAAGTCAGCCCTGGTATAACTCCTGAAATCAGATAATTTTACACCATCTGTTCTATCAAGATATTGCATTGCATCTTGGTAGTTTACATTGTTTTTATTCTTTTACTTTTCTGCCCTAAGCTTGTGTTGCACTATTACACTTCCCCACTACAGACAAATAATCACTGATATGTAGTACACCTGAGAGAAAAAGCACATGTGCTACAGGGACAAAACAGAGTTGCTCAGTTTGCTTTTTTATAATTACCATCTGCAACTGCATCTTCTCGTCTAGCAATCTCTGAAAAGGAAGAAAATATGATCATCTGCTCTCTAGTAAGAAACCCACATGTATATTTGCAGTAATTAAAAATAAACCTCCCTTTTGATAACAACTGCTTATTAAACCAAATGTTTTCCCATTATCATCAACCGCAACCAGTGATAAATATCATCTCACCTACTAAGCCAGAGGGCAACAGATTTGGAATCTACCAAACCAGAAGAGGAAGTAAGGAGAGAAACAGGTCTTTCTGTGTCCTAGGAATTCAGCATTAAACAGGCAGTAGGTAAATGTTGGTTGGGTATAACTGACTGCTGCCATCACTGAGATAGCTGGATCCAAGTAGATAAAGGACATTATAACTGATCATTAATTGCAAGTAGCAAGATGCAGCACAATACAGAATGGTGAGAGTGTACACACACCTCCTAAATTTGCTCACAGGGGGAGCAGCAGTATTTTAGATATTTGACTGAAATGTCAGTGGCCATCAGGTAAACCCTGAGTCAAGCAGAGTGCACTGAAGTAGTTTGCTCTGAAAGCAGCAAAGATGTCGGGAACTGTGCTGAGTGGAGGCATAACGGGGCAGCACCAGCTGATGGCAGTGGCACCCTACCCTCTCAGTTAAGATCTTGGTGCTGAGGGCCATAACAGAGAAGAAAGGGAGCCAACCAAGGATAGAAATGGCATTGCGGGTCTCTACTTTCAGGTGGAGAATCAGGAGGTGTGTCAAGATGTGCCTGTCCCACTCACTCTGCCCTGGCATTGTGCGCAGCTTTGTCAACTGTGGATCATGCCCCATTCCTATCCTATCGTATCAAGGCCACAAAACCAGTCCTCTCTCTTTCTGCAGGTGGATGGTCTCTCCAGCTATGGACAGAAGTTGCATATAAACCAGTTTAGGTGATCAGAAACAGGTTTAAACCTGTAACAGAACCTAAGTTCAGTGCACATAAACCAGTTTCAAAATGGCTGAAACTGATTTAAGATAAACCTGGTTGAATGAAGTATCAGACTTAACTGATTTGGGTCAAACCGGTTTATGAAGCTCCTGTCCCAGACCCCCTCCTGGTTCAGGTTAAATCACAGTATCCCAGCATGCTTTCCAGCCCTGGGCTGAGCTGTCTGCTTCAGCAGAGAAGGGTTGTGGGGAGAAGCAGGAACTCCCCCCACAAATCCTGGGAAGCCACATAGGTGAGTAAGGCAACCTGGCCATTGGAAATACGCAGTCCTTCCTGAAATGGGTGACCGTGATAGAAGCAGTGTGAACAGAGCCCCTGGCAGGTCTGGAAAATGAATTGTTCCCACCTCATGACCAGCTGTGGAGATCAAGCTAATAAAATCAGTGGGGATACCTGGCATCTGCAAGGGCAACAGAAGCTCTTGGTGCAGTTTTTACACTATACCCCAGGCTAAAGCCTAGTAAAACCCCTAAAAAACCATGGTGTATTTACACTCCATCTGTTCCAAGAGTAGGCTGTCAGCCAAACACAAAATTATCTTTCCAGCAGTGTGAGGGGAAAAATGTGGGAGCATTTACCTGCTTCACTGTAGGGAACAGTCTCTGTTGATACACCTAGAATATTGAAAGAAGACACACAAGATTCGTATCTCTGTAATAAGGACACATTAGAAAAAAGATTCTGCTATTGGTCACACCCTTACCACCCAAGCACAACTGACAGCAATTGGCATCTGAAGGAAAATTTCCACACAATAATTGAACTTTCTATATGTCCTTGTTATGTACCACACTCGTTTGATGCATCTGTTTGTGGGCACTATGAATGTAAGGAGACTATGCTGCACTTGCTTGGTATTTTTTATTTCCAAAGGAAAGAAAAAGTCTTCAGAATTAAAAAGCAACACATGGGCCTGATTTATAGCATAGCTGATACTGCGGGCCAGCTCCACGCTCTATAGATAATGCCTCGGATTGATATTGTCAGGATTGCTCAACTGCATTTCAGAAACAACTGTCTCTGCCCAGGCACTGGGCAAGGTACAAACTGCTACCACCAGCCTGAGCTCTAGTGCTGGCTTCTCCCCGGGCTTGGGATGTTTGGAGGTGAAGCTGTTCTCCAGGCTCATCTACGATACTAGCAATTAGTTATGCAAACTTCTCAAAAAGTAGAGAGGAGCACGTGCCTATTAATATTGTATGATCTTTGTCTTGTAGAAAATGCCTACCTTCTGTACCGCCCAGGTCTGGCTGACATTTTTCTCTGTCACCGGGTGTGGAAGTGCTCTAGCCTGGTGACCCAAACCTGTCCTACAGGCCATGCACAACCCTTCAAACCACATTCCCTCCAGCTTGGGGACGTCTGTTTGTACATGTCAGTATATAATCTCCAGGGACCTAGGCAAATTAAATTACTTTTGTTTCTGTCAGGAACAGTATGATTGAGGGGGCTGTGGCCAAACAGAGCACATTAATACTGCTTGAGAAGACAGGTGTGTGCACCCATGCATCTTGCCACTATCAGCAATATTATTATTTCACACCACCTCCAAGCAACTGGGTTTCCATCTTCTCTGTCTCTAAATCTTCCTGGTCAGCATCTGTGCAAAGAAAATCAGATTCTTAAAGAAAAATCTTTTAGGAACAATAAAAGATGCAGTTCTTTTGCTTGAGCATAGCACAACCCTAACCATATGAGTGTGCATCAAGAGAACTAGGCAGCAACTATTGTAAGTAACCAATACCTCACAGCTTTCTTAGAAGAATTGTGGGTAGGAGAAAAATTAGCAATAACTTTCTGACTACAACAGCACTACAGCCAAAGGTAGAGCTCTGATTTTGCATATTGGTTTATAAAGAGCATTACTGGCTATTTTTCTTTTTCACCTCTGAGATACAATTTATGTAGGCCTGGCTCCTATCCACTCAATGAGATTAGTCTCCTATGATTCATAGATTCATAGATGTTAGGGTCGGAAGGGACCTCAATAGATCATCGAGTCTGACCCCCTGCATAGGCAGGAAAGA
>NW_005841889.1:2709463-2709833 GCF_000455745.1 Alligator sinensis
GATGAAGACATTGAAGAGTATCGGTCCAAGGACCGAGCCCTGCGGGACCCCACTGCCCACACCCTTCCAGGTCAATACCAACCCATCCACTATGACTCTCTGGGTACGACCCTCTAGCCAATTCGCCACCCATCGGACTGTGTAGTCATCTAAGTCACAGCCTCTTAACTTGTTCACCAGTATGGGGTGGGATACCGTATCGAAGGCCTTCCTGAAGTCTAAGTAAACGAAAAGGAAGTATGGAAAAGGAAGTCTTCGCTTCACATACCACTATCATGTTGAGCATCCTTGTTGTGGTCTTCCTGACTTTCTTTGTGCACAAGTGGTTTAACAGTTGCCACAGCGATGTTTGCTTTATCAGTGACGTCTG
>NW_005841889.1:2710243-2725103 GCF_000455745.1 Alligator sinensis
AGGGAAAGAAACAACAGGGCAGTACTAGAGAAGTAGCCACTAGCACCGTACATTAAGATATTTTATTTAGGGACCCTAGCATGTGTTTCAACCCACACCATGAACCCTTTGAGTGCAAATAAGAAACCTGGGAAAAGTCACTGCTCTGTGTATTGAAAGATGTATTTCTGCCAGGGATGGGCTTAACATATTTTTGAACTTCTTTATTATTTTTTTTAATCTCTAATTTCCTCAAGAGAACCATCCCGAGTGAGTCTTCAATCATAGAAGGCATTTAGGGATTATTTTTTTGGAAGTGATCTGTGCACAGCTGGGAATTTTGTTGGTATTGTTGGTATTTGATTTAAAAATTGGACCAAAATATACATTCCAAACAATTAAAAAGGAATCCTGCCTCCCAGCCTTGGCACATGGCCTAAGGTGTTCTCAGTACAATGTGACCCTATTGCTACCATCCTATGCTGGCCCACTTGTCTTCTGCTACCCGTATAGCAACATGGTGCATGGTCTCCATTGCTCTTGCCACTAACTTTGACACCCAAGGTGCAAGCTCCTGTCCTCCTGCTTTTCCTCCTTCCACCACCCCACCCCCACTGCCAAACTCTTAGCTGCTTCCTATGTCCATAGTGCCATTTGGGATCCAGATACCAGATGCTGATTGTTGCTGTTTTGATTTTGCATAGAGCAGGGGTGTCAAAAGTACAGCCCATGGGCCAAATCTGACCTGCAGAGCTACTCTACCTGGCCCAATGGGCCACCAGAAAGTTGAGGACATGGCCAGGGGAGTGGCTTTCCAAAGAATCCAGGGGCCTTGGGCCCCAATGGACATAGAGATCAGCAGCAACAAGGCGAGTTAGGGCTGATATAGCCCCAGTCACCATCCAGCTGTTTTGCCTTTTGCTGCTGTCATGACCTTACCTCTTCTGCTGGTTCTGCAACCACCCCGTTCTGGAGCTGCTGTCACTATGCCTCATGCCAGACCTAGAGCTGGACATAAGGCAGTGGCAGCAGCTCCAGCTTTGGCACAGGGCATGCAGTTGCAAATGGATTTTCTATATGCCGTGTGCCAGGGCCAGACTTGCTGCCACTGCTGCATGGCACAGATTGGAGCAGCCACCACCACTGTCACCTTATGCCCCAGGCTAGAACCACCCTGTGTCCTGGGTTGGATCCAGCCCAGAAGGAGCCCTGTGGTCTGGATCTGTCACGGGGCACAAAGTGAGTTTGACACCCCTGGCATAGAGGGTGTCAAACAGAGCTGTCTCAGAGGTCTGCTGAATCACCATAGAACAAGCACACAGGGAGCAGACATAAGTGACAATTTTTGCACAATCTGGCCACAGAAAGAAAGTCTATAGCCATGACCAAACACAGATGCACAGCTGTAGACCACTTCAGAAATGTTCGAACAGGTAAAAATCTAAAACAGCAAAACAGTACGTCTTCTGTAACTTGGTCTGTGCTGCCTCCCAGCCTGTCGCCGTTTTCAAAATAGGAGCAGGAAAAGGAAAGGAGTTCAGTTTGGGGGTTTTTCAGCTCCTGCTGGAGGGTGGGCCAGGTGTATTGGAGCTTCCCTGCGGTGGGAGAGGGGGGCCTCCAATACACCCACCCCATCCTCCAGCAATGACTGGGGAACCCCTAGGATGAGTGCCCTCTGCTCCCTTTCCCCACCTCCCATTCTGAAAACAGTGCCGGCTGGGAAGGAGCAGGGGCCATTAGTAGGGGAAATTGGCTGCAGGCTCGCAGCTAGATTCCCCTCCCCCTGGAACCAACAGTGAACTTCAGTTTGGTCCAGGGAATTGTTGTAACTCAGGACACCTCCTGAAAAGTGATCTCAGTTACAGCAGCGAGTTGCACTTCTGTCTGCATGCAGAGGCTCTTGTATAAGTATCTTCTGATCATTTAGTAGGGACTAATGATTATTTTCCTTGCATTAAATTTCAAGCAAAAGCCAAATGAAATATTCCTTTACCTTGTGAATCTCTGTCTTCAGACTCCTTGGATGAACGTTCAGCCTTTCTTTTTTGTTGTGAAAGCATGAAACTCTTTTCCAGTCTCTGAAGTAGTTTCAGCTTTTCATCTATTCAAATAGAGAAAATGAGATTTGAGACTGAATCTGGGGTTTCCTTAACCTTACACCTTTATGTTATTGACAGTGGGGTTCCTACAGTGAAATTAAACTTTAGCCTTCCTGCTGTTTGGTTTTCTAGTGCACGCTCAACAGTGCAAGTAACACAAGCAAAAAGGTGATGAACAACTTAAGTATTCAGAAACTTATAGCCCCAGTTTCAAGAAAATTGTCCAAAGTCCTTTTGGTGAGGAAGCTCAAGGCATCTAAGCATGGCTGCTCCTCACCACACTTCCTACGCCCATGAGAATTTAAATCACCCTGAGGCAATGTCAGACCATATCAGAGAGGTTTTTGCTGGAGAGCACAGCTGCTCTCCAACCTCTGGATTAATTTTTTTTCTCTTCTAACTTCGACCTCTCCTTGCTTCTCTCTAACTATGTTAGAGAAGCATCCTCTTGTGGCTGTGAGAATTCTGAAAGCTACGTGAGCCGAATTATCTGCCACTAAGAAATGGTGCACTAAGAATTGGCTGCAAACCTTTGAAAAAATGTTTCCAGAGACAATTTATCTGAGAAGCTTATACATTGATTCTTCATAGGCCCCCAGCAATGGGGAGGTTGTATGTAGGCACTAGTGGATTTACAGGCAATTCTGTATGGGTTTAAAACTAGTTTTACATAGAAAGCCTGAGCAAGGCCTATGCAGCCAATTATTACCAATAATTTGTGCTATTTTATTTAATTATGAATGTGATTTATATGCTGCCCCTCCAGCAAAGGTTCTGGGTGGCCTACAGAACAGAACAAAATAACTTGTTAAACAGGAGAATGAGCAAGAGGGCAAAATGACTTAAAAAGCAAATGAAGTATTAAAGTAAAACAGGAAATCCCTAAACAATTTCCCAGCCTAACCCTGCTTGCTAAATGTCTACCTTCACCTTACAGCACTTCTGGAAGATGTCCAGGCTAAGGCTCTAGCAGGCCTCAAGTGGGAGGAAGTTCCACGGCTGAGGAGTGACAGCTGACAACCATTCTCCATGCATTTTTGCCAACCAAAGCTTGGTGCATTGATGGTTCATGGAAAAGCGTTGCTCTCAGCTGACCTTGGGGATTATGATGGGGCATAAGGGAGACAGCAGTCATGTAAGCAGGTAGAGCCCAGACTGTTTATGTCTTTGTAGGTTAACACCAGCACCTTGCCTTTTTCCCAGAAAGCTATTGGAAGATGGTGCAGACTTTGGAGGACTGGTGTTATGTGCCCATGGTAACCCAAACCATCAGTAGGAGGGCCGTCACGTTCTACACCAGCTGCCACTTCTGGGTGGTCATCAGGGCAGCCCCTTCAAGCCCAGTCATAGACTACAACCCCTCTGTGCCAAGGTCAAACACAGAATAAAGAAGCAGTCCTTCCAAAGCACGAATGACTGGTGCCTTCCGAGACTGGGGGGGCACCATGGCGGTGAGCAGGGACTGCCCATAGCCACCAGCTTCAGTGCGAGCGAAGCATGGACTGCCTGCAGCTGCTGGTGTCAGCAGTGGGGGAGGAGGGGTGGTGGGTGGGGACCACCTGCAGCCACTGGCAGCAGTGTTGGTGGCAGGGGAGCGGGGGTGGCAAGTGGGGACTGCTTGCAGATGCCACTGGCTGCATCAGCAGCAACAGCAAGGTGGGTGGCAAGTGGTAACTGCCTGCAGAAGCTGGTGGCAGCTTTGGAGGTGGCCAACCTCAGGGGGGGCACATGCCTTGCCGTGCCTCCCCAACGCATTGCCTATCTTCCAAAGAAAACCCATCCTGCCGTGGAGTGGGATGTAGGTCGACATAGGCCCTTTGCATAAGGGTGGACTTCCAGTAACATGTCTTAATAATCAGGACATCATAAAACCTGAAGCAGCTCAGACAGATCTTTGACTAAGTTCAGACTCCCATGATGGCATTAATTTTAACAGAGCTGCACTCACCCCAGCTCAGAACCTGTCCCTCATTTCCTGCTAAACCAAAAGGGCAAACAATACTAGTTCTCTGCCTAGAAATGATGTAATACTTCAACAATGTAAGAGCCAATATCAACATAAAGCAAGTATATACATACTAGCCGTTGAACATGTGGATAAGCCTACCAAAAATGCAGCCCTTATGTACAAAACCACAATGACTTGCTCTTGTAGATGCTTTTAAGCAGAGGAAGCCTAGTGCCTGCTGCCCTCACCCGAGGTATTTGGGGAGGGAAGGGAGGTGGGCAGGGGCTGGGACTCAGACATGAAGTTCAGTGTCTTCCAGGGTGTCTTTTCCTTGTTAAATTCCCCTTGCTTCGCAAGAGTTGGGGTGAACCAGCCTCCACAGCTTAGACAAGAGAAGGACATCCTATTGTTAAAGGAACTCAAGTCAAAATGCTGGTATGAGGAAGGTTGTTTTCAGCCTAATCAGACAGACAGTAGGGCCTGAGAGTGATGATTTGTATTATCATAGCACTTGGGAGTGAGCCTCAGTCATGGACCAAGACTCCATTGTGCTTTGAACTGGACAAACAACAAGCACAAGATGGCCCCCGCATCCAACAGGATACAATTTAAGTAGCAGGCTCATCACAGGAGTCTTCATCTAGAAACAGCAAGGAAAGGCTAAAGCTGTACAAGATGAACCACTTCTCTTAGCACAGGGGATGGAGCAGTCCCACCCAAAGGTGAAACTTTTTGCTATCTGAGTTCTTCCACATCTCATTACAGACCAGATGAGCTCACATCTCTCCTAAACTTGCCACATTTTGTGGAAACTGCCCGTCTTCCAAGGCAAATGAGTGCAATCAAATAAGATGTTCAGATATAAAGATCAGAATTACAAAACTCAAAATTAACTGGTTCATTGTTAAATGAAATGAAAGGGGCACAGTGTCACCTAACAGAACATAGCCAACACCTGAGTGTGAAAGCTTGCTAAAATGTTTCTAGTAGTTCAGTATGTATCTCTACCCACCACAGGAATTCAGTTTACCATACACTAGATTAAACACAATCTAAATTAAACACGTTCTTTCTGCTACAATTAATCCAATTAGAAGGGAGAAAATTGAGCAGCTGGTGTAAACTGGCGCAGCTCTACTGGCATCACCACCAAGTGAGAAGTGTTCCCTAAAAATTGATGCCTTTTTCCCAAAGAAACCCTAAAACAATACAGTCTATATCTGTCTAAAGAGTAGTTATTTAAAAGGCTCCCATCATCATAGTATCTAAGCAACGCGTCTTTATAAGGAATAGCTCTCCTCACCTTAAAGTCACTCACTTCTATTCACTTCCCAGCATATTTCTGGGTTTTGAAATAGACCTCAAGACCTATTGTATCTATAATCATTTTTAACAAAGCCGATCAGTTAATCCATTGTCTACCTGCTATATTTGGTCTTGAAAGAAGGCAGCCAATTAATGCTCACCATTTCCCTTGGAGCTAGGCAACTGTTTGTAGCAAGAGGGATCGTTCACTTTCAGCAGCAGGTAAAGCACGACCATTGCATTAGCTCCTTTTTTTTCTATGGCCTGTAAGGCAGCTGCACGCTGATCAGAGTCTTTGCTTCTGTTAAGAACCTGAAAGAAAGAAAAGTAAAAATCAAATGGACTGTGTAAAAAAGCCAAGCACTAAGCACCCCACAATGTCTCTGAGAGAGATATAGAGACACTTTGTTTTAAAGAAGGGGAAACTGAGGCCAAGTGTCCTGTCCAAGATCAAGGTTGGGATTGGAAATCTGAAGGTGCTGGCTTCCATTTTTAATCTATGCTTCTATCACTGAATAATCAAAGGAGCAACTACTATAGCTTACTTCACTAGTATCTAACTTTTATTCGCTTTATGGTAAATTCCTGGACTGGAGAAATAAAATACAAAGTTCTTAAATTAACCTATGATCACTTTGGTAGCTTACAAGACTACCTTCACCACTCTATTCTAATGGCACCATTAGTGCTTCTTACTAGAGAGAACGCAGTTGAACAGATATGAAAGAGTACAATGGAAGCCGACTTTTTTAAACAGTTAATTTCTTCACACTGTCAACAGTAAACAGAAGAGGCTATGTGTTAAGATGTGTTAATTTCTGTTTAGTACACCCATGGGTGGACCCTCAGGAACTGGAGTGGACAGGTGACTAACTTCCAGAAGAGTTGCTAAGAAAAAATATCATTACAGTACCTCATCAACAGGTGGCAGGAACTATATAATGGCCTGTTTGCAAATGGCTACCCTGATATATTTCTGGACACATGACGTTAATACTAGTGTAGGTTTTCCTGTTTTTTTCCCAGACTGAAGCAAGCTAGAGCAATGTAGACCTGCAAGTCATAGGTCTTTTCCTTGTTTACTCTGGTGGAAAACACACATCAAGCTGGTGTAATGTGTCAGAGCCCTAACTTAAAAATACAGGCTTGATTATCATTTATCTGAAGGCCCCTTGTATCACTCTGGCAGTGTAGAGTGAGTGACCTCAGCATAAATAAGAATTTGCCCCCCTTGTTTTATATTTTCAAAATAGAGTGGGCAAGCATATAGAAAGACATAGTAAGTCATAAAAAAATTAAACAAAACAAACTTTTCTTAGCAATTTACATTGTTTGTTTCTTCAGTGCTCAGGATGGCTGGTATAATTGTTCCTAAACATTTTATTAATGATTTCCAGAAAGGCTGGTTTATTTTCTCACATGTTTCAAAGTAATCAGCATCACAAGTAAAAGCTTTCTGAAAAATGCCTGGAAGAAAAACCAAACATATAATTAATGACGGCACATACAAGATGATCTTTTAATGAGGAGTTACTGGGTACATCTACATGAGATGCTTTACTGCAGAGTTGACTAATTATAGATTTCATAGACATTAGGGATGGAAGGGGCCTCAGAAGATCATCGAGTCAGCCCCCTGCCCCAGGGGCAGGAAGTCAACTAGGGTCAAAGGATCCCAGCAAAATAAGAGTCCAAACGTTCTTAAAAGTATCCAGAGTAGGTGCTTGTACGACCTCTGGAGGGAGTCTATTCCAGGCCTTGGAGGCTCAGACAGCCTCACAGTAAAGCATCACTGTCTATGCATGCGCCCCTATTAGGCCAGAGTAAACTAATTAACTCTACTGTAGGATACAGCATTGCCTGGCACAAGTACTATCCTACGGCGGAGGCCAGGGACACATGTAGACAGTGACCAGGGCTGGGGACATGAGAGTGCTGTAGTGCTGGGGCTGCCTGCCAGCTAGCCCTGTACTGTACCACCCTCGTGCCCCAGCCTGCCACTCCACAGTGTGTTGAGCTGTGGGGAGCAGCTCTGGGCTGGCAGCCTAACCCCCGGGGGAGTTTGTTGCACATGTAGATGCACCCACTGTCATGTTGTTCTGTAGATCTGATTATAGACATGGGTCTCTGCCTCACATGCTCCTTTTAATAAAGGAAGAAGCATATTATCAACTGGTATGAAAGCAGCCATGCCTGCCATAACCTAATGAGAGAGTTTTGTTAGTTCATGACAGAGTGCTAATCCTATGGCAATGCTATTGTTTTATGGGAGGAAGCTGGGGGACAGCATCTTCCTATCTTATCTGCTTAGATAGGCTCTACCAAGAATGTCTAAGTTCTTCACAATCTTTAATGTATTCACTCTGATTACACCATTTGACAGATCAGCAACTGAGATGTGGAGAGCCTAATGGTTTTTAAAGCTATTTAGGTATAAATAGGCTCTTTAGTGAATGACCAAAAGCACATTAACAGATGGTGTATCCAACTCAAGAGGCAAATCCCAGCCAATGCCTACCTGCATCTTCAGGCACATAAAAATACTTTTTTTTGTAAGTGGCTAGATGGAAGGCCTACAGGTTGGGGAACTGAACACTAGTCTGTAAAGGCCCAGGTTAGTGACCTAACCATGCCATCCTTTCTCTCTCTTAAACTAGAGGCTGTAGCAGAGGTGGGGCAGGGAGCAGGAAGATCATGAATTTGCCAGTTAGGGTGTACTAGGTGACTGCATCAGCCCGCCTAAAGCCTGGAAGGCCCTGAGGTTGGAGTGCTGAAAAAGCAGAGTTTCACAGAGCATGAGCAGTAGGTGTGATTCTGATTTCTAGTTACTGAATGTTTAAATGCTGGGAGGCTCCCTGCTTGTTTACAAGGAGCTGTGGCTGACGGATGATCCCAGATGGAGATCTCTACAGAAAGAGGGACAATATATTCTTCATGTTGCTCACACAGAACTGGTATCTGAATCTCTTTGTGAATGGAGAGAACAAAGGGGCAGTTCACATGCTGGGCCTCATGTGGTCTGTCTGCACTGCATAGGTAGCCTGGGTGACTACTTGTGTAGGCCTCCTGAGTGATTGAGTTGTGCTTTATGTAAAAAAGTTGAATGATTGCTCAGAACTCCATATGAAACTAGAGATATGCCTGTTGAAAGTCTCTGGGTTAGGGTCAGAGGGGAGAACAATAAGGGTGACATTGTGGTGGGTGTCTGCTATAGACCACCAGACCAGAAGGATGTGGTGGGTGAAGCTTCTTTTAACAGCTAGCAGAAGTTTTCTGATCACAGGCCCTGGTTCTCATGGGGAACTTCAATCGCACAGACATCTGCTGGGAGGGCAATACAGCAGTACACAGGCAATTCAGGAAGTTTTTGTAGAGTACTGGGGACAACTTCCAGGTGCAAGCGTTAGAGTGGCCAACTAGGAGCTGTGCTCTTGACCTGCTGCTCACAAACAGGGAAGAATTGGCAGGGAATGTAGTAGTGGATGGCAACTTGGGCAGCAGTGACCATGAGAGACTGCGTTCAAGATCCTTAGGAAATGAAGGAAGAAGAGCAGCAAAGAGCACCTTGGACTTCAGAAAAGCACATTTTGACTCACTCAGGGAACTGATAGACAGGATCCCATAAAAAGACAGTCTGAGGGGAAAAGGAGTCTAGGAAAACTGGTTGTATTTTAAAGAAACCTTGCGAGGGCACAGGAACAAACCATCCACATGTGCAGGTAGACTATCAAGTATGGCAGAAGACCAGCTTAGTTTAGCAGGAAACTCTTCAGTGAGCTAAAACACAACAGGGAAGCTTACAAGAAGTAGAACCTGGACAAACAGTTAGGGAGAAGTGTAAGAGTATTGCTTGGGCATGAAATGGGAAAGGTCAAAGCAAAATTGGAGTTGCAGCCAGCAAGAGACATGAAGGGTAACAAGAAGGGTTTCTACAAGTATGTCAGCAACAAAAGGAAGATCAGGAAAAGTGTGGGTCCCTTACTGAATAGGGGAGACAACCTAGTGACAGATAATATGGAAAAGACTGAAGTACTCAATGCCTTTTTCACCTCAGTCATCACAAGCAAGGTTAGCTCCCAGGCTACTACTCCTGGCACCCCAGTTTGGAGAGGAGGTGAGCAGCCAACAGAGGCAAAAGAAGAGGTTAGGGACTATTTAGGAAAGCTGGATGTGTATAAGTCCATGGGGACGGATGTTATGCACCCAAGGGTGCTGGCCGATGTGATTGTAGAGCTGCTGGCCATTGTCTTGAAAACTTGTGAGAATTAGGAGAGGTCTTGGATGATTGGAAAAGGGCAAATATAGGGTTCATCTTTAAGAAAGGGAAGAAGGAGCATCCGGGGAACTACAGACCAGTCAGCCTCATCCACATCACTGAAAAAATCATGGAGCAGGTCCTCAAGGAATCTATTTCTACGCACTTGGAGGAGAAGAAGATGATTAGGAACAGTCAGCATGGATTCACCAAGGGCAAGTCATGCCTGACCAACCTGATTGCCTTCTATGATGAGATGACTGGCTTTGTGGGTGCAGGAAGAGCAGTGGACATGATATGCCTTGACTTTAGCAAAGGTTTTGATACAGCCTCCCACAAGCAAGCTAAGAAAGTACGGGTTGGATGAGTAGACTGTAAGAAGGATTGAAAACTGTCTGGATCATCAGGCTCAGTGGGTAGTAATCATTGACTCAGTGTCTAGTGGGCAGCCAGTATCAAGTGGAGTGCATAAGGGATCAGTCTTGGGACTGGTTTTGTTCAATACCTTCATCAACAACCTGGAAGATGAGATGGAGTGCACCCTCAGCAAGTTTGCAGATGACAGTGAGCTGGGGGGAGTAGTAGATACATTGGAGGGTAGGGCACTAGAATTCAGAGACCTCAACAAATTGCAGGAACTGACTAAAAAAAAATCTCATGAGGCTCAATAAGGAGAAATGCAAAGTCCTGCACTTAAAATGGAACAATCCCATACACTGGTACAAGCTGGGGACTGACTGGCTAAGCAGCAGCTCTGCAGAAAAAGACTTAGGGGTTGTAGTGGACAGTAAGCTGAATGTGAGCCAACATTGTGTCCTTGTTGCGAAGAAAGCTAATGGTATGCTGGGCTGCATTAGTAGAAGCATTGCCAGCAGACTGAGGGAAGTGATAATTCCCCTCTATTCAGCACTGGTGAAGCTACATCTGGAGTACTATGTCCAGTTTTGGGTTCCCCACTACAAACAGGATGTAAACAAATTGGAGAGAGTCCAGCAGAGGGCAACAAAAATTATTAGGGGGCTGGGGCACATGACTTCTGAGCAGTGGCTGAGGGAACCGGGCTTATTTAGTGTAGAGAAGGGAAGACTGAGAGGGGATTTAATAACAGCCTTCAGCTACCTGCAGGGTGGTTCCAAAGTAGATGGAACTGGACTGTTCTCAGTGGCGGCAGATAAGAGAACAAGGAGCAATGGTTTCAAGTTGCAGCAAGGGAAATTTAGGTTAGATATCAGGGAAAACTTTCTGATGAGAAGGGTAATAAAGCACAGGAACAGGTTACCCAGAGAAGTTGTAGAATCTCCACCCTTGTATGTTTTTAAGACCTGGCTAGACAAAGCATTGGCTGGGATGACCTATTTGGAGATGGTCCTGCTTGAGCAGGGGGTTGGACTATGGCCTCCTGAGATCCCTTCCAACCCTAATTTTCTATTATTCTATGGTAAATCACAGCTTGGCTTTAACCTGCTACCTCAGCTGTGTTCAAAATACAATGAAACATGTGCCTTAAGGCTAGGTATGTGGTTGCTGATTTCTGTGGCCAAAAACATGTAAGAGCATGTTGTGTAGACTTCCTCTTGATGTGACAGCACACACACACACAGGCATAATCCAATGGGTGGGAAGAGGGCAAAGATGATTTTAAGTCACCTTTGGGGTCCTGAGATTCTGTGTTGAAACAAACCCCAGAATAATGTAGGCAGTTCAGTGAGGATCACAGCAACCCAGAGACAGACAATATAGCTCAAGCTTCATCATAGCATTACCCTCTACTTAGGGCTTGATAGTAGCTCTGTGGCATCCCCTGTGAGAAGGGAATGCTCCTTCAGACAACTCAGGGAGACTGTTTACACCAGGGGTAGGCAACCCAAGCACAGGTGCCAGAGCGTGACACATGAAAGCATTTTGCTTGGCACACATGCTTGCGGGCAGACAACAGGGAAGGGTCCAGGGCTGTACTGAATCGGGTCCCTCATGGCTCCCCAGTCATCTGCCTGGGGCACACCAACATCTTACAAATTGAGGTTTGGGGTGTTTTTGGCACTGCCCAAAAATGTTGCCGACCCCTGGCTTATACTGTTGCAGTGCAGAGGCTAAGACAGATCCCTCCCAACTGTTTTAGTGCTAACCTGAAGAGCTCAACAATCACAAGATAAACCAAAATAAATACAGAAGACAGCCTCACTTGCTCATGTGCCTGCTGCCTGAACCTTATACATTTTACAGATGGGAATTAAGCACATTTTCAGAGGAAATTAGTTCCAGACTAGCAGGGACCAACACAGCAAAAGGTGTCATATGGATGGGATTTTCCCCATGTTTCTGGTTACATTACCCTGTTGCTCACTGGTGAGAACTGGCAGTGCAAAGTCAGAGCTGTCCATTACTGGGTCTGTAAACATAGAAACAGAAGGTCTAAATCAGTTTGAGTTCTTTAGACTTCCACAATGTACCTAGCTTTCCACTAGGGAGGCTACATATCTTTACAGTACTTAACCTTTTGAGGACACTCGGGTACAGCAATAGAAGTTTCACAGCACAATTAATTTAATTTCCTAGAACCAATGTGTGGAGTCATTGAGGGAAACCCTCCTGGAAGTTTAACCTGAAGGGTGCCTGCAGGATTGACCAATGGTTACGAAAGATCAAGGGTCTGTTCATTATGAGTAAAACAATAGGAAGTTTCACTCCATCACATACGTATTTTTTGCAGTTGTAATAGTACCTAATTACCTAGTTGTTGCAGAGTAATTTAACATGTAATTCCTCATTCAGGAAATAGCATGATCATCCTTTATTTGTAACATTCATTGTTCCTTGAAATATTCAGATCAAAGAGAATAATGAAAATGATATGAATATTAGATGAGGAAAGTTAAGAATATCTATTGCACAGGAGATCCTGACATTTCCACATTTGTCTTATCACCAGTTGGAATAAAAAGTTGCATTTTCAACAGTCCTTTCCAGGGTGAAAATGCTGAAATTTTGACACTAAAATGCCAAAGTATTTCATTTTGACCTTCTCAAAAAGTAAAATCTTTTTGGTTTCTTACTAAAATTTACTTTTGAGTAAATTTCATTTAAACATACTAAACTCCAGTTTATTATTGTAGCACATTGCCTATGGGATCTGTAGTTCAGGAATCTGATGCCTACATTATTCCATGTGAACTAGGCTTTCTGGCTGAACTACATGTCCGATGAGATAGGTTAGTCTGAGGCAAATCCATATTACCTTGGGAGATGTAATCTTCTCAAGAGCCCAAACTATGCAAGAGAAAATGGGGCCTGAACTACAACCCTTATAAAGAAGGCAGGTTGGGTGGGGTGGTCCTTAGAAACTAACTGATTCAGAGGCATAAGTTTTCACAGGCAACAGCCTTAGGTGTCATCTTGTCCTAGCATCTTCAGACTAACACAGCTAATCACCTCTCGATCTCATAAAGTAATACAATGATAGAAATAAGCTGTGGAAAGCTTTGTTAAACTCATTTGAAACATTTAATTCAGTCTAAGAAAGCAAAATATTCTCATCTGATTTAAATATCTGAAGAAAATATTTAATTTTTATTTTCCTGGTGGAAAATTGATATTCTTTGGCAAAATCAACCCAATGAAGAATTCCCAGCTAGCTCTGGTTAATGTGCTGAGAATGCTAATGAAAAAGATAAGAGATTAAATTTTATAGATATTGAAATAAACCAGCATTTTAACTGTCCAGTTCCTTAAAAAAAGAATTTATTAACAATCATAGGATCATAGGGACCTTACAAGGTCATCTAGTTCAGCCTCCTGCTTAAGGCAGGATCATCCCTGACTAACTATCCCAGCCAAGTATCTGTCCAACCTGCTCTTGAAAATTTCCAGGCATGGAAATTTCACAACTTCTCTAGGTAGTTTGTTCCAATGCTTGTCTACACTCATAGTCAGGAAGTTCCTCCTCATCTCCAACTTAAATTTCCTTTGCTGCAGCTTGAGTCTATTGCTTCTAGTCCTGTTCCCTACAGCCACAGAAAAAGCCCATCTCCATCCTCCCTTTAATAGCCCTCGGGTATTTGAAGACTGTTATGACATGTCCACTGTTTTCTCTTCTCCAGATTAAGTATCCCTAGCACTTTCAGCCTTTCCTTGTAAATCATGCTTTCCAGGCCTCTAATAATTTTTGTTGCTCTCTGCTGGACTCTTTCCAATCTGTCTGAATCCTTCTTGAAGTCTGGGGCCCAACACTGGACACAGTCGTCCAGGTGAGGCTCACCTATGCTGAACCCAGTGGAAGAATCACTTTCCTTGATTCGCAAGTGACACTCCTGTTAATAGAGCCAAGTATACTGTTGTTCTTTTTGGCTAGAGACATACATTACACATAAACCAGTTTAAGTGATCAGAAACTGGTTTAAACCTGTAACAGAACAGATGTTCAACACATATAAACCAGTTTCAAAATGGCCAAAACTGGTTTGAGATAAACCTGGTTGAATGTAGTATCAGACTTAACTGATTTGGCTCAAACTGGTTTATGCAATGTCTGTCCCAGATCCCCTGCTGGTTTAAGATAAACCAGACTCCCCCAGCATCCCAGCATGCTCTCTGGGCTGGGTGGGGCTCTCTGCTCCGCAGCAGAGCTGACCCCTTCCCTTCTGCTCTCTAGGCAGAGCAGGGACCTGCCCCAGCAAAGACAGCGGCTGGCACCGTGGGTTAAGGCAAAGTGGGCAGGGAGGGGGTTACTTCTTCCCTCCTTTCCCCACTGGGTCAGCCTGTCTGCTGAGGAGCAGAGGGGAGGGGGCTGCAGCAGTGGCCCCTGGAGCTGGCAGAGCCCAGCTGTAGGGAAGAGACAGAGGCAGGAATTAACCCATCTCCCTGCCCTGTTCACCTTAACGGGGCCGTGCTGGGTTGGCTGTCCCGCGGGGGGGGCTCTTCCCTCTCCTCCTCCTCCCACTGGGGCGGGGGACTCTGTGAGGTGCTGGATGAGGACTCTTCCTCCTCTTCCCTTTCCCCCCGGCCGCTGCAGGGCTGGGAGGGGGGTCTCCATGCGATGCTGCCCGGCCCCGGAGGGGTGGAGGGAGCAGGGGGAGGCTCTGTGCCATGCTGGGGGGAACTCTTCCCCTTCTCCTTCCCCCAGAGGGGCAGCGGGAGCGCGGAGCTCAGCTGGGCGGGGTGTGGGTGTGAGAGAGCGGGGGGAGTGTAGTGCAGGGCTTCCCCGCCGCGGGTGCGGAGCTGAAGGCATGGCACAGAGCCGCGATAAAGGCAGCCAGCCCAGCGCTGGGGGTGAGGGGC